>NC_143056.1:129378257-129681287 GCF_052426305.1 Pelodiscus sinensis | reverse complement strand
CAGTGTGGGCACCCCACACCTCACAGGACCGGCGCCGCCCACCCTACCACAGACACTTCAACCCCGACAGGGCCAACACTACGTACCCCACTGTGGGCACCCCACACCTCACGGGGCCAGCACCGCCCACGCCATTGCGGGCACCTCACCCCCCGCCGACAGCCAGCGCTACCCAACTCACTGTGGGCACCCCACATCTCACGGGGCCAGCGCCACCCACCCCACTGGAAGCACCCCAGCACCCACAGGGCCAGCACCGTCCTCCCACTCATCGTGGGTGCTTTCCCCGCCCACCTCAGGGGGCCTTCCATGCCCCCACTGAGACCCGCCCCATGCCAGACCAGGGCTCTGTGGGCTGCTGGCCCCGCCCCCCCACAAGCAGGATCAGGGTCACGGACAGCCCAGCAGGCTCCAGCCCTCGGGGGCTGGGTAAGGGGCAGGGTGGGGAGACATGGAAATGGGGGATCCCATAGAGGGGCCCCCAGAGCCACCCCAGCTCCCCTGGCAGAGCGGGGCCCAGGCACTCACCAGGCTGCCCCGGCGGCTGCTGCTCCGGCTCCCCACAGTGCCCGCCCGGCTCTGGCACAGGGCATCAAAACCCAGGATGCCCCCCACGCAGTCACCGATCAGCACCACCTGCCGGCAGGAGGCGCTGTCAGACCCGGGAGAGACACCACACCCTGTCCCCCATCCTAGCCCACCTTCACAGCCTCTGCCCCCTGCCAACAGTCCCCCACCTCACTGCCTCCACCCCCACTCCTCACAATGCCCTCCCGTCTGCCCCCCACAGCCAGCGCTCCCTTCTCCAGCCCCCCAGTCAGAGATGCCATCCGCACAGCTCCTCCCTCCTACAGCCATCACCCCCGCCCCTTAGCAACCCCCCCCCCGCCTGATCCCCACAGCTCCACCCGCATCCTCCTCCCAGCTGTGCCTACAGCCAGCAACCACTGCTCGCCGCCCCCCAGCACTGCCCCCTGACCTGGCCGCAGAAGCCGGAGCCCTCGGCGGAGTGCAGGAAGGCGCTGTGGGCCTGGTTGGTGCGGGCGACGGTGGTGGCCACGGCGTGCTGGTAGCTCCCGGAGGACGTGGCCAGCAGCGGCAGGGCGGCCAGGGGGATGTGGTCCTGGCTGCTGGACAGGCTGTCCCCATCATGGCTGTAGGGGCTGAGGCTGGGGGAGAGAGGGGAGCGGTGAAAGAGGCGGCAGCTGCCCAGAGACCTCCATGCTCCTCTGCTATGAGCTGAAGCCAGCCCCATGGGATGGCACAGGCAGCTGGGCAGGGCAGCAGGCCCATGGGACCCCACCCACCATAGCCCACAGAGCCTTTGCTTTCGCTCTGCAGGACACAAGACCGTCAGCACGTTAGCAGGGGGTCAGCAGCCCTGTGGCCCTCGGGAGTTCTCGCTGCTATCTAGATCAGCCTTTAACTCCACAGACCCACAACTCCCCCACCCTACACCCAGCACTTCCTGCTCCCCCCACCTGAGCCCCACGGCGCCAGCCCCACCCTACTCCCAAACGGGCATACAGACAGCAACTCCTCGGGCAGGCCAGGGCAGGGCTGCCTTTGCCTAGCAGTGCTAGGCCCCCAAGGCAGGGTGTGTGTCTGCGCGCATGCAGGGAACAGCACCAAAGGGTCCCTAGCGCCGTGTTCCTGCTCTCGGGGTGGGGGCTGGGGCTCTCTTGCCTACACGCTGCGTGGGACTAAAACTTGGCTTTGCCGTTCATCCCAGGCCCGGTCGGCTGCAGCTCTGTGGAGTCTGAGTCAGATGGTTACATTAATAACAACTGCAACCAGGGATTATAAACCCTTAAAACCACCACACCCAGCAGCAGCTCATCCGCCGAACAGGAGGGCAGCGCAGCGCCCCCTAATGCTGCACTGGGGCGGCATTGCCAAGGGAGAGCGCCCCCTATAGAGCCTCCTCCTTACAGCACAGCGCCCCCTAGTGTCGCACTGGGGCGGCACTGCCAAGGGAGAGCGCCCCCTATAGAGCCTCCTCCTTGCAGCACAGCGCCCCCTAGTGCCGCACTGGGGCGGCACTGCCAAGGGAGAGCGCCCCCTATAGAGCCTCCTCCTTGCAGCACAGCGCCCCCTAGTGCCGCACTGGGGCATCACTGCCACGGGAGAGTGTCTGCTATAGAGCTTCCACCTCAGTCCCTGCAACACAGCGCCCCCTAGTGCTGCCCAGTGGTCAGGACTGTCTTCCCTGGAGAGAGCACCCCCTATAGGTTCCCCCCATGCCCTGCAGGACAACGCCCCCTAGTGCTGCACTGGGGCCAGCTCCCGCTGCAGGCAGTGCCCCGGCAGGAGAGAGGACGTACTTGGAGACCAGGGCGTAGGCAGCGGCACAGATGGGCGGGCAGGGCACCAGGCGCAGCGCCACGTGGCCCAGCGCCTCGGGGAAGTGCACGCGGGCGACAGCGTCGAAGGTGGCGGCCAGCGTCTGCACGTCAGCCTGCTTGGAGCCCGGCTCGCCTGCTCCCTGGTCCAGGATGTTGCCGCTGTGCAGGATGAGGAACAGCACGTGGATTCGGCAGGCCTGCGCCACGTTCTCCACGGAGCCGCCCTGCAGAGACAAGCCGTCAGTGGGGCAGGCGGGGCCAGGGGCCCGTGGTGTGGGGAGGGTGGGCCGTGGCACTCACACTGGCCCCATGTAGCTGCCCCAGGCACACTGGCCTGTCAGCAGCCAGCTCTGTCCCCTGCTGGGATGGGGGGCGTCTGTGCTGGGGGAGGCCATGGCTAGTGGTGCCCGGGGGGAAGGTAAGTGGCACCTGGGTTGCAAGGATAGGGCAGGACCAGTCGGGGTGGGGCTGGGACAGGTGGTAAGGCCAGGGCCACGACAGGGGACACACACCTCAGCAAAGCTGGCCTGAGTCAGTCCACTGCCATTGGGCTTGGCCACGCTGGTCCCGTCCCCTGCACAGACAAAGCCCAGGTAAGCATGCTGGCGTGGGAGGTGCCCCGGAGGGGGAGGGGGGCCCAGCTGCTGGATCCCTGCTGTGCTCAGACCCACTGCCCCACCCCCCCACTCGACCCACCCCCATCCTCCTGCCTCCACCTGCCCCGTCACAACCCCCACCCTCCCAACCCTCTGACTCCTCCCTCTGGCTGCCCTGCCCCAGCTCTCTCCTGCTCCCCTGCCCTGCCCCGCACTCACCCAGCCCCTCCTCCAGCTCGCCTGGCCGCTCCAGGGTGTCCAGGAAGTCGTTGGAGTTCCACTTGGTCATCTCCTTGGCAAAGACCTCGTCGCTGTCAGACAGATCCTCTGTGGGGGAAGGTGGGTCATGAGACTGAGACCCCCCCCCCAAGAATGAGGGAGTCCCGGAGAGACACCCGTGGGAATAGGGGATATTGTTGGCGCATGGCTCCCTGGACTGAGGGGCCCCAGCACCCATCTCTGGGAATAGGGGACACCCCAGCAGAGACACCCCTGAGGAAGGGGGGATGCCCCCAGTGCATAGGAATGGGGGACCCCTCCCCACTCGTACCGTGTGCATCGAAAAATTCATCCTCTGAGCTGTTCTCCGAGTCCCGGGCGATATTCTGCATGCGCCACTCTGAAAGACTCTGGGGCGACACCCCCCCTGGGGAGAGGGGCCAAGGTCAGATACCAGAGACTGGGCAGCCTGCCCCACAGCGCTCCCACCAGCACCCCACCCAGTCCCCCGGCGAGCACCCCACTCTTGGGCACCCCTATCCACCAGAGCCCCCGCTAGCACAGCCCCTCCCGCAGTGCCCCGTCCCCCAGTGCCCCCGCTAGCACCACCCCTCCCCCAGTGCCCTGTCCCGCAGAGCCCCCGCTAGCACCACCCCTCCCCCAGTGCCCTGTCCCGCAGAGCCCCCGCTAGCACCACCCCTCCTCCAGTGCCGTCCCCCAGTGCCCCCGCTAGCACCACCCCTCCCCCAGTGCCCTGTCCCGCAGAGCCCCCGCTAGCACCACCCCTCCCCCAGTGCCCTGTCCCCCAGTGCCCCCGCTAGCACCACCCCTCCCCCAGTGCCCTGTCCCCCAGAGCCCCCGCTAGCACCACCCCTCCTCCAGTGCCGTCCCCCAGTGCCCCCGCTAGCACCACCCCTCCCCCAGTGCCCTGTCCCCCAGAGCCCCCGCTAGCACCACCCCTCCTCCAGTGCCGTCCCCCAGTGCCCCCGCTAGCACCACCCCTCCCCCAGTGCCCTGTCCCCCAGAGCCCCCGCTAGCACCACCCCTCCTCCAGTGCCGTCCCCCAGTGCCCCCGCTAGCACCACCCCTCCCCCAGTGCCCTGTCCCCCAGAGCCCCCGCTAGCACCACCCCTCCCCCAGTGCCCTGTCCCCCAGAGCCCCCGCCAGCACCACCCCTCCCCCAGCGCCCTGTCCCCCAGAGCCCCCGCTAGCACCACCCCTCCTCCAGTGCCGTCCCCCAGTGCCCCCGCTAGCACCACCCCTCCCCCAGTGCCCTGTCCCCCAGAGCCCCCGCTAGCACCACCCCTCCCCCAGTGCCCTGTCCCCCAGTGCCCCCGCCAGCACCACCCCTCCCCCAGCGCCCTGTCCCCCAGAGCCCCCGCTAGCACCACCCCTCCTCCAGTGCCCTGTCCCCCAGTGCCCCCGCCAGCACCACCCCTCCTCCAGTGCCCTGTCCCCCAGAGCCCCCGCTAGCACCACCCCTCCTCCAGTGCCGTCCCCCAGTGCCCCCGCTAGCACCACCCCTCCCCCAGCGCCCTGTCCCCCAGAGCCCCCGCTAGCACCACCCCTCCTCCAGTGCCGTCCCCCAGTGCCCCCGCTAGCACCACCCCTCCCCCAGCGCCCTGTCCCCCAGAGCCCCCGCTAGCACCACCCCTCCTCCAGTGCCGTCCCCCAGAGCCCCCGCCAGCACCACCCCTCCCCCAGCGCCCTGTCCCCCAGAGCCCCCGCTAGCACCACCCCTCCTCCAGTGCCCTGTCCCCCAGTGCCCCCGCCAGCACCACCCCTCCTCCAGTGCCCTGTCCCCCAGAGCCCCCGCTAGCACCACCCCTCCCCCAGTGCCCTGTCCCCCAGTGCCCCCGCCAGCACCACCCCTCCCCCAGCGCCCTGTCCCCCAGAGCCCCCGCTAGCACCACCCCTCCCCCAGTGCCCTGTCCCCCAGTGCCCCCGCTAGCACCACACCTCCCCCAGTGCCCTGTCCCAGTGCCCCCGCTAGCACCACCCCTCCCCCAGTGCCCTGTCCCCCAGTGCCAGCACCACCCCTCCCCCAGTGCCCTGTCCCCCAGAGCCCCCGCCAGCACCACCCCTCCCCCAGCGCCCTGTCCCCCAGTGCCCCCGCTAGCACCACCCCTCCCCCAGTGCCCTGTTCCCCAGCACACCTGCCAGCACCACCCCTCCCCCAGTGCCCTGTCCCCCAGTGCCCCCGCTAGCACCACACCTCCCCCAGTGCCCTGTCCCCCAGTGCCCCCGCTAGCACCACCCCTCCCCCAGTGCCCTGTTCCTCAGTGCCCCCGCTAGCACCACACCTCCCCCAGTGCCCTGTCCCCCAGTGTACCTGCCAGCACCACCCCTCCCCCAGTGCCCTGTCCCCCAGAGCCCCCGCTAGCACCACCCCTCCCCCAGCGCCCTGTCCCCCAGTGCCCCCGCTAGCACCACCCCTCCCCCAGTGCCCTGTCCCCCAGAGCCCCTGCCAGCACCACCCCTCCCCCAGTGCCCTGTCCCCCAGTGCCCCTGCCAGCACCACCCCTCCCCCAGTGCCCTGTCCCCCAGTGCCCCTGCCAGCACCACCCCTCCCCCAGCGCCCTGTCCCCCAGTGTCCCTGCCAGCACCGCCCCTCCCCCAGTGCCCTGTCCCCCAGTGCCCCCGCTAGCGCCACCCCTCCCCCAGTGCCCTGTCCCCCAGAGCCCCCGCTAGCACCACCCCTCCCCCAGCGCCCTGTCCCCCAGTGCCCCCGCTAGCACCACCCCTCCCCCAGTGCCCTGTTCCCCAGCACACCTGCCAGCACCACCCCTCCCCCAGTGCCCTGTTCCCCAGTGCCCCCGCTAGCACCACCCCTCCCCCAGTGCCCTGTCCCCCAGTGTCCCTGCCAGCACCGCCCCTCCCCCAGCGCCCTGTCCCCCAGCACACCTGCCAGCACCACCCCTCCCCCAGCGCCCTGTCCCCCAGTGCCCCTGCCAGCACCACCCCTCCCCCAGTGCCCTGTCCCCCAGTGTCCCTGCCAGCACCGCCCCTCCCCCAGTGCCCTGTCCCCCAGCACACCTGCCCCACATCCCACCCCCCCAGCCCTACCCAATTGCCTGCCTCTGCCAGTAGCCCTTCCCTGCTGCCTGCAGCACCTCCAGCCCCACTTTGGCCAGTGCTCCCATCCCACACCTCCACCCCACTCCTTGGAGCCCCACCCTGCCAGCATCACTCCCCACGCGCCCCGAGGCCCGCACCTCCGTGCTGGGAGGAGTAGGAGGAGCGGGAGGACGTGGACCACTGCTTAGTGAAGGCGTCGTCAGGGGAGGTGTCGGGTGGCTCCTGCCCCTCCGCTTGGTCCTGCCCATCAGCGCTGCCCAGCTCGGCCCGGCCCTCGGTGCTGGGGGCAGCTGCCGCCTCCTCGGCCTCAGTGCACTTGGCCATCTTCTGGGCCAGCATGCGGGCCGTCTCCTCCTCCAGCTGCCGGATATCCTCCATGGTCAGCTCCGTCCACTCGTCCTGCCAGCACCAGGCCTGGCGGTGCGCCCGCAGCATCACCTTCCGCAGCCCTGGGGGGAGGGGACGGGGAGTGTGGCACAGCCAAGGCGCCCCTCACCCCAAGCCCCCCACCAGAGCATCCCGCCCCCGTCGGGCCTCTCCAGCCAAAGCATCCCTCTCCCACTACGTCCCCCACAGTCAGAGAACTTCTCCTCCATCGGCTCCCCCAGCCAGAGCACCCCTCCCCCGCCAGGCACCCCCCAGCCAGAGCACCCCTCCCTCACCAAGCTCCTCAGTCTGAGCCAAAGCAGCCCTTCCCAGCCAGGGAAGCTAAGAGGAGTGGGGGGGATCAGAGCAGGGGCAGCGCTAAGGGAAGCAGGAGGATCGGGGCACAGGGACTGGGGCAGTGCTAAGGAAATGGGGGGTTGGGGCAGGGAGACCGGGGCAGTGCTAAGGGAAGTGGGGGGTTGGGGCAGGGAGACCGGGGCAGTGCTAAGGGAAGTGGGGGGTTGGGGCAGGGAGACCGGGGCAGCGCTAAGGGAAATGGGGGGTTGGGGCGGGGAGACCGGGGCAGCGCTAAGGGAAGTGGGGGGTTGGGGCGGGGAGACCGGGGCAGCGCTAAGGGAAGTGGGGGGTTGGGGCGGGGAGACCGGGGCAGCGCTAAGGGAAGTGGGGGGTTGGGGCGGGGAGACCGGGGCAGCGCTAAGGGAAATGGGGGGTTGGGGCGGGGAGACCGGGGCAGCGCTAAGGGAAGTGGGGGGTTGGGGCGGGGAGACCGGGGCAGCGCTAAGGGAAGTGGGGGGTTGGGGCGGGGAGACCGGGGCAGTGCTAAGGGAAGTGGGGGGTTGGGGCGGGGAGACCGGGGCAGCGCTAAGGGAAATGGGGGGTTGGGGCGGGGAGACCGGGGCAGCGCTAAGGGAAGTGGGGGGTTGGGGCGGGGAGACCGGGGCAGCGCTAAGGGAAGTGGGGGGTTGGGGCAGGGAGACCGGGGCAGCGCTAAGGGAAGTGGGGGGTTGGGGCGGGGAGACCGGGGCAGCGCTAAGGGAAGTGGGGGGTTGGGGCGGGGAGACCGGGGCAGCGCTAAGGGAAATGGGGGGTTGGGGCGGGGAGACCGGGGCAGCGCTAAGGGAAGTGGGGAGAGGCGGGGGCAGGGCAGCGCTAAGGGAAGTGGGGAGAAGCGGGGGCAGGGCAGCGCTAAGGGAAGTGGGGAGAAGCGGGGGCAGGGCAGCGCTAAGGGAAGTGGGGAGAGGCGGGGGCAGGGCAGCGCTCACCTACGTCGTGGATGAACTGCTCGATCTTGGACTGCATGCCCCAGTAGCGGAACTCCACCTTGCACAGCTTGTAGGCGCACATGAGGGGCCCGGCAGCCATGGCCCCCTCCAGCCAGTCCTCGCCCAGCGGCCCCCGGCCCGTCTTCGCCGAGCGGTACAGCTTGGGGTCCTCCTCCGCTTTGTACTCGTTGGGCGAGATGGGGTCCCGCACAATGTCAATGGTGTCTGGGGGCAGCAGGGAGTCAGCACCCATCCGTGGCACCCACCTGCCCCAGGGCCAGGGTCTCACCCGCTGCAGCTCCACAGGGACAGGTGAAAACCTGCCCCCTTCCCCACAATGCCCCAGGGGCCCCCTTCCCCACAATGCCCCAGGGGCCCCCTTCCCCATAATGCCCCATGGGGCCCCCTTCCCTGCAATGCCCCATGGGGCCCCCTTCCCTGCAATGCCCCAGGAGCCTCCTTCCCCATAATGCCCCATGGGGCCCCCTTCCCCGCAATGCCCCATGGGGCCCCCTTCCCTGCAATGCCCCAGGAGCCTCCTTCCCCATAATGCCCCATGGGGCCCCCTTCCCTGCAATGCCCCAGGGGCCCCCTTCCCTGCAATGCCCCAGGAGCCTCCTTCCCCATAATGCCCCATGGGGCCCCCTTCCCCGCAATGCCCCAGGGGCCCCCTTCCCCGCAATGCCCCAGGGGCCCCCTTCCCCATAATGCCCCATGGGGCCCCCTTCCCCGCAATGCCCCAGGGGCCCCCTTCCCCGCAATGCCCCAGGGGCCCCCTTCCCCGCAATGCCCCAGGAGCCTCCTTCCCCATAATGCCCCATGGGGCCCCCTTCCCTGCAATGCCCCATGGGGCCCCCTTCCCTGCAATGCCCCAGGGGCCCCCTTCCCCGCAATGCCCCAGGAGCCTCCTTCCCCATAATGCCCCATGGGGCCCCCTTCCCCGCAATGCCCCATGGGGCCCCCTTCCCTGCAATGCCCCAGGGGCCCCCTTCCTCACAATGCACTGGGGGACCCTTTCCCCAAATTTTTTGTTGCAGAGCAACAAAGCAGGGAGTTTGGAGGAGTGTGAGGGGTGGGGCACAAAAGGGAGGGAGACTGGTCGGTGGAGGAATGCCCCGCCCCCCCACGGCACTCTGGGACAGAGCACACACCAGCAGTAGGGCTCAAGGACCTCTCTCCCCTCTCCAGCAAACCCGACTCAGGAGTAGGGAGTGGCAGCTCCCCAGGCTCCAGCGCCTAGTCCCCGGCATCCTCTCACCTACCAGAGCTGCCCCCTCCCCTGCCCTGAGCTCCCTTCTGGCACGACTACGAGTTGCAAGGCAGGGCTGCGCCCTGTGCCCCAGCACTGCACATGGCCAGGGCAGGTCTCGGCTACCGCCCCTGGGTCTGGCACCGTACCTCCCCCTCTTGGGGAGCGGAGGTGCAGACTGGCTCACCAGTCAAGTGCCCCGCTGGGAGCTGTTCCCGCTAGCCGGGCTCACCCAGAATCCGCTGCCTCTTCTCGGCCGCCGTGAGGTTGAAGACGTTGGTCTGTTTGCCGGCGTCAGGCCGGTAATAGGTCTCGATCTCGATGGAGAACTTCTCCACAAAGGGGCAGGTGTACCTGGGAGGTGGCAGAAAGGAGGGAGCGGGGGGATGAAATAGGCAGTTTCTGCCCTGCCCCACCTCTGACCAGCCCTACCGCCTGTCCCACCTCCACCTCTGCCTCACTCTCCCCCCATCCCGCCCCACTCGGCCCTAGTCCCACCCCACACTGCTTCTCCCCTGGTCTTGCCCCCATCCTTGCCCTGCCCCCAGAGCCGGCCCAAGCTACGGGCTGACCGGGCGACAGCCGGGGGCGCCCGATTGTGAGGGGCGCCGCGTGGTGCTGCCAGGCCGGGTGGGGGCAGGGGCAGTGCTAAGGAAATGGGGGGTTGGACAGGGAATGGGAGGCACCTGCCCTAGGGCTGTCAGTGCAGCATGAGGTGGGGCCCACAACGAAGGGGGCTGTCCCCTGCTCTGTGCCTGCTCCCTGGCCCTGCGAGGGATTTGGACAAGCACACAGCAGAGCAGAGAGCAGGCTAAGAAAGCAGCCCTTGAATACAGCTACCAATGTTCCACAGCTCCCTCCCCGCCTCCTGGGTGCCCCTCCGCTGGCCTTACACGCCCCCTCCCCGTGCCCGCCGTGCGGCACCTGGTGCGCGTGTAGGGGTAGGCGTTCCACGACTCCTCCTCCACCTGCAGGGCAGCCTTGGGCAGCAGGGCCCGGAACCAGCTGGGGATGTGGGAGCCCACGTGGTAGATCTTGTGGGTGTACTGGCCGTTGCCTCCCGGGCCGTCACTGTAGGGCCGGTTGGCCAGGATCTCGACCCCGCTGCCCTCGCCGCTTGACTCCTCCCGGCTCTTCTTCTGGAGGGGAGACACTGAGCCATTGGCTCCGACCTGGGCCAGTCTCATCCCAATCAACACTCCCTCTCCCAGACAGACAGCCCCAGCCCCTCACCTGGATCATATAGAGCTGGGCCACCTGGTACTCCTCCAAGGTCATGGGCAGCAGGATGTGATACTCTTTGATGAGCATGGCGATGGGTGGGGCCTGCAGAGGGGCAAAGAGTTAGAGCCCCACTGCCCCTCCCCCATGTCACCCCAGGGGGCCACCCTTGCCCCTTCCCACTCCTTTCTGGCTGCAAAGCCCTGGGATGGGGGATGGGGAATCAAAGCAAATCTCCATGTGACCTGCTTAAAAATCCATCCTGCCTGGTACGTTTCTATGGTGATGTGTGGGGGGGAGGGGAGCAAGAGGCTGGGAGGGGGCATTCCCCCCCCTCCCCCACCACATACACTGTCAGCACCTCTCGCGTCCACTGTGCCCTGCCCGGCATCATCAAGGGTCAGGCCTGGACTTCTGGGTCCCAACCCAGGCAAGGGTGAGACTCTGTCCAGCTCCAACCCCCAAATTGGATGCTGCTGGAAGTCCAGGTCGTGGGGTCCGAGAGCTGCTCCTGGAGCCAAAACGTACAGCAACCCCCACCTGGGCACCAAACCCGTCCCTGTCAACCCTCACCTGCACCAAATTTCCCCCCTCACAAGCCCACCTGGGGCCTGGGCACCCAACAGTCCCCCCACAACCCTGGCCTGGGACCGTTTGGTGCCCCCCGCAACTCCCACCTGAGGCCGGAGCATTAAACCTCCCCCCTCACCTGGATCCAGGGCTCCAAATTTCCCCCTCCCCCTGCACAACCCTCACCTGGGACTTGGGTACCAAATATCCTATCTTCATCGTTCCCCTATGGGGCCTGGGAAGCAAACCTCCCCCCCCACACACAGCCCCCAACTGGAACCTGGGCACTAACCCTATCTTCCCCTTGCCTGGGTCCGCCTGGGCGCCAATCCTCCCCAAATTCCGCCTAAGCCCTGGGAAACAACTCCCCCGCAACCCACATTTGGGGCCTGGACACCAAATTGCCCCGCCTCACTGGGATTCCAGGCACCAAACCTCCCCCGCCCCATACACACACACCCTTCCAAGTGAGCCTGGGCACCAAACCTCCCCCCCCCCCGCCCAGGTCACCAATTGTTCTCCCACCCACAACAACCACCTAGGCCTGGGACACCAACACCCTCTTCCCCCACAGCCTGAACCCTCACACCACAGGCAGCTGCTGACGAGTGCCCTGCAATGGGACTCACAGCCCTTCATTGACCGACAGTTTCCAGCCAGCGGCTTATGTCCCGTCTTCTACCCCCAGACCAGCCAGTTCCTCATCCTGGGGCTGGATCAGAACTGGCACCATATAGAGGGGAAAGGCTCCTGCCCCATTCCCTCCCCCCAACCCTCCCGGTCAGAGGAGGCAGCGCCCCCTAGAGGCCCCTGCCCCATTCCCCTCCCGGGTCAGGTCATAGTCAGCCCCCCCTAGAAGGGAAAGGTCCCTGCCCCGTTCCCTCCCCCCGGGTCACAGGCAGCCAGCGCCCCCTAGAGGGGAAAGGTCCCTGCCCCGTTCCCTCCCCCCGGGTCACAGGCAGCCGGCGCCCCCTAGAGGGGAAAGGTCCCTGCCCCGTTCCCTCCCCCGGGTCACAGGCAGCCGGCGCCCCCTAGAGGGGAAAGGTCCCTGCCCCGTTCCCTCCCCCCGGGTCACAGGCAGCCGGCGCCCCCAGAGGGGAAAGGTCCCTGCCCCGTTCCCTCCCCCCGGGTCACAGGCAGCCGGCGCCCCCTAGAGGGGAAAGGTCTCTGCCCCGTTCCCTCCCCCGGGGTCACAGGCAGCCGGCGCCCCCTAGAGGGGAAAGGTCCCTGCCCCGTTCCCTCCCCCCGGGTCACAGGCAGCCAGCGCCCCCTAGAGGGGAAAGGTCCCTGCCCCGTTCCCTCCCCCCGGGTCACAGGCCGCCGGCGCCCCCTAGAGGGGAAAGGTCCCTGCCCCGTTCCCTCCCCCCGGGTCACAGGCAGCCGGCGCCCCCTAGAGGGGAAAGGTCCCTGCCCCGTTCCCTCCCCCCGGGTCACAGGCAGCCGGCGCCCCCTAGAGGGGAAAGGTCCCTGCCCCGTTCCCTCCCCCCGGGTCACAGGCAGCCGGCGCCCCCTAGAGGGGAAAGGTCCCTGCCCCGTTCCCTCCCCCCGGGTCACAGGCAGCCGGCGCCCCCTAGAGGGGAAAGGTCCCTGCCCCGTTCCCTCCCCCGGGTCACAGGCAGCCGGCGCCCCCTAGAGGGGAAAGGTCCCTGCCCCGTTCCCTCCCCCCGGGTCACAGGCAGCCGGCGCCCCCCAGAGGGGAAAGGTCTCTGCCCCGTTCCCTCCCCCCGGGTCACAGGCAGCCGGCGCCCCCTAGAGGGGAAAGGTCCCTGCCCCGTTCCCTCCCCCCGGGTCACAGGCAGCCGGCGCCCCCCAGAGGGGAAAGGTCCCTGCCCCGTTCCCTCCCCCGGGTCACAGGCCGCCGGCGCCCCCTAGAGGGGAAAGGTCCCTGCCCCGTTCCCTCCCCCCGGGTCACAGGCAGCCGGCGCCCCCTAGAGGCCGAGGCCCGCGCTCCGCTCCCGCCCGGCCCGCAGCCGCCCCACCTGCTGGCGCTCGCTGGCTGCGCCGGGCGGCTCTCACTGCTCCCGCCGGCCGAGCCGGGCTCTCGCCGTCCCGCGGCTGCTGCAGCGCGGCCCCCTCCCCGCCGCGCACTGGAGCATCGCGCGGAGCTCGGCTGCTGCAGCCCGGCCGCGGCGCTCGGCTCGGCTCGGCTCGGCTCCGCTCGCTGCCTGCCCGCGTCACCGCCCCCCGGCTCTGTGCGGGGGGAGCGAGGGGCGGGGGGAGGGAAGCCTAGGGGGCGGGGCGGGCGGGAGCCGAAGGGGCGCGGGAGAGGAGTGGACCAACGGGGAAGGAGCCGTGTGGGGGGAGGGGGCGAGCAGGGGGCAGGACTGGAGCCGCGGGGAGGGAGACCGAAGAGCTGGGTGGGAGGGGGGTAGAGGAGGAGGCTGGGGGGCGGAAGGGGAGGGAGCCGTGGGGGGGCAGGCTAGGGGAGAGCTGGGGGCAGCAGGAAGGGGAGGGAGCCGAGCGCAAGATTGGGGCAGGGGAGGGGGGAACACGAGGAGGGAGCGCAGGGGGGCTGGTGATGGCGCTGTCCCTTCTTCCGTGGTTGGCTGGTGGGCTAGGCTGGATCGTGATGTTCCCAGTGAGGGGGCATCGCACCTGGCCCAGGGACAGCGCCCCAGGAGCCCAGCCCGGGGAAGGGGGGCCTGACCCTAATCTCCCTCCCCACATTCCAAGCAATCAACATCTGAGCTCCTTTAAGAGATCAGCGTGCCATCCTCTCTGCCTGTGACATCACAGCTAGTTGCCATGGAAACAGCTGTGACATCAGAGGCCAATGACATCAAGCCCAAAAAGGGAATAAACAGCTTTGAGGACGGGGGATGAGATGAACGTGACTCACAGCATCAAGCCGCCACCACGAGGGACTGTCCTCGCTCTTGGCTCCCGCTGCCAGTACCCCTTAGTCCCCACCCTGCAGCCCCGTTATCCTAGCTCTAGGCACCCCCCAACTCTTCTGGTGCCCCCAAGCCTGACTTCAACCACTCTCTGCTGGTAGGAGCTTTGTGGCACACAGCCCAGCCCATTTCCTGTCGCAGACAGTGCCCTGTGCCAGCGGCTTGGTGGAGGGTTTAGGAGCCCTGCCCTAGCACGGATAGGCAGATTAGACATCCCTGTGCCAGGGGCCAACAGGTCCTGTCTCTGTCCTAGCTGCAGAGGCCAAGCCCCTTGCCCACAGGGACCACTGGCTGCTCTGGCCCTCTGCAGTGCTCAGACCCAGCTGGGGTCTGGCTCAGTGGGGCACGGCAGGCAGAGCTCTGAGGGTAAAGCAGGAGGGCTGGAGCCCAGAAGCTCTGTCTCAGAGGTGGTAAGGTTGCATGGTCTGCCCTGAAGGAAGAGTGGGACCCCTTGCAGGCCTGGCACAGTGAAGGGCTCCTCCAAGGCAGTGTTTTAAAGCTAGCACCTAGTACAGATCCATTTCAAGCTTGCCCATCCCCAGTCTCCTCCTCCCCACTCCCCAGTCCCAGCACCGTTCCTGGCCCATGCACCGAGCTTGCATCCCCAGTGCCCAGCCCATCTCACCTAGCAGTGCTCCACAGGAACCCAGCAGACTTGGTCTTGGCTGCATCTCTGCCACGAGATACCAGTGCAATTCTCCATGCATCAGCCAGTTCCCCAAATCCATCCCAGGCTCACCAGGCAGATGGGGAGGTGTCAGGGGCTAGAACTACTCAAAAGCACAGCCATGCCCAAAGAGCCCTGCTGTGACCCTGACACTGGGCCCAAAGGCTGGGAGTTTTCTCAGGAAAGGCCTGTAATGCAGAGGCCATGGGCCACTGACACAGCATTAGATCCATTAACCAGACTGGCAGCACCTGGCTCTGCATGGCTCACACAGAACTGTGGAGGGAGCAATCGTAGGCAGAGATGCCAACCTGCCATGAGCAGAGGAATTCAAGCTCGTGTTACTCAGCAGTTTGAGCTAGTCCTTGATGCCACTGAATAGCCAAGCTGTCATCAGCAGGCTGGGGGGGGCAGAGGTCCAGACTCTGGCACAGAACAAAATTTTTCCCACAATCTACTCCAGTCTCTGATATCTTGCATCAGTTTTCAAGACAATCATCCCTCTGTACAGCACTTTTCGTTATTAAAGTCAGCTCTTTATTGGGGCAAGGCCATGGTAAGGAAGTGTTATGAGGAGGAAATAACAAGAACTAGGGGTCACCAAATGAAATTAGTAAGCAACAGACAAAAGGAAGTATTTCTTCACAGAATGCACAATCTGTGGAACTCCTTGCCAGAGGATGTGGTGAAGGCCAAAACTATAACAGGGTTTAAAAAAAGAACTTAGGTAAGTTCATGGAGGATAGGCCATCAATAGCTATTAGGCAGGATGGGTCCCTAGCTTCATGTTTGCCAGAAGCTGGGAATGGGCAACAGGGGATGGACCACTTAAAGATGACCTGTTCAGTTCATTCCTTCTGCAGCACCAGGCACTGGCCATTGTCAGAAGACAGGACACTGGGTTAGAAGGACCTTTGGTCTGACCCAGTGTGGCCCTTCTTAGCAAAAGCCGAGAAACCCCTTTGAACAGATGATGGCAGCAAGCTCCTTGAAATACCTGTGGCCTGAACGTGTAAGCAGACACTTTCTGAAAAAAATAATCTAATTAAAATCCATTTTCCCATCAAAACCACTCCCATCCAGAGAGGCCTAGAGCCCTAGGGAAAAGCCAGAAGGAACCACAAAATCGTCTGGTCTGACTTAAGTATCACAGGCCACCAGCCCCAGCCTTAATCAAACCACTCCACATTTGGACCAGTCCACCTGGCTTCCACTGAGCACAGCAAGATTCAAATCAATTCAGGCATGAATGTGGATTTCAGTGCACTTACAAAATATGGGCTGTGAACCAGAGAGTGCACCTCACCCTTAGCTATCACCCTGACCCCTTCCAGTAAATACTATGCCCCCCCTCGCTCCCCCACTTGCTCCACTGGAGCATGCACTTGGGCTGGGATTCTAAGGGCTCCAATGACAAGGCCAGGCTTGAGTACGGGACCCGCTCACACTGCTGGCAGGCTGGTCATGCTGAGTCAACAGAAAGCTTGGCTACGGCAGGGGGAGGCAGTGCCAGACCGCAGTGTGGGCAGACCACACTAGGAACGTGGGGGAGAGGGGGGTCGAGCAGCACAGGTGCAACTGGAGTAGGACCAGAGCAGCTTCTCCCCGGTGCAATCCCAGCGTTGCCATGCTGCTCTCCCATCAGCCTCAGCAACTGAGCCATTGCCCCAGGCACACTCCCAATCACCAACTGGGGTGTGCAGCGGGTGGCATGGCTCCACATGGTGCAGTTCCAGGCTCCAGGTGCTGTGGCTCTCTGCAGATAGCCCCAGGGCATACAGCAGGGTTGCTGGGGGGCTGTGCACACAGTGGGTCTCCTGCCCCCCAGTGCAAGGCAACCACCCTCCTGCGAACTGTGGCAGCTTCCAAGGCCCTGGGAGGCGGGAAGGGCTGGCTCCTCCTTGTCACGGGGGCAGCACAAACCACAAGGGCCAGAAGGTCAGAATCCCAATGCTTCCTTTTATTGAGTTATAAAAACAAAACACGTTATAAAGACGTGAGAAAAATCGCTGGCTTCTCTTCCTGGAGATCCCGGCAGCGTGGCCCAAGCACCAGCTTCCCCAGCGCTGACTGCCGGCAACAGAAGCATCCCAGCAGGACCTGCTCCTGATCCGTGGCTGCCGAATGGCTGAAAGGTCTGTGTGGGTTATGGCAGAGCCAGGTCTCAGGTGGGAAGGTCCGTGGGAGGGCAGCTCTCCAGGTTCTCAGATGTTCGTGGGTGGGAAGGTCCATGGGGCAGGGCAGCAGCTGTTACGTACGGGCGTTGCGCTCTGTCTCTGCCAGACACTCTCTCACCAGCGCCCGGGCGTGGATAATGCCTGCAAGGGGAAACCCCAAGGGAGCCTTAGACCTGCTGAACAGCCTCCAAACCCAGCACAGCAGGGCACATTGCCAGGGTCACACCTAGGCCTCTGCTGGGATCCCAGGCCTTTTGGAGGCTCTATGAGGTCTGGAATCAGCTCACGGCCAGGGCAGAATGCTGGAGGCAGGGTGTGAAGGGGAGTCCGAAGGGGAGCTTCAGCCTTGTGGGAGAGGCACCAGCCAGGCCCCCGACCTCCCGTCCCCTGCACAGGAAGGATGGAGTGGATCCCAACTCCACAGGCTTTATCTCCTCTCTCATGGCACTGCAGCCACTGGCACCTCAGGCACTGGCAGGGAGCTGGAGCCTTCAGTGGCTACCCAGGGGCACTCGGGGCTTTAGCTTGGGGGGAATGCATCTGCCCCACAGCCCTTTGCCTCAGAATCTGACATTGCATCCGACAGACACACGCTCACAGGACGGGGCTGCCAATGCCGTTGGCAGGAAACAATGCCGGCAGCACGATGGTTCTCATGGAGCTCAGCAGGAACCGCCATTGAGATGGCGGGGCAGCCCGTCCCTTGCCCCGCGATGGGCTGAGACTCAGACAGCACTGCTGTGTCAGTCACACCCATGGCTGCCTCCCACCGCCCAACCCAGCAATGAGCTCAGGCCCTCTGCAGCTTCAGGCAGCAGCACTGCCCTGATCACATTTGGGGCAGGACCCCCAGCAATGGGCTCAGGTTCTCTGCCGGTCACACCCGCGGCAGGCCAGGCTGTCGGCAGGTGGCTCAGGCTCTGTGCCCAGTCAGGCAGGGTCGCTGCGTCAGTCACACTTAAGCCTGACCCCCGGGGCCTCGTACCTCGTTTCAGCCGCTCCATGGCACTCTTGCTACCTGCATAGGTGGGTCGAATCTCTTTGCCCATCTCCTCAATGACAGAGAGTAGGTCAGTGTACGTGCTCTGAGAGCCCTGGGAACCTGGTGGCTTCATGGCCTGCAAGGGGCAGAGAGATCATGAGGGGCCGGCTTTCCCCAGGTCATGCTAAGCCAGGCAGCAGAGGTGGAGGCAGCAGCTCACCTGCACGTAGCCCATGGACGGGGGGCCAAAGTCGTTGAAGAGGGGCCGGAAGGGGGCAGAGGCTCCAGGGATAGATCCGGATGGCGATGGGACACTCGTGGCTGAAAGAGATGGGAAGGGAGAGGTCAGGTTACCCTGGAAACAGCAGCCCTGTTCCCTCCCCTGTGGCCAGTGCTTCTAGCACACAGGGCTCTCCCAAGCTTGCTGTGGGCTGGAGATGCCAGCAAGGCTACAATGTCCTGTTTGTGGCACACGGGTGGACTGGCTCCACAGGGCTCTTAGTGGGGCAGGGCTCTGGCCCGAATGCTGCTGCTACGGGCTATCTGGCCTGTGTCATTTGCTGTCACCACAAACCAGTGGGGAAGATTCTGCTCCTTACTCCCGCTGCTCTAATGCCCCCCGATTTATTGACCCCCTTCCTGTGCAACAGCCCCGCCAGCTCCTCCAAGCTTGTCTAGTTGGGCTCCTACACTAGCACCAGCACCATGGTACCAAGGGTTCCGACAACATCCAGGGACCAAGACAGGCCCACAGCCTGGGAGTCCCACCTCCACGCAGCCTAGCCCCTTCCCCGTGGGCTCAATGCAGACTTTGACACTATGCCCGTCCCTGGATGCAGTTCCATCCACAGCCCTCACCACTGTTCTGGGGCGGAGAGGTCCGGGGCAGGGCTGAAAGGACATTAGGGCTCTCGCCCTCTCACCGTACAACCCTACTTACTAGCTGTGCCATGGGCAGAGAGCCACTGACCTAATTCTGCCAGGTGCATGGAGCACCCAGAGCTAATCGCATTAACCTCCTCAGTGCATAGCACCCACGCACCCTGCAGGCCTTGGCCACAGGAACATATGGGTTTGTCTCATCTTCTGCGGCCCAGTGTTGCAACAAAAAAAAAAAATCTATCTTGGGCAAGAGCCGCCTCCGCCCACAACCCCGGCTCCACTGCCCCTCCTAGTCCCAGCCTGCACATGCTCCACTGTTCCCTGGCCCAGTACTGCCTCCCCAGGCCCTGCTCTAGCATGCTCTAAGCACAAAGCACTTCAGCTCCCACAGTTCACACACCTTCACCCTGCTCTCTAGAGCCCTCTCAACACCACTTCAGGCTCCCTCAGGCCCCTCAAGTCTGGCCTCTGCATTGCATAGGCCATGGAAACCGCCCCCCCAGCCCATACTGTGTGGCTGTCGCCACTTCCCCTCCGTGTCCAGGCCCTCACAAAAGGGTCAGTGCGAGAGCTTCCCCCACATCACTCACTGTCTGCCTCACCAACTTCCCTCTCACTGTCAGCCTCAGCAACAAGCACCTCTCCATTTGCCGCTGGCCTGGAGGACTCCTTGTTGGACCAGAGAAGCAGGAGAGCCTTGGGTCCCTCATAGAACTGACTGATGTCTTCACAAAACATCTCTCCCAGCTGTCTGTCCGGCATTGGCATGAGACAAAATTGAGATCTTTTAAATCAGCTGACTAAGGCCTTGTCTACACTCGGTGCTACTCCAGAATAGCTGTTCCACATATGGATGCTCTTACTCCAGTTCATCTTAATACACTTCCTATGCAGACTAAACTAATTCAGACAAGGCACTCTTGTTCTGAAATAAAAGCATCCACACATGTTCATCAGGGAGAGTTAATCCACATCCCAGCTTCTTCCAGGTTGACTTTCATGTGGACAGGCGCTAAGCTTCCCTTCCACGCCCCACAGCTGAGGATTCACTTTTTTGGCGAGGTCACAAGCCTACAGATTGTCCAGGGGTACAGAGAGTCTTACCAGAGAAAATGGAAGATGAGAGCTGATCATCTAACATAAGTCCAACAAGCAGACCAAACCACCACCACAGTAGAGCTTTCTTAACACATCTGCGAAAGCCAACACCCCTCCTCCCCCCAACTGTGACATTTCCTGATTTTTGCATGCTTAAAATATACAGCATCTACTTCAAAGGAAGGTGCAAGATAGTCTGCAGCAGCAGTTATGGGAGAGCCTGCCCTATGGGAGATAGTTATTTAATGTTCTAATAAGACCTGGTTCTGGCAGGGTTATCCCCAGTTAAATATCTGAGCCTTTTCTGTATCTGGCTAGTGATCTCCTAGGGCAGTGAGTGCTACAAGCTTGATCATAGATCCCTGGAGTTAAAGCAGCAAGCCTGATATAATGCCATCCAATGTCCATGTGCCTTAAGTTATGATACAAGGGAACTACACAGTCTTCTCTAGTCCATTCAGCATTTTGTATCCTTTCATCAGCCCTCCCTCTGCCAGGCGGAACCATCCCAACCTCCTTCCAGGGCTGAGAGTTTCTTGTCACTCATCTCTGAAGCCCTTCCAATTCTTCAGTGATGGGTTGACCAGTACCGCACATCATTTGCAAAGGAGGGTGCCCCATTGAATTCCAGAAGAGCATGCCAAGGAGTTCAATAGTATTCCTCCAGTCCATTCCTCATGCCCCCACCAACTGTGTTTGCCTCTCTAAGTTGCTGCCCAGCAAACAAAAGGAATCACAAGAGTCGTACTCAGCAGCTTGGTGAGTGGTGATGGTTAATACACAGCCCAGTGAAGTGGACAGTGAGTTCAGATTAGTCCCGCCAATGTGCATTACTTAGCATCTGTCCCCCTGGAATCCCATCTGCCACGGTGCTGTTTTTTTCCTTACCATGGCAGGGCCCCTCAAAAGTGCCCTATCAGCATGACTCCCACCCAGGAACAGAACTGGCCCTTATAGTGAAATTTATCTCATTATCCATGCAGCTTTTCAGCATTTAGGCTCCTATTTCCTTAGGAGGGAGTGTGCAAGGTTTCACAGTTAACCACAGAGAAGTCAGGAACACTCAGGTCCCAGCTGTGTGCACTACCCTAACCCTCCCTACCCAGTCACCTGTATGCAGAACAAGTCTGACTTCACAATCCAAGTTCTCAAACAACATTCGGTCCTTCCGGCTCAGAGGCTACAAACACGTGCAGCACCTACTACAGACCAGCAGGCTCTGAAGTAGGTGCCCAGCAGGAGACCCAAGTTCCACTCCTTACTAAGCCATAAACCTTGGAGAAGCCAAACTCTCTCCCTACCCTCAATTCCCCTTCTGTAAGATGGGGGGGCACTTGTACTTAATTTAATAATGGGCTCTCGGCCTCAGGATGAGAAGTGCTACCTAGGGACAGAGCTGATTGATCACAACGAAAGGCGAATACACCATGTCAAAGCTCCAAGGTAGCAGACACAGACCTGCCAGTGATCACATCAGCTTTTCGGTCACACAATGCCCCCCTTGGGTATCCATTCCCAGTATGACACTGTAGTACTGAAGGAACAGCATGTGCCACTCAGCCTGTGCCAATGGAGCAGGGCAGGGGAAGAGAAGGCCCTGTGGGTGGCAGCTGTGGCACTAACTAGCAGGGGGATTCAGGATGTTGGCAGGGAACAGAATTCCTGTGAGAGCGCACTGGCGAGAGGGGGCTCACCGGTAAGTGGTGCCCCAGGGCCCTCGGAGGTTCAGTTCAGAGACTGAGTGGGCAGGCGGCCAGTTAGGGCTGTTTGAATTGGGGCTGTTCCGTGTGTGGATCGGTCAACAGCAGATAGGGGTCAATTGGGGGGGGCTGGACTGGGGCAGGGAAAATTTAGGATACAGCTCCTTGGGGGGGGGGGGAGGGGCTGGTCCCAAGGGGGTTTCTCAGGGAGAGCGGGGGCGAGTCTCTCACTAGTGAAAGGAAATGAGGGCGGTCACACAAGGGAAGTGCAGTTCCGGAAAGGGGGGGGAGGGGCTGGTCTCTCTCAGTAGGTAAGTGGGGGGAGAGGAAGTCCCCTCGCGTGGGGAGGGGCTGTCCCACTCGGAGGGGAGGGGAGTAGCTCGCGGAGAGCAGAGGCAATTGGGGGGGGTCACGGAGGGAGGAGCAAGGGCTCCGGGGGGGGGGGCTGTTCCCTGAGGAGGTTACTCCGGGGGGGAGGGAGGTTCTGGGGGGGGGTCACTCCCAAGGGATTTGCTCGGGGGGGGGCTGATCGCGAGGCCGGGGGGTGTCTCCCAGGGAACAGGAGAATTCGGGGGGGGGGGGGGATCCCGGGGCCTGTCGCTCCCCGGCGGGCGGGGCTGTTTCCCGGGGGGGCGATCCCGGGGGGGGGGCTCTGTCGCTCCCCGGTGGGCGGGGCTGTTTCCCGGGGGGGGAATGACCCCGGGGGGGGCTCTGTCGCTCCCCGGTGGGCGGGGCTGTTTCCCGGGGGGGTGATCCCGGGGGGGGCCCTGTCACTCCCCGGCGGGCGGGGCTGTTTCCCGGGGGGGGGGGGAATGACCCCGGGGGGGGCTCTGTCGCTCACCGGCGGGCGGGGCCCCGGGGGCGGGGCTGGCGCTGCTGCTGGTGCCGGCGGCTCCGGAGCTGGCGGGGGCGGGCGCGATGGGCTTGTAGGACATCCCCGAGTCCCCTCCCTGACGCGGCGCGCGGCTCCTGGGCGCTGATTGGCTGCGGCTCCGGCGCGGGGCGCGTCGACTCCCGGGCTGGCGGGAGGATCCCGCACGCTGCCGCTGATTGGCCGGCCGGCGAGGCTGCTGAAGCCGATTGGGCGGCCCCGCTCACCCCTCGCCGCTGATTGGCCGCGGCCTCCCCCGTCCCGCTGGGTCCCGACGCCGCTGTCCGGCAGTGTCCTCGCGCTGGGGTTGGGAGTGGGAGAGAGAGCGCGCGCGCGCGCGGCCCCTTCCCGGCCCCTCGGGCGCGCGCGTTTCTGGCGCTCACCCCTCCGGCTCGCGCCCCGTCCCTCACAGGCCTGGGCCCGCCCGGCCCGGCGCGCGCCGCTGCCGCCTGGCTCGCTCGCTCGGCTCGGACCCCGCGGCGCCCGCTCGTGACGCCTGCCTCCCGCGCCTGCGTCCTCCGCCCCCCTCTGTGACGTGCGCCCCGCGTCACGGCGCCCCTTCCCTGGCTCCCGTCTCTATGGAGACCAGCGAGACGCCCTGAGGCCTAGGCGCTCCCGGCCAGCCCGGCCTCGCGTGGGGAAGCCGGCGGGCAATTGCCCGCTTAGGGCGCCGCGTGGCTGGGCGCCTGATCCAGCCTGGGGCCGGCCTGGAGCGAATCCTGCCCGGGGGGGGGGGCTGCTGTCGTGGCCTGGGAGACCCATCCCCCCCCAGCTGTGGGAACCCAGCAGGGCGGTTTTGCACCAGGGCCCGGCCCTGGGATGCTGCAGCGCAGGCCACAGGGGTCTGCGGGAGCAGGGGGGGGCTTCCCTTGGGGGGGGCCCAGAGGCACGGGGGGGGCTTCCCTTGGGGGGGCTCCCCATGTAGCTGTGAGACTGGTGGCTGGGGGGGGCTGCCCCGAGTCGCCTCTGCCATAGGCCCCGGGCGGGAGCAGGGGGGGGGCTTCCCTTGGGGGGGGCTCCCCATGTAGCTGTGAGACTGGTGGCTGGGGGGGGCTGCCCCGAGTCGCCCCTGCCATAGGCCCCGGGCGGGAGCAGGGGGCTCTGCCCGGGGCTCAGGCTGCTCTAAGCGCCGGCGCCAACTGGCCTTTCGCCCGGGGAGCCAGTTGTGTGAAGGGCGCCCGGCGCTGCTCGGCTGCCACTGAGCTACGGGCTGGGAGGGGATCCCCCCCCGGGCAGCCGCTCCCTGGGCTCCTGCTCTCGTTGCTTTGCAAGGCCAGCAGCAAACCCCTCCGCACAACAGCACGGGGAGGCACCCAGCTCGATCGCCTGCATGCGCCCAGAGCTACGCACGCGCCGCACAGAGAAAGGCGCCAGCCACGGCTGCCCCGCCTTCTACCTCAGGAATAGACCTTCTTGCCCGGCTCACGGTGAGCAGAGCAAATGTATTAACTGGTTCGCCACTCGCCACACAGGTGAGGGCAGGAGAAAGGTGAAGCATGAGCCAGTGTGGTCTGTTTTATACCAGGGGTGGGCAAGATCCAGGCTGCCAAGCTATTTGATCCTGTCTGCGGCCCACCCTGCCATGCCCCTGCCCCCAGGCCCGTCGGGACTTGGGGGTGGGGGAGTGCATGAAGTCTACTCTCCCTGCCACGGGCATGTGGCATCAGAGGGAACTGCCAGCTTTTCAAAACAGCTGGTGGTTCCCTCTGGACACTCAGTGCCCTGGCACGGCAGGGGGCCAAGAGATTTCGCATGCTGTCCCACCCTGCAGGGGGAATGTGCAAAATCTCCTCTCCCCCACTCCCTTCCCTCCACCGCATGCAGTGCCCAGAGGAAACTGGCCGTTCTGCCTAGGTCCTGCCCCTTCCACCTGATGTGCCAGCCCAGAAACCATTAACAAAACTGGTTAAGTGCCCCCCCCCCCAACAATTATTGCCCACCTCTACCTTAGTCCATCTGCTTGGAGAACACAAGTCCAGGCAAGTCTGATGGGTATTGCTGAGTCCTGAGGCAAGGTTGAGCAATTCCCCTGATGCAGCTGTCTTACGCAGGTGAGTCATTGAATTGTTCCTTTGCTTGATAATGTCTATTGATGCTTGTTTTGACACTTGCCTGGGTTTTGGCTTCTCTCCATGCCAGCAGTTTCCAACCTTTTCCAGATGGGGACCCATTTTGACAATTCAGGAAGACTTGGTGACCCAGGGCAATTCAAAAAATGTGTGAATGGCTCCTTAAGAGCCACCTGGGGAGACCCTTTTGAAATGTAATGGCGATCCATATTTGGGTCCCAACCCATAGGTTGGGAAAACCTGCTCTATGCTGTTGTCTCTGCGGAGCTAGTATCTAGAGTTGATCTTCCAACTTACAGCATGTTTTCATGGCACTTGTACAAAACAATCTCAAGACTTATATGCATTAAATATATACATATGTACAGGGCTTGCCGAACCGCGGTGAGCCCCGCTCGCCAGCCGCGCTGTCCGGCGATCTGCGCATGCTCAGATCGCCTGAACCCGGCTCTTCCGGGTTACAAACTACTCGCCACAGGCGAGTAGATTGTATAATTTGTCGAGCCCTGCATATGTAGATAGAACAGTGATTATCAGCTGATCAGAACCTTTCCCCTGATACCTAACATGGTATGCTTTATATATCCAATATGACAATTATACATGGCCACTGACTCCGTGGGTGCTTTGGGGGGAAAACTGATGAGTGCTGAGCACCCTCCCAACAACCCCCCCATAAGCTCTACCCCCCAGAACCTCCCACCCATAGGTTGGCCCCATGGATCGTTGCCTTTGACTTCAAGCCTCACACCCACTGTGAGCAGCTGGAAAAGTGAGGATGCAGTGTGCTTAGGGGAGGGACGGGAACTGGGCAGGATGTGGGAGGATGGTGTCTTGGGGGAAGGGGTAGAGTGGGACACGGCTTGAGGCAGAGCCAGGGGTTGGGCATCCAGCACTTTTGAAAGTCTGTGCCTGTGCAGTTATATGTAGATGAAAAATATATATATTTTTTTTACAAGGTGCTCCTGTAAGGTATAAAGCAGAGCTACTCACCTTTGGGAGCCCCAGGGGCCACAATGATACTCACAGCACATGCCGAGGGCTGCAACTTAAGTGTGGTTGCATATACATGCAAATACATATGCAAATAGGTTCTTTCACACTGACAGGCATGAATACAAAGATTAAGGCAAGACTACACAAGATGCAGGCCCCATTTAAGAAAGATCTGCTGATATTAATAAAATGCAGTATTTACCTGATTTCCACCCACATGACAGCACTTTTAATGAGCGATGACAGTCCAGGAATTTAACTACTAAAATGCATATCAACAGAAGACCATTATATTAACTCGCCGTTGTGGAGCGTGTTCTCAGTGGAGGTCATGTTCAAAGGATCTCACTTGCAGGTCACATGTTGAGCCCCATGTAAACCCAAACTGCACCACGAGCCGCAAATAAATGGGCCGCAGCCCGCGAGCCACATGTTGAGTAGCCCTGGTATAAAGTCTCACAACAGTAAAAATGCAAAAGTTAGCAATTTGTAATAATATGTGGCAGTGTGACACTTTGGCATGTTTATGTTTGATTTTGTAAATATATCCTTTCTGCCAACTGCAGCTGTCATCAATCAGGGACGAGTTCAATATCTAGGAGTTCCTTTTCAATAGTGCAATAAAGAACCGGCTCAAGCCTCCATCCTCCACTAACCTGGAAAAATTACTCACAAGCACAGAGTCTGGGTGTAGTAAATAAACTTTTAATAATGGGAGAAGTCATTCGACATTAATTAGAGGAAATGCCACCAGCAGGATTCATAAACATAAAACCGTGACGAGAACACCCACATCAGCACGCATGGGCAGTGCCTTCTGCCTCATGTTCTTGAGTTCTGCAACCAAAAGTTTCTGTGCTGCGCTCCCTTCTGCTCCTTCATCACTGTCCACTCACAGTGGTGGTCCTTGGTTAGTGAGGAGCCAGAGTTCAGAGGCAATTCTGTATGAACTCACCTCCCAGCCAGGAAGGAAGGCACTTTGCTTTCTCTGCCATCTGAGCACTTGCTCTGGCTGGCCACCCCACCAACTCCAGTTCCACTGGCCGCCCTGCCAGCTGCTGTTCTCCAGCCAACTACTTGCCACTTTTCAGTTACTTTCTGCTGCCACTTGCTTCTCTGCCGTGACCTCTGTCGGTCAGTCTCTCTTCGTGATTTTTAGCTCTCAGGAGGTTAAGCAAAAACACTGTTCTATCACAGGTGATTTCAGCTCCTAGTGAGTACTGGAAATAACAATAGGCTCTTAGTGAAGCCTATTTAGCTCTATCTTTGAATAGTGGTGGGGAGCACATTAAACCGGACCGGGGACTCTTAGGGAGAGCCTTCTAGCTGGGACACATGTCTCCACCACTCTTCTTTTCACAGGGGTCTGGCATCCAAGCCCCTGGCTTAACAAGGTCCTTTCAGCTGGTTAAGCAGGCTTTGTCCCCTTTATTCATACAATAAAGACAACAATATTGATAACAATTCGTTACCCCAGCATTCAGTACTAAGGTGATCTGTAGCCCAATGCCAGCCAAAGTGGATCACTCTCAGCTGCATAGCTCTCTCTGCTGGATATCTTGGCAGAGTGGATGTGTTCATGTAAATACGGTTTGCTCCAGAAGTTCTCCCCTGGCCAGCTAGCTGTCGGGAGACCTCCTTCTGACCCTGCTTACATTAGCAAGTAGTTTTTAAGCGTGGTGAAAGTTGGGGATACACAGAGACACATCAGACTCCAGAAAGGGGTACAGTAGTTGGGAAAGGTTGAGAGCCCCTGGCCTAGATCATCCCTGACAAGTGTTCTTAAAATCCTTCAGTGACAGGGATCCCATAGCCTCCCCTACAACCTATTCTAGGGCCTTAGAGTTAGGAAGTTTTTCCTAATATCTAATCTGCATCTCCCTTGCTGGAGATTATTTCTTGTTCTCCTTTCAACAGACATGGAAAACAGTTCACCACCATGGTCTTTAGAACAGCCCTTACCATAGCAGGTTATCAAGTTCCTGCAAGACTAGAGAGCCCTAGAGATTTTGTGACCTTTCCTCCTAGTTCAGGTTTTCTGAATCTTTTACCATGTTTGTTGCTGTCCTTTGGACTCTCTCCAACTTTTCCACATCTTTCCTTGAGAGTGGTGTCCAGAACTGGAGACAGTATTCAGTGGAGGTCTCCCCAGGGCTGAGTATGGTGAGATAATTATTTTCTGTGCCTTACATATGACATTCCTGTTAATACACCCTAGAATAACATCAGCCTTTTTTGTAGCTGTATCACACAGTTGGCTCTCATTCAATTTGTGATGCAAGGAAACCCCCAGATCCCTCTCATCAATAATACTGCCTAGACAGTTATACCCCATGTTGTAGCTGTGCATTTGATATGTCCTTCCTAAGTGACGTTTTTGCACTTATCTTCATTGACTTCCATCTTGATGTTTTCAGACCAATTCTCCAGCTAGTCAAGGTCTATTTGAATTCTAATCCCAACCTCAAAAATTCCAGTAACCCTTCCCCTCTTGCTGTCATCTGCAGATTTTATAAGCATACTCTGCACTCCATTTCCAAGTCATTAACGACAATAAGGAATAGTACCCGACACAGGGCTGACCCCTATGGGACCCCACTCCATACATCCCTCTAGGCTGACAGTGAAACATTGATAACTACTCTTTGAGTAAAGTCTTTCACCCAGGTGTGTAACCTCTATGCCTGTGTGGGACTCTGAGACCCACCTCAGGGAATATGTTACTTCTCCCTCCACTCACGAGGCTGCAGCCATCGGCACTGAGGGAGTAACAGCCTTGGCTAGCTGCCTGGAAACGCTCAGGGCTTTAGCTTGTGGGAGATGTGTGGCCTCTTTGTCTCCTTGTTGACAAAGGATGGAGGGGACCTTCCAGTGGGTAGAGGGATGGATTCCTCCTTCACACCCCGGAACTAGCTGCCCCTCGCCCCAGTAGCTGACACTGCTTCTGACATCTGTGAGTACATGCTCACAGGACGGCACTGCCTTCGTCACTGGCAGTGGGATTGGCAGGGACAGCACCTGAGGCAGACCCTCCCCCATGCACAGCAGTGACCTCAGGCTCTCTGCAGACTCCGGCAGCATTTCTGGTTTGGTCTCACCTGGGCCCGCTTCCCACCCCCCGCGATGGGCTGAAGCTCTCTGTCGATTCTGGTGGTGTTGCTATGTCAGACACATCCAGGGCACCCCGGAACAGCTAGAAAGTGTTATGGACATCAAGGGCACTGCCATACAGGCTCTGCTGTCCGAGTGCAGCTCCCAGAGGGCCCTCCAAGCATTAGTCTGCCCTTGGAGTCTGGTGTCCCAGTGATTCCAGCGCAGACTGTCTATGGCTGGGACGCAGCCAAACCCACTGGTCACTGGGAACACACCAAAAACAAGAGGTGCCAGCTGGGACATACAGCTCTGCCCTCCCTCCCCAACATCCTGCAGGAATGGCTGCAGCCCATAGGGGGGGCGCTGGCACTTCTAACCACAACCCTGTCCTTTGGCAAAGTGGGAGTTTTTGTAATATTTCTGAGTCTGGTGCGTGCCTCAGTTTCCCCTATAAGGAGGGGATGACTAAGCTTACTGACAAGTCAGATTCAGAGACATAGGGGGTGGGTGTCAGCTTCCTGTCTGGTTGGAAGGAACAGTTATTAAGAAACTGGCTGACACTGACCCGAAGAACAAGAAAATGGGAACTCTACTGACTCATACATCCACCCTCTACAGCAGGGAGCTCCAGCCAGGGGGGATGGGACCTTAGCGTGGCCACGCTTGCAGGACAAGGACAGATGGGTCCCGTGAGAACAAGCGAGGGCTCTGGAAGAAGCGGGGGAAGTCCAAGCGATCCAGAGATCCAAACATGGAGTTTGGGCTAGAGCGGGAGCAGGTTCAGGACATGGGGGCAGGGTTGGGCTGGTGGATTATTGCTTGACCAGAATGGGCAGTGCTTTAACTCTCAGGTTTCGGTGCTGATCTGAGGCCTCCCTGGGCCATGTAACAGGTGACTAATAAACCCACCTGGTTTGAAAAGGCTGCCAGGTGTCACTGCGAACACGGGCTAGATGCCCCCTCCTCATTCTCCCTACTCAGATGTCAAGAAGAGCAATGCTTTATTAGATCAGATATTGGACTCACAAGCAAAACACCTGGGGGGCAACCAAGGGGCACAGGCTGGATGGGCTTGGGGGCACACACACTCAAAACCTATTGGGAGCCTGTCTGGAGACTTGGACAGGGACCGCATCAGGGTGGGGGGTAGGACCAGGATACAGAAGGCAGCACTGAGTTGGGGGGTAAGGGGCAGCAGTAGAGGCAGGTGCAGGGGACACAGGCAGCATGCAAGGGTTCATCTCAGGGTGCGGAGATCTGCATTGGGGTGGGTGTTGGGGGCAGGGGCCGAGTCGGGGACTGGGGCAGGACATGGGGACACGATCAGTAGACAGAAGGCACTGTTAGGATTGGGGTGTTGGTTTCTGTGTTGTGCAGGGGCAAGGTTGGGATGTGGGGGGCAGCACTGGAGCGAGGGGCAGGCAGGGGGCAAATTGGGGATGGCATTAGGAGCTGAGGTGAGGGCAGGTCTGGGTTGCAGTGTGTGTGAGGAAGGCTTGGGGTGGGAGGGGCAGCATGGGGGCAAGGTCAGGATGGGTCGCAGTGTTAAAAGGTGGGATCAGGGCTGAGGGGCAGAGGGCAGCACTTTCCTATAGGGCAGGGATGGGGAGAAGGAGGAAAAAAAACCAGATGTGACCCCCAACTGAGCAGCGGTGTGTGTGGGGGAGGGAGACACTGTGATTCCTGGCCAATGGGAGCAATGGGGGTGGTGCCTGCAGGGAGCGTTCCTCCCCCTGCCAGGCAGAACTCACAGGCCAGATCCGGGCAGTAGCTTGCCTTGATTGGTCCTGCGAGGCTTGTGTCACCCCACTGCAGGTCAGATCAAGGCAAGCCATGGACTGGATCTGGCCGACCGGCTGTAGGTTCCTCATCCCTGCTATAGGGATGCTATAGAGGTTGGGGGGGACAAGCCAAGCTCCCTAGCCGGGGATGGCATGTCCCGAAGTGCAGTAGAGCCACCTGGTGGTATAGATGGAGTGGGCCAGGGATGCAGGCAGAGGGGACCGGGGCCAGTATGGGATCAGGTGGAGCGGAGCAGGCTGGGGTGCAGGTAGAGGGCCAGAGCCCAGTGTAGGGGCAGAGTGTGGGCAGAGCACGCTGGGGTCCTGGTACAGCTCAGCAGTGGGATCTGTGGGGGTGGAGCAGGCTGTGGTGCAGACAGGGGGCCAGGGACTGCCGTGGTCCTGGAGTGTGGGCAGTGCAAGCAGAGCTGGGGCAGGGGTGTGGGTGGAACAAGCAGAGCCAGGGCAGGGGTATTGGGGTGTGAGTGGAACAAGCAGAGCCAGGGCAGGGGTATTGGGGTGTGGGTGGTACAAGCAGAGCCAGTCCGGGGTGTTGGGGTGTGAGTGGTACAAGCAGAGCCAGGGCAGCGGTGTTGGGATGTGGGTGATACACGCAGAACCAGGGCAGGAGTGTTGGGGTGTGAGTGGTACAAGCAGAGCCAGGGCAGGAGTGTTGGGGTGTGGGTGGTACACGCAGAACCAGGGCAGGGGTGTGGGTGGTACAAGCAGAGCCAGGGCAGGGGTGTTGGGGTGTGGGTGGTACACGCAGAACCAGGGCAGGGGTGTGGGTGGTACAAGCAGAGCCACGGCAGGGGTGTTGGAGTGTGGGTGGTACAAGCAGAGCCACGGCAGGGGTGTTGGAGTGTGGATGGTACAAGCAGAACCAGGGCAGGGGTGTTGGGGTGTGGGTGGTACACGCAGAACCAGGGCAGGGGTGTGGGTGGTACAAGCAGAGCCACGGCAGGGGTGTTGGCGTGTGGATGGTACAAGCAGAACCAGGCAGGGGTGTTGGCGTGTGGATGGTACAAGCAGAGCCAGGGCAGGGCTGTTGGGGTGTGGGTGGTACAAGCAGAACCAGGCAGGGGTGTTGGCGTGTGGATGGTACAAGCAGAACCAGGCAGGGGTGTTGGGGTGTGGGTGGTACAAGCAGAGCCAGGGCAGGGCTGTTGGGGTGTGGGTGGTACAAGCAGAGCCAGGGCAGGGCTGTTGGGGTGTGGGTGGTACAAGCAGAGCCAGGGCAGGGCTGTTGGGGTGTGGGTGGTACAAGCAGAACCAGGGCAGGGCTGTTGGGGTGTGGGTGGTACAAGCAGAGCCAGGGCAGGGCTGTTGGGGTGTGGGTGGTACAAGCAGAGCCAGGGCAGGGGTGTTGGGGTGTGGGTGGTACAAGCAGAGCCAGGGTAGGGGTGTTGGGGTGTGGGTGGTACAAGCAGAACCAGGGCAGGGCTGTTGGGGTGTGGGTGGTACAAGCAGAGCCAGGGCAGGGGTGCACTGTGGCAGGGCCAGCACTGGAGAAGTGAGATCTTTGCTTGGTGCTTGCGTGTTGTGCTGCTCTTGTGTCCGGACCCTCCAAGCTGCAGCCGGAGCCAGCTGTCTGCCGCCCCCTCCTCTCCGTAAGGCACAGCAGGGCTGGTGTCCCGCGCCCTGCACTGGCACTTGTCGCCTCAGCGTGACATCATGCGCACAAACTCTGCCAGAGCAACCCAAGGACACCGTCAGTGCAGCGAAGAACCCGGGAGTCCCAGCGCCCCCACTCTCCTCCCAGAGCTGCGGATGGAACCCAGGAGTCTTTGCTTTTAGCCCCCTCCCACTTGATCTAACCATTACATCTCACTGCCCTGCCCGTGCAGTACCTTCAAAATCCACCAGGCCGTCCCCGTTGAGATCCACGTCCTTGAGGATCTCGTCCACCTCGCGGTAGTTGAGCTGCTGACCCAGCAGCTTGCGCATGGCCTCACGCAGCTCGGCTGTGCTGATCCGCCCGTCCCCGTTGCTGTCGAACTGCAGGGAGAGCGAGGCAGGGGGCTGGGCGGGGCACAGAGCCCCCTTGTCCCTGGACTGTCCCCGGCAGAGGTGAAAGTGGGCCTGACCCCTGCTGCCAGCGCCTACCCCACCCCCAGTCCCATGGGCCATGTTGCTTGAGGGAGAGGGCTTGTGGCAAAGGGAGGGGGCAGATGCGGGGGGTTTCCTGGGCTCTGCATCCCCCTAGGAACAGTCCTGCCAACGATTTAAAAGGGCCAGGGGCTCCCGGCCCCTGGCCACAAAGGACTGGCTGGGGTGGGCCCTGTCCTAGCCCTTCCCCTTCCACCACAGGCCCAGCCCCTTCCAGTGACCTAGAGCCGCCCCTTTGCTAAGAAGGGGAGGGGCTAGGGCAGAACCCATCCCCGGCCAGTCCTTCATGGCACCGCTAAGTCCTGGCGCCTACTTTCACCCTGCCCCCGGGGCGCCTCTGCCCACACCTGGGCCCGCCCTGCCCACCTGTCCCTTCAGAGTTCTCCCATCCATGGGCCTGTCCCCCCCCCCCCACACATGGCCCTCCTGGGCCCCCTGCTCGCTGTCATACCCCCAGATGACTCCTGGCTTGCCCCAGCTGCCTAGCCTGTTACCTCAGCCACCCACCCTTTTCCCCGGCTTCTTTCCCAGTGTCCAGCCCCACAAGGGAAGGGAGCCGGTTCAGCTGCCTTGTGTCTGCCCCTGGCTCTGCCCTGTGGGCTGTGGCAACAAAGGGGCAGTGCCATTGGGAGTACACAGCTGGGTACCACCAGGAGCCCATGGTCGGGCCACACAGAGCGTGTGGGGTGCGTGGAGCCAGGCTGGGCTCTCACCTCGCGGAAAGCGTCCCGTAGCTCCTTGACCCCGATCATGTCGGCCGTCTCCGCCAGCATCTTGGGGCCCATCAGCTCCACAAAGTCATCAAAATCCACCTTCCCCCCAGCTGCGGGACATGGACGCCGTTACTGGGATGAGGGAGGGGAGGTTTGGGAAGCTGTGCCTAGCGTGGGGCGCTGTGCCCCACAGGCGGCGCGGGCGAGGAGGGACCACGTCCCAGAGGCGAGGGGCCTGATGTTGCAACAGGGGAGGTGGCGGAGTCTGTAACTCATGGGGGAGGGCCTGACAGGGTCTGTGTCTTGGCAGGATGAGAGGCCTGCGGGGGCTGTGACCCATATGGGGGAGTTCAGATGGGCTCTTTCCCGTGGGGCACCTGATGGGGTCTGTGACCTATGGGAAGAGGGTGTGATGGGGGCCTGTGATCTGCAGGGGCAGGGCTGTGCCCGGCAGGGAGCACGCTGGCAGGGTATGGGGCACGTACAGATCTGCTGTGACAACTCGATGAGTTCCATCTCGGTGGGCATGTAGCCCATGGTGCGCATGCATTCGCCCAGGTCCTTGTAGCTGATGTAGCCGTCGCGGTCCTTGTCGAACTCCCGGAAGGCTTCCTTCAGCTCTGAGCGGGGGAGACGCCGTGACAGAGGCGCCATCGTGGCACCAAAGCCTGCCCCTCGAGGGCTCCCCACACGCCAGCCACAGACAGGGCCACGGGGCCACAGGAGTCTGGGCAGAGATCCACCAAACTTGTTCCACGTTCCACAGTGCTCTATGGGGCAGGATAGTCCAAGGCGACCCCTAGAGGGGAAAAGCCCCATGTCCCAGTCCCCGCCCCTACATGAACCATCCAGCTTCCTGCTCTGGGGCCATATTGGAGCCAGTGCCCCCTAGAAGGGCACAGCCCCAAGTCCCTGGGCATGGTGGGGAGGGTGCAGTGTGCTCTGCTGGGCGACATTAGCAGGTGGGGGGGGGGATCCCAAGCACGGCAGGCTGGCCCCAACCCATAGTCCAGCACCCTCCTTTACCTTCAATCTCCTCCGGCCGCAGCTCCCGGTCCTGGGGAGAAAGAAACGGGAGCCATCAGAAGGTTCGGCTGCTGCGGAGTCTTCCCCAGCCAGGTGCCGGCTCAGCCTGCCCAAGGACTTCCCTGAGCTCAGCCCTTGGGACCCATCTGCCAGACCCTCTCAGTGGCTGCATGGCACAGAAGCTGGCAGGCCGGGCGTGGGGGGCTGCAGGGGAGGGGCACATGGGGTGTGTATAAGCCGGATGGCAGCAATGCTTTGGTGCAGGAAGATGCAGGAGTGGGCATGGGAGGTGAGCACAGAGCAGTGGCCTTGTGGAGGCAAGCGTGGGGCATTGAGCGGAGGACAGGGGCAGGCAAGATACGGCCTGCGGGGCCAGACCCAGCCTGCCAAGCCCCAGGCCGCTCAAAGCTGATGGCTGCTCCCTCCATGTGCTTCTCTGCCCCGCACGCTGTGGGGCGGGAGGATGCTGCGCACTGCCCCTACTCCCAGCCCAGTGGTTGCAGCTCTCATTGGTGGTTCCGGGCAAAGTGTGGCTCTTGACCACTTACCAAGAGGTGGGTGATGGGTGGAGGGTGCCGTGGCTGGGTGGGTGTGCACAGGTGGGGTGGGGCAGCGGGCGTGGGAAGAAGGTGCCATGGCTGGGTAGCCATATAGAGGTTGGCATGGGATGGAGGGTGTGGGAGGACGGCACTGTGGCTGTGTGCAGGTGAGTGATGGGCAGTGGGTATGGGAGGAGGGTGGCATGGCTGGGTGGCCCTGTGCAAATGGGCGTGGGGCAGAGGTCACCGTGGCTGGGGGCCATGTGCATGTGAGTGTGGGGCAAGGGCATGGAAGGGGGGCACTGTGGCTGGGTGGCTATGTGCAGGTGTGGGGGGGGTGCAGGACGCGGCAGGAGGGCACCATGGCTGGGTGGCCTTACAGAGGTGGGTGAGAAGCTGAGAGCATGGCAAGAGGGCGCTATGGCTGGGTAACTATGTGCAGGAGGGTGTGGGGCGGAGGGCGTGGGAAGAGGGCACTGTGGCTGGGTGGCATGTGCAGGAGGGTATAGGGTGGAGGGCGTGGGAGGAGAGCACTGTGGCTGGGTGGCGTATGCAGGAGGGCATTGGGAGGAGAGCACTGTGGCTGGGTGGTGTGGTCAGGAGGGCATTGGGAGGAGGGCACTGTGGCTGGGTGGTGTGGTCAGGAGGGCATGGGGAGGAGGGCACTGTGGCTGGGTGGCGTGTGCAGGAGGGCATGGGGAGGAGGGCACTGTGGCTGGGTGGCGTGTGCAGGAGGGCATGGGGAGGAGGGCACTGTGGCTGGGTGGCGTGTGCAGGAGGGCATGGGGAGGAGGGCACTGTGGCTGGGTGGCGTGTGCAGGAGGGCATGGGGAGGAGGGCACTGTGGCTGGGTGGCGTATGCAGGAGGGCATGGGGTGGAGGGCACTGTGGCTGGGTGGCGTGGTCAGGAGGGCATGGGGAGGAGGGCACTGTGGCTGGGTGGCGTGTGCAGGAGGGCATGGGGTGGAGAGCACTGTGGCTGGGTGGCGTGGTCAGGAGGGCATGGGGAGGAGGGCACTGTGGCTGGGTGGCGTATGCAGGAGGGCATGGGGTGGAGGGCACTGTGGCTGGGTGGCATGTGCAGGAGGGTGTGGGGCAGAGGGTGTGGGAAGAGGGCGCCATGTCTTGGTGGAGGGTGTGGGAGAAGGGCGCCGTGGCTGGGTGGTGTGTGCAGGAGGGTGTGGGGCAGAGGGCGTGGGAGGAGGGCTCTGTGGTGGGTAGTGCGTGATCGTGGAAATGGGGCAGAGGGCGTGGGAGGAGGGCACCGTGGTGGGTAGTGCGTGCTCGTGGAAATGGGGCAGGGGGCGTGGGAGGAGGGCACCGTGGTGGGTAGTGCGTGCTCGTGGAAATGGGGCAGGGGGCGTGGGAGGAGGGCACCGTGGTGGGTAGTGCGTGCTCGTGGAAATGGGGCAGAGGGCGTGGGAGGAGGGCACCGTGGTGGGTAGTGCGTGCTCGCGGAAATGGGGCAGAGGGCGTGGGAGGAGGGCACCGTGGTGGGTAGTGCGTGATCGTGGAAATGGGGCAGAGGGCGTGGGAGGAGGGCTCTGTGGTGGGTAGTGCGTGATCGTGGAAATGGGGCAGAGGGCGTGGGAGGAGGGCTCTGTGGTGGGTAGTGCGTGATCGTGGAAATGGGGCAGAGGGCGTGGGAGGAGGGCACCGTGGTGGGTAGTGCGTGCTCGTGGAAATGGGGCAGGGGGCGTGGGAGGAGGGCACCGTGGTGGGTAGTGCGTGCTCGTGGAAATGGGGCAGAGGGCGTGGGAGGAGGGCACCGTGGTGGGTAGTGCGTGCTCGCGGAAATGGGGCAGAGGGCGTGGGAGGAGGGCACCGTGGTGGGTAGTGCGTGATCGTGGAAATGGGGCAGAGGGCGTGGGAGGAGGGCTCTGTGGTGGGTAGTGCGTGATCGTGGAAATGGGGCAGAGGGCGTGGGAGGAGGGCACCGTGGTGGGTAGTGCGTGCTCGTGGAAATGGGGCAGAGGGCGTGGGAGGAGGGCTCTGTGGTGGGTAGTGCGTGATCGTGGAAATGGGGCAGAGGGCGTGGGAGGAGGGCTCTGTGGTGGGTAGTGCGTGATCGTGGAAATGGGGCAGAGGGCGTGGGAGGAGGGCACCGTGGTGGGTAGTGCGTGCTCGTGGAAATGGGGCAGGGGGCGTGGGAGGAGGGCACCGTGGTGGGTAGTGCGTGCTCGCGGAAATGGGGCAGAGGGCGTGGGAGGAGGGCACCGTGGTGGGTAGTGCGTGATCGTGGAAATGGGGCAGAGGGCGTGGGAGGAGGGCACCGTGGTGGGTAGTGCGTGCTCGTGGAAATGGGGCAGAGGGCGTGGGAGGAGGGCACCGTGGTGGGTAGTGCGTGATCGTGGAAATGGGGCAGAGGGCGTGGGAGGAGGGCACCGTGGTGGGTAGTGCGTGCTCGTGGAAATGGGGCAGAGGGCGTGGGAGGAGGGCACCGTGGTGGGTAGTGCGTGCTCGCGGAAATGGGGCAGAGGGCGTGGGAGGGGCGCGGGTACGTACGAGCTGGGTGATGGCGATGCTCTGGCGCAGGAAGATGCAGGCTGGCCCCACCAGCCCATGCAGCACCGAGTAGCTCTGCAGGGGTGGGGTCTGCACAGAGGCGTCCGGGTCGTCGGGGTCATGCCTGCTGGGGGCCGGGGAGCCCAGGGTGCCCGAGCGCCGCTTGCCGTCCTGTGGCAGAGCAGGCAGTTAGCAGCACGTGGGGCCCGGCAGGCGCCTGGGACCCAGGACGGGGGCGGGGCTGTACTGGCAAGTCACACGCACCGGGGCTGGATTCCTGAGCGAGAGACGGACGGAGCAACGTGGACGGGTCCGAGTGAGGCTTCACCCGCCAGTGCCCCCCCACCCAGGCCCCTGCCTGGCGCTTACACACCCATGAACCCTGCTGACACCACTCCAGGCAGGCAGCACTGACCACACTCACGGGCACAGTCCCTGCTGCCCCCCTTCAAGCCCTCTGCCCCCACATGCCCGACACAAACCTGCCAGCACTTCAGCCCCCAATCACACATGCAGCCTCCCTGAGAGACCCACAATCCCAGCCACAGCTGATGGGACAGCAGAGCTTGTGGGGGCGCCTGCGTGGCACCCCACGGCCACTGGGGGAGCTGAGACGCTGGTACCCGAGTGTGTGCTGAGGGGGTACCGGGGCAAGGATAGAGAGTCTCGATTGACCTGTTGCTGGGATCTCAGGGGCAGGCAGGCATGAGGCGGGGCCGGGGGTGGGAGTGAAGTGGGGCAAGAGCCCCTGGGCAAGGCGGGGCATGGAACACCTGGCAGAAGGAATGTGGGGTGCTTGGGGGACTGGGGCCCATGAGGGGGGCATGGAGAAGCTGTGGGGCTGTTGTAGGGCAGGGGTTCACAGGGGGGCAAGGGGATCTTGCATGTCCCTGCCCCATCCCCGCCGGGCTGGCTCAGTGCCCTTCAGCAAATCTCTCAGGGCGGCCCTGGGCTGTGCATCCTGCAGGGCTGGGCTCCCACCTCCCCCTCCCTCACGCCGCTGGCCCCACCAGTGGGCATCAGGGACATGGGACCCCCTGCAGCCGAGATCCAGACAAGGCCCCAGCAGGCAGGAGGAGCCGGCTGGCACCAAGGCATGACGGGAGCCCCTTGTGGGTCGTGCTGCCAGGGGCCCCAGGCCCTGGTGTGGAGGCGTCTCCGGCAGCAGCAGGGTAGGCCGTGTGGTTGCCCAGAAGGACGAGGAATCTCAGCGAGGGGGAGTGAAGGGCAGGGGTGAGCCATGGGCTCCAGGTGCCCACCCAGACCTGGGGAGGGCCAGAGATCGATGGCCACCACGTGCCCCTGCCCGCCCTGCTCCCCCCGGCCTTACCTTGGAGACCCTCCTCTCAGGGGTCTTGGTGCAGTTGCCCATGGCTTGCGGGCCCCTCCCCGTGCCAGAGAGCATGCCAGTGCGGGGCTGGCCCCGGCCCTGGCGCTGTGCCTGGCGCTCCGGCCGGGTGGGGTTTTTTATAGTAACAGGGGCCGGTGGCTGCGTGGGGATTTGAGGTTTTTATTGAATATCTCTGGATATGCAGGGCGCAGGGGCGGGGGAGCTCTCACACACGCATAATCCTGGGATTACTCCCCTCCGGCACTCTGCTCCGGGCACGGGGACAGCCCCCGCCGATCCCCACAGGCCCCGCTCTCCGCCACCCTGCACCCCCGGGGCTCACGGCCCCTCCTGCTCCCCACGGCCACCCGCTACCACTTGGGCACCTGCCAAGGGGCACAGCTCCCCCAGCTGGTGAGTGGCCCTAATCCCCAATGACAATCACCAGGGATTTACAAATCTCTCCCCGCGCGGGGGGTGCCGCCCAAGCCCTGCGCACTGTCCCTCCTGATGGCAGGGGGACGGGACACCAGAGGGAATGTTTGGGGGGGGCACGAGGGGTCACAGCCCCACCCCCGACTTCTGCCTTCCGTGTGGTGTCGGCTACGTTTTCTGAGGGGCGCATTCTATGGGGCCACACCGCCTGTGAGGGAAGCCCAGCAGGCGAGGTGGCAGGGGCCCTCACTGGGCAGCCATGCAGCATGGGGAGGGAGGGAGCAGCGGGGCAGCTGGCTGTGAGCTGTGCCCCCCACGTGAGGCTGCTGCTGGCTCCCAGCGCCTCCCCTGCCTGCTTTGGGGCGAGCGCTGCGTTCGCGCCCGGGAGCCACGGAGAGAGGCGGGAGGGCAGGGCAGGCCCTGTGATGGGGTGTGGAGGCTGCGGGCCTGCCCCCGGGGAGCCCCTACACAGGGTGGCTCCCAGGCTGGGGCCCCTCACAGAGCTCGTGGATCCATAACGGTGCCGGGGGGTCTCACCATGAGGCCTGGCTGCCAGTCTGCGGCATCGCCTGGTTCCCACACGGCTGCTGCGCTGGGGGGAAGTCGGGGCTAAGCTGGCCTGGCTACTGGGGCATCGCGAGGCACCCGGGCAGGAGCTGGCGCTGCGAGACCCCGCAAATAGCACCGTAGCGATGGGTGGAGAGACAGCCCCACCTCTGAGAGCCCAGCCCACCCAGCCTGGCTCTCCCCACCAGCAGGTTCATGGACCTTCCCCCTGAACCGCTGCAGCCCGAAGCCCCACGGGGGAGCCTGACCCCTTCTGGCTGGCTCAGGGTAACTCCATCAGGACAGGGCCTGGCCTGGGCAACTGGCTGGGGGGTATATCTGGGATACCACCCCAGTGACCCCAGTCCCCTATCTCAGCCCCCCCCCCATGCCTTTCACTCTGTCCCCACCATCCCTCTCCCACGGCCCAACTCCCTCCCCACCACCCCACCTTTCCCACGGCTCCCCGTCCCACCCCATTGCTCTGTCCCGCCCCTGCCCCGCTCCCCAGTCCCGTCCCACCCCCCTCCTGCCCAGTCACCTGCCCAAAGATGGATCCGAGCATGGGTACCAGGTCCTCGGCACCCTGGGGCCCCTCCGTGGGGGCCGTGCTGGCCTTGCCTGACGACGCCCCCTCCTCCGGGCTGCAAGCTCCGCGCGGGTCCATGGTCCCCTTCCCCAGGAGCCCTGCAGGTCCAGGGGGCTCCTCCCCCTGCGGGGTGCAGCCACCCTTCCTGCGCGAGCGCCGCCTGCTGCCTGGCCACTGGCGGGAGCTGCTCCGGGGGGCTGGAGGGGGGATCCGGGGCTCGGGCACCTCGTTGCTTAGGCGCTGCGACTCCCGCAGGAAAAGGAACATGCCTGGGACTGGCTGAGCTCCCCCCTCCTCTTCTTCCTCCTGCCTCTTCCTCCCGCACTCCCTCTTTCCTTCCTCTTCCTCCCCCTTCCGCACTCCTTCCTTCCCTCTTCTCCCACTCAATTCCCTTCTCCTGCCACTGGGCTCCCTCCTTCCTGCCTCTGCCTCTCCCTGCCACACTCCCTCCTTCCCTGGCTCCTTCCCACCCTCGTGCGCTCCCCCAGGCTGTGCTGCGTGGTCCCTGGCTCTCGGCTCTCTGGGCTTCCCTGCAGGCTGCCAGAGGGGTAGGATCCAGCTGGCAGTGCTGTCCAGCCCCCCACCCGCCCGTCCCCTTCCCGCCGCCTCTCCGAATCAGGTTCCCTCATTGCTGGGAGTGAGCGTGCAGGGGGGTGGAGGGGGAAACTGGATCTGTGGGGTCAGACATGCGACCCGGCCCCCTCTCCGCCAGGTAAAACTACCCGTGCAGCCCGAAACCAGAGCATGCCGGGGCTCCCAAGGGATCGCAAGGCGGGGCACTGTGGCTACAGCACCTCCCAGCAGGGGGTGCTGTGCGGGGGGGAGGGAGCAGGAGATAAGTGACCAGATTCCCCGTTCGATAGCGACAGTCCTGATATTCGGAGCTTTGTCTTAAATAGGCGCCTATTACCCCCCACCCCTGGCCCAGTGTTTCACACCTGCTGTCTGGTCACCCTTGGGGGTTGCTGGCTGTGGGGGCTAGAGAGGCAGAGAGCTGGCTGTGGGGGTTAGGAAGATGAGGGGCTGACTGTGGGGACTAGGGAAGGGGGCTGGATGTGAGGGTTAGGAAGGTGGGGGGCTGGCTGTGGGGGTTACGGAAGGGGAGCTGGCTGTGTGGGTTACAGAAGGGGAGCTGGCTGTGGGGGTTAGGAAGGTGGGGGGCTGGCTGTGGGGGTTATGGAAGGGGGCTGGCTGTGGGGGTTAGGAAGGTGGGGGCTGTCTGTGGGGGTTAGGAAGGTGGGGGGCTGGCTGTGGGGGCTAGGGAAGGGGGCTGGCTGTGGGATTTGTGTGTTGGGAGGTGGTGGGACCCTTTGTGTGGCAGTGGCTGTGGGGCAAGCTGCAGGAAGGGGGCCGTGCGGGAGCAGGGGGTGTTCCCTGGCTGTGGGGCAGGCTGCAGGAAGGGGGCCGTGCGGGAGCAGGGGGTGTTCCCTGGCTGTGGGGCAGGCTGCAGGAAGGGGGCCGTGCGGGAGCAGGGGGTGTTCCCTGGCTGTGGGGCAGGCTGCAGGAAGGGGGCCGTGCGGGAGCAGGGGGTGTTCCCTGGCTGTGGGGCAGGCTGCAGGAAGGGGGCTGTGCGGGAGCAGGGGGTGTTCCCTGGCTGTGGGGCAGGCTGCAGGAAGGGGGCCGTGTGGGAGCAGGGGGTGTTCCCTGGCTGTGGGGCAGGCTGCAGGAAGGGGGCTGTGCGGGAGCAGGGGGTGTTCCCTGGCTGTGGGTGCTCCAGCCGGCTTCCTCGTGCATCCGTAACTGGATTCCACCCGCCCAGCACCGTGAAACCAGAGACAACGGGCACCAGCCCAGCGCACCCCCATCCCCGCCACTCCCTGCCCACAGGCACTCCTCAGCCGCTCCCCGCCCGCAGCGTTCTCCCCACACAGCTCCCCCAGCCTGCCCCCCATTTAGCTTTGCCCCCAGTCTGCACCCCCAGACCTGTATAGATCCCTATAGCTCCCCCACAGATCTCCCGCAGCCAGCTTCCCCCAAAGCTCTGCCGCCACAGACTGTTCCCTCTCTCGGCTCCTGCCAGCTTCTCCTGGCCCCCAGCTCCCCCTGGCCCAGCCTCCAGCCCTCCTGGTCCTTGGACCAGCTCTCCCCCATAATCCCACCTCCCCATCCCCACCGACCCACCCCTCTCCCTTCCCTCTGGCCTACAAAGGCCCCCTAAACCCTCCTCCACCCCCTCTCAGCCCCCTGAGTGCTTCCATCCCCCCAGCCCTCACACAGTCCTTGCCCCCCCCCCATTGCATCTCACCCAGCACCCCCCAGGTCTTCAATTCCCTCCTGCCCCCCAGCCCTCCCCCAACCCCATCGGATGTGGAGTGAGGGGGAAGGTGCCTGAGGAAGAGGGGTGGCCTTGGCGGGATGTAGGGCTCACGTCAGCCAAGCCGTTGGTTTGCTTTGGGTGTTGGAGGCACAAGGGGAGAGGCATCCCCTCCTCCCACTAGCCCTGCCTGCCTTAGCCATAATGCATGCGGGGCTGCTGCCAGAGAGAGGGGGGTGGACCTCCCCCCATTATCTGTGAGGAATCAGGTCACCTCCTGGGGCGTGAAACTAACACCAGGGAGGCAGTCCCAAGGGAGCAGCCAAGGTAACAACAGCCAGAAAGGAGGGGGACCCCCCCAGTGCCTGACGCAACCCTTCAGCTGGGTGGGTACAGCAGTTCTGTAATGGCTCAGACAGGGAAGTGACACACACGCCTGAGAGCAGATCGAACCCTCCCCCTGCACTGGGGAGCCGTGCTAGGTGGAAGGGGAAACTGAGGCACTCGGCGGCATGATATAAGTAATGACAAACCTCTCTCTATTTGTCACAGATGGGTGCTGGGTTGCTGGCAGAGGGCTGATTCTGGGCAGGGGTGAAGGAGCAAATTAGGCAAAGTAATGACAGAAGCGCCAGCCAGGGAATAAATCAAACGTACCTTCCCTCCTCCCACCCCCAGAGAAGGGGGAGTGGGCAGGGGTATGGACCCAGAACCCAGGGGGGCAAGGCAGCAAGCTCTGCAACACCTGGCAGGAGCAAAAGTGTGGGGGTGGGGAGGCAGCAAACCCCACATCACCTGGTAGGGGGAGGAGCTGTGGGGCAGGGCACCATCTGGTGGGAGGGGTCTCCAGCCTTTGTCCTGCTCCCTGGGCCAAACATGGCATGGGGCCACATCCCCCTCCTGCGGCTCAGGTTATGAAGGGCATCAGCCATTATTCATGTCCAAGCAGCTGTGCAGCTTCACCTGCTCTGAGGGCCTCCGCAAAAGTCACACACCCAGCCCCCATCACCATCAGCCCATCATCTAGGCCAGGGGTCTCCAAACTTTTCAGCCCGAGGGCCGCATTAACTATCAAACAGCAGTTCGGGGGCCGACTACACACTTGGGCTACGTCTACACTGGCCCCTCTTCCGGAAGGGGCATGTAAATTTCACTAGTCGTCGTAGGGAAATCTTATTCCTACTTCAAAGTAGGAATAAGAGCCTCCGGAAAAGGGCACTTTTTCCGGAGGATCGGGGCCAGTCTAGACGCTCTTTTCCGGCTTTTTTAAAAGCCGGAAAAAAGCGGCGGACATTTTTATTTAAATGCCGCGGGGGATATTTAAATCCCCCGCGGATTTCCCTACGACGACTAGTGAAATTTACATGCCCCTTCCGGAAGAGGGGCCAGTGTAGACGTAGCCTTGAGGTCCAAATAAAAAACAATCAAAACATGGATGTTGTTTTTAATTATTTATTTAATATTATTTTATTCAGTTATTTAATAACACATTGATACACTACACATGAACACCTGTATTAGTGTGAATGGTGAAATTGTTTCCTGGATGCCAAAATAGCAGACATTTCTGGCTTTAGATTTGTTGTCCCTAACATCAACAGTGACCTGAGATTATCATCGGACAAGTTTGTTCTCAAATTGTTCTTCACATATTTCATTCTTGAAAATGTTTGTTCACACAGGTATGTTGTTCCAAAGATTGAAAGGTACCTTGATGCAAAAGTTTTGACATTAGGAAAGTCTTCCTTGGGCAAAAACTGGTAAAAACCCACCAGTCCTATTTTGAACTTGACCCGAAACAATTTTTAAAAATTCTTATGATTTCTTAAGTTAAACTTACCTGAATATAGTGTGCAAATATATCCACTTATGGTAGAGAGATTGTTGCTTTTAATGTTTCCTCTTCAGAATATTCGCCTGCGAATCCGTTTCTCCCGGAAGGGGGGGGGGCTTTTCCCCCTGCTCTCCCCTTCCTCTGCACGCTGTCCTCCCCTCCTGCTTGCCACCGCTCACTCCTTCCCCCCCCCTGGGCGGAAGGGGTCACCTTTTTAAAGTTCCCGCCGGGGTTCACGTTCCCCCGCACGTCGCCGGGCGGGCGTTACCACCACCGCCCATCCTGCCCCCTGATTGGCCGGCTGCCCTGTCAGTCTGGGCGGGGGAACGCCGCCCGTGCTAACCCCCGCCCCCTGCGCCGTTTGCCGCCGCGCGGCCACTTGTCAGCGGAGCGGCCCGCTTCTCCTGCCCCGGCGCGGCGTGAGTACACGCCGCACACCCCTGACAGGGTCCCCCCCCCGCGGCAAGAAGGGCCCGTTCGGTGGCGCCCCAGGGACGGGCGGGGGTCGCCTCGTCACACCGGCACGCGGAAGAAGGCGGGGCCAGACAAAAAGGTCTCCACGGGCCGGATGCGGCCCGCGGGCCGTAGTTTGGAGACCCCTGATCTAGGCCTTGGTGCAGTCCCCAGGGAAACCGAGGCACACACAGCGTGAGGATAGAGCAGTGAGCCTCGCATGCGACAGAAGGAGGTGAATAAAACTCCCACTTGGTCACAGGTGTGTCCTCTCCTTTGTCTCTTTCCATGGCAGATTAGCTGCTTATTTAACATGGCCCGTAGAGTTGTTAGCAACCTCTCTGCTCCACCCCCGCCCCACCTGTTCCCCCAAAGCCCGACCCCTGCTCCACCCCTTCCCCAAGCCCTGCCCCTGCTCCACTCCCAGCCACATCGGACTGTCTATGGATAGGCCGGCTCTGCTCCTAGGTGGGTTCAGAAACAAATCCAGAGCATGTCTAGGAGTGGCCACCCCTGTCTCTGGATGCGTCTCTCTCCCGGGATTGGCCCTGTGCTCTGAGACACAGCATGACGGTTTAAGGGACGAGAAAATATTTTCGTGGTGGCCTATTGGATTGCATCCTGGCACCTGGGCGGGGAGTGCAATCGCGGACTCAGTGCTTAAGTCGTTCCAGGGCTTTCCTGGGCAGTGCCCCGACGCCTCTAGGCTGAGCAATTCTCAGCCCTGGCTCGCTGCATCTGTTGTGACAGTAACAAAAATGCTGGAGCCCCCGAATGTCCTTCCTTACAAATGAAACACGGCCTGCGCTCCTGAATTTCGCCCTCCCCGCGTCAGAAAGGTGCAAGCCCCAGCAGCGTTTGGAAATCTCATTTTCCTGGGACCCCCTTGTGAGTGAAAGAGACGCTTTGTATAACGTATCACTAGTGAGCCCGGAGAGACTGTGAGCAAAGGCCAATCTTCAAAGCACCAAACACATGGGCTACGTCTAGACTGGCATGATTTTCCGGAAATGCTTTTAGCGGAAAAGTTTTCCATTAAAAGCATTTTCGGAACAGTGCGTCTAGATTGGCGCAGTCGCTTTTCCGCAAAAGCACTTTTTGGAGAAAAGCGGCCAATCTAGACGCGCTTTTGCACAAAAAAGCCCCGATCGCCATTTTCGCAATCGGGGATTTTTTGCGCAAAACAAATCTGAGCTGTCTACACTGGCCCTTTTGCGCAAAAGTTTTGTGCAAAAGGGACTTTTGCCCGAACGGGAGCAGCATAGTATTTCCGCAAAAAGCACTGATTTCTTACAGTGGGAAGTCAGTGCTTTTGCGGAAATTCAAGCAGCCAGTGTAGACAGCTGGCAAGTTTTTCCGGAAAAGCGGCTGATTTTCCGGAAAAACTGGCCGGTCTAGACACAGCCATGGAGTAAGTGGTCACTTCTAAGGAGCTGAGCGGGGCACTCTATGCGTTGCTTAGGGTATGTCCATGCTGCAGAGTTTTCCCGGGAAAACTACACTTACGTCCACACTGCAATTGCATTCTTTTTGCAGGGGTTTCTCCGACAGCGGTAAACCTCTTTCTACAAAGAAGAGGGCTTTTTTCTAAAGAGGAGGCCTCCAGGAAAAAGCACAGGTGCCCTGGTGGCCACTCCATCCGCAGCAATCAGAACTGAAATGCGAGATAGCGTCTAGTGAATGTGGATGCTATCTTTCAAAAAAGCAGATCGCTTTTTCCATGCGCTTTTGCTGTGTAGATGCTCTCTTTCAAAAGATGTTTTTCCGGAAGATCTCTTCTGGAAAAACTTGCAAAAGAAGCCTGCAGTCTAGACATAGTCTCATAGAAGGGATCACGGTACTACACAACACCCTTGGTGGGTGCAGCCGGATCTGTCTCCATTGGGCCTTCACTTTGCTGCACGTGGCAGATGACCTGATCAGTGCAGGACAGAAAGTAGAAGCAAAGTCACTTACAATTTTAACCTTAAACCATTTATGGACATTTTGCCAGGCCCAAATTGACACCTGTGATACACCACACAGGCTTTCCCGCACAGGAACGTTAAAATGCAGGCTCTCAGGCTGCCTGTTTTCAGTTTGAACTACAACAAGACTTTGGGGTGACACCCCAGGCCCGTGACAAGTCTCTGCAGGGCTGGAGCATGAGCACCAGCTCACCCTGCTGCCAGGAGAAGCCCCGAGTTTGTAGGACGCCGGGTCAGTGAAGTGGATTTTTGGGGGCTTTCTAGGAGCCAGGTCAGTGAGGTCTCCCCTGTGTGTGGTGCACCACTGATTGTTCTGTGGATCACTGGCTCCTGATTGAAAAAAAGGTTCCCCACTTCTGTCTTAAGGGAATAATAAATCATCTTATTACCTTAACTAGTTACCCCGAGACTTCAATGTAAGCACGCTGGATTAGATACAAAAGTAAAACAACTTTAATAACTGTAGAGAGAGATTTTTAGTGAGTACTAGTATCTGCTTAAAAAACTATCTTAATCTCCACACAAATTTTCACACCGCCTGTTCCAGCAGAACTTTAAGTCAGGAACCCTCCCCTAGTGTTCAGTTGTCTTGGGTGTGTGTGTGTGTGTGTGTGTGTGTCAGGGTGTCTTAGGGTGTTTGCCCCTTCTTGTTATAGTTCCAGTCCCACTCTTGACAAACATTTCCAGCCAAGAGCCAGGAAAGCCTCTGCGTGAAAGGATGCTCCCTGCTGGGTTTTCTTTAATCCAGGAGTTCTCAAACTTTGTGATACCACGATCCCCCTCTAAGTTGCTCGCGAGCCACTGGGGGGTTGGGACCCACAGTTTGAGAAATGCAGCTTTAATCTGTTTGAGCATCCTTTGTTTCCCTTCCTGTTTAATGACTCTGTTTATGGCTTCAATGCAAATAAAGTCAAGCACATATCCCTTTGTTGAGGATAGACCTGTTTGCCAACCTCTGTTCCCGTAGGGGTTGTGGATTTGGAACACTTGTCAATACCACCGTACAGGAAAAGCTTGGTGTGACAACATTATATGGCAAACTGTCTCAGGATAAAACTGACCAGCAAATTCCGAGTTTTCAGATGACACTCCCCAGGCATAGTTTGTACAAAGATTATTCACCATAGTGTGTAGATTATACACAAAAGGTGTATTATGTCACACCCTGATAGCAACAGAGGAGTGTTAGCCACACTCTCATGTTCAGAGCATTCATTCTATGAACAATAAGCTCACACATTAGCTACTCCACTGTAGAAACACAGAGGAGACAAGGTATGGTAGTTACAGCAGATGATAAACGAGGTGAGGTCAGTATGACAGCTTCCCTCTCAGGGTGCCACCTGAAACTGGGGTACCGCTGATCCCTCTGACCCACGGGCTCCATCTCTCACTGTGTTGCTGTGACAAGTTGCAAAGCTCTCTGGTCTGCACTTTCACTAGCCTGCACACAGGTAGGGACACACCCAGCTGCTGTACATGCAGGCTGTCTGACACAAGGAACCATCAACAGAAAGGCTCCAGTGAAGGCAAGCCCCAGCTCCCCCCCGGCACTCACTGCCTCTGGAGTAATTACCCCCAAATAACACTCTCTGGTGCTGCACAGTGAACTCTACAGCATAAGCTCAAAGTTCACCCTCCTCCTTCAGTGTGGAGAGGAATATGCCACAGGCTTTGCCCCTTGAGCTAACGTTCTCACACACTTTACGCCGACTCACTGGTTTCGATGAAGCAGAAGCAAGTTTATTAACTACAAAAGAGAGATTTTAAGCAATAGAAGGGGCAGGAAGCAGATAAAAGCAGATTACCCAGCAAACAAACCAAAATGCAAACTAAGCTTAATGCTACTAGCTAGATTGGATATGGATTAGCAGAGTCTCCCCCAACCGATGAGAGACGCAGGCTGCAGATTCTTACGGGGCAAGCTGGCGTTTCTTTACAGCTTGGAAGCTCCAGGTCTTTCATGCACAGGCTAGAAATTCCCGTAGCCTGTGTTCAGCACTCCCTCTCCCCACCACTTGAGTCTTTGCTCCTTACGTGTCTCCAGCAGACTTTTCCGGAGGGGAGAGAAGAAACACCCCCCCCCCCATGATGTCCCTCCCTGCCTGAGGCAGCTTTAGCATGTGGCAGGAACCCTGTGTCCCAAACTCAGTTTGTGGAAAAACACTGGCACATCCCAAGGTGGAGTCTGGGATCACGTGACCTGGCCACAGGCCCTTGCCTACTTTGCTGAGTCACGGCAGCCCTTGCTCACAGATTGCCTGGAGTGTCTTGAGAAAGGCTCAGGTGGTGGATACGCTCCTCCTAAGGCCTGTTGCTTTTTCCCTAATGGCCCATTACCAGGAATAGGCCCTTCCCAAGCAGCTACCTGGCCTGAAAGCATCATGCCCAGTGGGCATTGCCCTCGTGAAACTCCACCTGAAACCCAGGCACATAGTCACCACTGAGAACGTCCGACACAAACCTGGCCCAGGCCTACACACGGAATGCTCCTATCGGGCAAATCGTCACTTCTCCGATGACGCCGCCCGTAACGTCTCTTGTACAAAACACAGCGTCACGATGCCAGAATCGTACTGTCACAATAGCACTGTGAAGAATATGGGGTGCAGTGTCAAACTTCCCACATTTAGATTACTGCCAGAGGGTTGGCCACTGACTAATGCAGAAACAGTGTGCCTCATGTCCTCTTTAGGGTTTGGCTGTACAATTCCCAACTGTTACCGAGCATTGTAGTATCACCCACAGGTGTTTTTGCAAAGTTGTGTGTTTCCTTTCCCCAGGCTGCCTGAAAACATGCTTGTGCATAGCATTGTTAACATAATGTAGGTATCAGTACGACGTAGAGTGCAGGTGTCTTGGCATTTAGCTCCCAAATGCCATCCAGCGGCATGCCTCAGTTTCCCCTTCCACCCAGCAGACTGGGTTTGTTGTGCTTTTCCTGCAGTACCAAGCTCCACCAATCCTGTTTACAGGTATTAGCTGAGAAGTAGTATCCTTACAGGACTTCCCTGACACCACTCCTAGCATGGTCAAAAGATCTTCTATTTAGATGATCTGGTCTGTTTGACACTTGTGGTGTTTTTCAGTGCTTCTGTGAGCTACAGCAGGCATTCCGAGACTGTTCTTTGGTCCCCTTCGGTGTGAGCCCCCTTCAATCAGGGGTCTCAATTTAGGAATGTCTTTGGGGGGTTAGGTGAGGCAAAGACATGAGGGGACCTGGCATGGTGGCTGGCCCTCTGTGCAGCTGCATTTGATCTCCAGGGTTGCACGACCAAGCAGAAAGTCCACCACACTTAGGGCTTCCTTGTGGTTTCTACTCCCAGCACAGAGACCTTTCCCACCCCCTTTTCCTAGAGAACTGTGATCTTCCAGCCGCTGGTCTTAGCCTCTTGCTGTATTTAAACCCACCCTCCTCCCGGAAATTGCTCCCTCCTCCCTTTTCTCGAGTGGGTCATTAGCATTTGCACCCACAGGCATGTTCCCTAGCAGAGTTCTCATCCTGTCTTAAAGAGACAGAGTCAGGTTCCCCAAGCGCCTCAGGAACAACCCTTTGCAACAGTGGGACCTGGACTGGGGTATCTTCTGTCACCCCCCCCCTCCCCAAGAGCTCAGTTGTGTGACTGCTCCCCTCCAGGAGATAAGTGACAACTCCTTAAAGCCTGAGCCACAGGTTGGATGCCTGGGAGCACAGACACTGACCCAGCGTTTCTGTCCTGGACACCCCCCCCCCCCAATAATGCGATCAGCAAGGAAACATTCCTGTGTTCCTGCTAATTCCTTTTTGGCTTCCTCCTCTGGGGCCCCCTCCAAGACACCCCCCCTCCCCCGTGCTCCCTCATGGACTCCGATCTCCGTCCAGCTGTGCCGAGCTGGCAGCTAACAGCCTGGACCGTTCCTTCACGCGCAGGCACGAGTCGGGTTTGCCTCCAGCTACAGGGTCCACGTAACCCTCGCCCACCTCAGCGGTCTCCAGGATTCCACCCGCCCCTCTGGGCTTCCCAGCAGGGCACATCTCCCTGTGCACCCTAGAGCAGTGGTTTTCAAATGAGGGGTCGTGCCCCAGGACTGGACGGTGGAATGCCGGGCGCTGGGTCTCATTGCTGCAGGGGGAGCAGGTGACCAGTGGGCGGGGGGGAGGCTAAGGCAGCTCCCTGCCTCTCCTGGCACTGCAGACTGTGCTGCGCCCCAGAAGTGGCTGACAACAGACCCTGCCCCTAGCTGCAGGGGGGAGAATGCACAGGGCTCTGTGCACTGCCCCTGCCCGAAGCACGAGCTCTACATTCCCACTGTCTGGGAACCAGCTGCTGGCTGCTTCTGGGGGCATTGGTGGCCGGAGAGGCAGGAAGCTGCCTTAGCACCCCCCCTGCACGGCTGACCGGGAGCTGCTCAAGATAAGCCCCTCCCTGCCTCATCCCTGACCCCCCAAAACCAGAGCCCCTCCTACACCCCAAAGCTCCCACCCCAGAGCCCACACTCTAGTCAAATTACATTGAGTCGCGGGGCAACAATAATTTTCTTCACGGGGGGGGGGGGGGGTGTCATAAGAAAAAAAGTTGGAAACCCGCTGCCCAGAGTGAGGGCTGTGCTTTGTTCCTCTGCCGCCTGCTGGCAGCCAGCAACCTGGACAGTTTTCTCCCTGTGAGGCAACACGCCCTCCCTTTCTGCTGCCTTCAAGCTCGGGGCAGGAACTGGTCTCAACCACCCCCACCCCGGAAGCATAGACTTTCCCACCACGGCAAAGGAATTAAAGAGACACTGTCCCCTTCCTCCAGCAGTACCTGAGACTTTACCCTTTTCCTCTGGGGTTTCAGTGGGATACGCAACAGAGGGGGCCACAGAATTGCTGGGCCCCTGGGCAAGATGTGTGTGTGGGAGGGGTGGGGGATGTATTCTTGGAAGGGGCACGGCCTCAGGAGAAGAGGCAGAGCTGGGACTAGCCCTTCAGGGGTGCCCAGCTCCTGGAGCTCTGGTCTTGATTTAAAGGGCCCAGGACACCAGCTGCCGCTGCTGCTGAAAATCCAGGTCTCTTCTGAATCATCAGACCCAGAGAAAATTGCCCCCCCCCTCCATCAGCGGGCCTGATACTCAACATCAACCCTGCAATCCTTTTCCCCATCAAATCTTTTATCTGGTTCTGCCTCTTTAGCAAGCTTCATTGGTGCTTTCTTCTTCTTTCTTCCTCCCCCCTGGCTAATTCCTGGATTGCCATTTCTTTGACTTCCTCTGCCTGTCTCGGTTCCAAAACTCACTGGTGTGTGCTCCCGGCCTTGCATTCGCTGCTTTCGTGACTTCCTTCGGGGCTTCAGTTTCTTCTTTCTGAAATTCTTTTTGTCTCCAACGGTTTTGGGGGTTCGCTTGCTTTTTCCTCTGCCTGCGATCTGCACAGCTCCACTTTCACAACAGTTTCACTGTTTTCCCTCCTCTTCCTGCTTTTCTGTCTCTAGCTCCCTGACCCCAAATAAACCAACAGAAAATAACAGATTGGTAATCTCTCGGATTCATCTCAAGCCATGACACTTAAAATTGCCATCCTGTATGAAGTGCAAATCTCTGAGCAACAAGCTGGACATGTGACCCTGTTCGCATATGCCACTGTGCCCCCTGGGGTGCCACCTAGAATGGGGGTACCACTGAGCCCCTAACCCACCAGCCAGGGCTCCATCTCTCACTGTGCTGCTGTGACAAGCTGAAAACCCTCAGGCCTGCCCTTTCATTAGCCCACACACGGGTAGGGACACACCCAGTTGCAGTACAAGCAGGCTGTCTGACCAACCCCTGCAAGGAACCAACAACAGAAAGGCTCCAGTGAAGGCAACCCATCCCCTGGGCTCCAATCCCTCGAGTGTAACTCCCAAATAACACTGCCTGGTGCTGCACAGTGAACCATGCAGCGTAAGCTCAAAGGTCACCCCCTCCTTCACTGTGGGAGGGGCCTTTGCGCCTTGAGCTATGGTTCCTACACACTTCACTCCGACTTGACGGTTTAGATAAAGCAAAAACAAAGTTTATTAGCTACAAGAGGTAGAATGTCAGTGATTATAAGGGATAGCAAACAGAGCAAACCAGTTTACCCAGAAAATATAGGCGGCGAGTTATATGGGCCCATGGTGCCCAGGCAGCAGGAATATTCCTGCTCCACCAAAGTTTGAGGCCGAGGCCCGCTCTTGAAGCTCCCCTCCAGTGCATTCCCCAGCTCATGTGATCCCAACTGCATATCCCACAGCCTTGCCGGCCACCCCAGGGTGATTTAAAATGGCCCAGGGGCTCCTGCTGTCAACAGTAGCAGCTCAGTCGGGCTAAGGCAGCTTCCTGCCACTTTCTCTGTGCCATTCCCTTCATGTTCCTGTGGCCCCGGGGAGGGAGGGGATCTCGGTGCACTGCCCCCATTTCATGCACACGCTAGAAATCCCTTTAGCCTGAGTCCAGCACTCCCCCGCCCACCACCGTTTAGTCTTAGTTCCTCAGGTGTCTCCAGGACACTTCCCCGAGGGGAAAGAAGAACCCCCTCCCCCATGATGTCCCTCCCTGCCTGAGGCAGCTTTAGCACATGGTGGGAACCCTGTGTCCCAAACTCGGTTTGTGGAAAAACACTGGCACATCCCAAGGTGGAGTCTGGGATCACGTGACCTGGCCACAGGCCCTTGCTGAGTCACGGCAGCCCTTACTCACAGGTTGCCTGGAGTGTCTTGAGAAAGGCTCAGGTGGTGGATACGCTCCTCCTAAGGCTTGTTGCTTTTCCCCTAATGGCCCATTACTAGGAATAGGCCCTTCCCAAGCAGCTACCTAGCCTGAAAGCATCATGCCCAGTGGGTATTGCCCTCATGAAACTCCACCTGAAATCCAGGCACATAGTCACCACTGAGAACGTCTGACACAAACCTGAGCCAGGCCTACACACGGAATGCTCCTATCGGGCAAATCGTCACTTCTCTGATGACGCCGCCCGTAACGTCTCTTGTACAAAACACAGCGTCACGATGCCAGAATCATACTGCCACAATAGCACTGTGAAGAATACGGGGTACTGACCATGTCACAGCAGGCGTGCTTTCCTGCCGCCTGGCCACTGCGAAGGAGTAACAGGGTAATTCATTCTTTAAAAAACCCCTTGATTTTGGCTGAATGAACCAGTGAACTTGTCAGAATGAAGAATGAAATGGATCACAATAAAACATGTAGCATACTTAGAAGGCTAGAGAAACACACACTTAGAAGCAAGGCAATTGGTGAAGGGAGACCTGGGGGGGCCACGTGCCCACCCCCAAGCCTGAAGAAGGGCAGAAACAACTCCCCTCAGCTCAGTCCTATCTTTGCTCCATCCCTGTCACAGCTCTTCCTCCTCCCCTGAGCGATGCAGCTGAGGGTAGGGATGTTAAATATTGGTTAACTGAATAGTCGAGTAACCTCATGAATTCTCATCGATTAGTCAACTATTCTATAGTTCCCGGGGGCGGGGCCAGCAGCTACTGTATCAGAGGCAGCAGCACGGGGTGTAAGAAGGGAGCTGGTCCATGAGGGGAACCAGTTTAAAAACCAGCTCCCCTTGTGGATTGGCTGCCCTGTCGCCCAGAGCTGCTGCCTCTGATAAAGAGGCAGCAGCGTGGCGTGGCAACAATCCCTGTCTAAGGGGAATCTGAGCTCTCCGACCCAGCACAAGCCAGAACTGAGCCAGGCTGCCTGCCTGCTTGGCTCCTAATACACTTTAAATGCAAAGCTGCAGCAGAAGTAGGTTCTGGACCTGGTGTGAGCCAGAACTCAGTAAGGCTGCTGGTCAGCCTGCTAAAAAATTTACTGGCAAGTGTGGGGGAGGGAAATATATGTAGTCTATAGCAGTAACCTGTAAGCTTTTGCTTCTCGGTTAATGGACGATGCTATTACATCCCTAGCTGAGGGAACTTGCAGGGCTGGGCGTCCGTAGCAACAGCAGGGGTGTGTCCCCCCACACTCACTGGCAATGACAGGGCACACAGAGCAACACAGCTCCAGTTTGTTTCATGCTCTCAGCCGTGTTGCTCCATTTCTCACAGGTGAATGCAGGTTGGTCCTGCCTCTCCCCCAAGCGACGTGGCCGGGGGACCAGAGTGAGACACTTGCCCTACTGCTGCTACTGAGTACGAGGGAGGAAACCCAGCTGTGGGCACCAGACACCCCCCCCCTTTGCTAGTCCCCCCACCGGCTACTGGCCAGCCCTTTGTCCCTCCCACCCATGGCGTTTGGGCCATGTGCCTCCTCGTGCCCTACCCTCACTCATCGCCTGGGTATAGAAATATAACAATTCAGTAGAAGATCCACATTTAGGTATTAGGGATGTGAATGGCTATGTAGTTAACCGAATAGAGCTCTGCACGGATATCTGCGTCTGCAAAAAACCATCCCTGGATATCCACATCCACGGATGCGCATACCCACAGATTTGCCGGGCTCTACTTATAAAGAAAACGGCAAATTAAAAGAACACAGAATGACCTTATTCATTTAAATCTCATGCCTTTGGGGTGTATGGCATTATTTTTGAATGCTTGCAGCTGTCAATATCTCCTGGGCTTGTATCCCTCTATTTAGTAAAAATCACAGTTGAAATTGCTTTTGAGAACACTTGCATACAAGGTAATACAGTTCCTAAAGGTATTTAGGCAACTCTTGCCATTTTCAAAAGCATCACAGTGCTTTCAACCTTTACAAACCTGGCCTGTGCTGAATATTTGGGAACCGACTTCTACACACAAGGAGGGTGATGGAGAGAGAAGCAAGCCCCCTGGTTGGATCAAGGGGAACGGAAGAAGTTTGGGCAGGAGCCAGGAAATCAGTCAGCCTGGTGTCATATGCTCTCCAGAAGAATAAGCTTGTGTATTAAAAACCTGGAGGAAAAACAGAAGGGAAATGTGGAATGCAAGCTGATTGCTGCGATACAAACATGGGGTTCCTAGAGTTCTCAGCAGTAGGGTCGTTTTCAGCGACTCCCAGAGTTCTCAGCAGTAGGGTCGTTTTCAGCGACTCCCGTATTAGAAACACGCAGTGACGGCAGCCGCCCGGTGCTAAGGGAGTTACAGGATGATGTGCTAAGAGTAATACAAATCAAATCCTTTTAAACAAGGAGGGAGTCCTATGGCACCTGAGAGACTCATGGCTGTATCTGGGCATCAGCTTACCTGTCTCAGCTGGGACAGGTATGGAGTCACAGAGCCCAGGGGTGAACTAGGTATGTGTGGAGGTCACCACAGCCCCTGGGAGCGAGTCAGTGAGTGATGCTTCCCCTTCTGCTGTGCATCCTTGGGCCGATCCAGGCCACGACTGGGTTGGCACTGGGAGGGTGGGGGTGAATCTCCCCCGGCTATGGCCAGAGTGGGCTGGGACTGGGACGGGCATCTGAAAGTGAGTTTCTGCCCATGAAAGCTTGTGCCCAAGTACATTGTGAGTCTTCCAGGTGCCGCAGGCCTCCTCGGGTTGTTTCTACAGACTAGGGAAGTGAACCCCTGCATACGCACCCCAAGGAGCAAGTAGCCTGGCCCCACAGCCGCCCCCCAGGGACGAGTGCCAAGACCTGCCCCCCCAGGCGGCCCCACAGGGGCAGGGGGTCCCAGTGGGGCTGGGCTGAGGCAGGGCAGGGAGCTGCCCGGCGCTGGGACGCGGCCCGCTCCCTGGGTCCCGGGAAGCGGCTAAGCCCGGCCCCAGGGCTGGGGGCGGGGAGGGGGCGGCGCCCGTCTCGGAGCTTTTAAAGCCCCGGGGGCGGGTGACTCAGCACTTCGCCAGCGAGCGGGATCCGGCTGCAGAGAGTGAGTGTCCCCCCCCGCGCCCCCAATCCCCCCCCCCCCCCCCCGCCCGGCTCGCTAACCCGGCGCCTCCTTTTCTCTCCGCAGTGCCTGGGCCCTTCACCATCACCTACTTCCCCGTGCGCGGTGAGTGACGGCGGGACCCCGGCCAGCGGGCTGCCCAGCCCGGGGTGCGGCGCCTGCCCCCCAGCGCTGCCCGGGCCTCCTGCAGCCCCCCCGTTGTCCCAGCCCTGCCCCCCGCCCTGCAGCCCCCCCGTTGTCCCAGCCCTGCCCCCCGCCCTGCAGCCCCCCCGTTGTCCCAGCCCTGCCCCCCCGTTCTGCAGCCCCCCCGTTGTCCCAGCCCTGACCCCCCCGTTCTGCAGCCCCCTGTTGTCCCAGCTCTGGGCTCCCCTTTAGCTCGGTGGGTGCCCTGGGTGCAGTGGGGGTGTTGGGGGGCAGTCCTGAGTGATAAGAGGGTGGGGAGCAGGGGGGAGGGGCTGGGTGGTAAGGAGGATGGGGGTGCCTGTGCCCTGGGGGGGCTGGAGGGGTCTGTGGGGAGCTGCAGGGTGTGTGCATGGGGTAGGGGCAGGTCTGTGCGTGCCCTGTGGGAGTTGCAGAGGGATGTGTCCATGCCCTGGGGTCTGGGTGGGGCCATGGGGCGCCGCAGGGTGTGTGTGCGGGAGCTTGTCCGTGCCCAGGGGCGCTTCAGGGTGTGTGTGTGGGGGGGTGTCTGTCCATGCCCAGGGGTGCTTCAATGTGTGTGTGTGGGGGGGGGGATCTGTCCGTGCCCTGGGGGGCCACAAATGAGGACCTGCCCCTGCCGTGTGCAGGGCGCTGCGAGGCCATACGAATGCTGCTGGCCGACCAGGAGCAGGAGTGGAAGGAGGATGTGGTGACCATGGAGCTGTGGCAGAAGGGAGAGCTCAAGAAATCCTGTGTGAGTGAAACCTGCCCAAGCCTCGGTGCTGGAGGGGCCCTGAGGGGAGGGGGGACCCCAGCTGGAGGAGTGGGGGGAGTGACCCAGTGGGGAGGGGGGACCCAGCTGGAGGAGCCGGGAGGGGGGACCCAGTGCGGAGGGGAGACCCAGTGGGGAAGGGAGACCCAACTGGAGGAGCAGGGAGATGGCACCATGACTGGTAGGGGGCATCTCAGGGGAGACTGGAGACCTGTTCCTGTGGTTGAGAAGGGGGCACCCCTAGGGGAGATGGGAGGCATGACCCATGGAGAGGGAGGAGGGGGTCCTAGCAGGGGGTGGGGGCACTGGTTCAGAGTCCTCTCCCCCTATTGCTTTCTGGTCTGTCTTCCTGGTGCCCCACTGAGAGGCTGCTCTGCCCCATGCCCCTCGGGGAGCGGGTCCCACGGGCTCACCCTGCCCTGCTGGCCCCATCCAGGACTAGTGACCCCTCACCTCAGATTTCCTGTTCCCTACAGCTGTTCGGGCAGCTGCCCAAGTTTCAGGACGGAAACGTAACCCTGTACCAGTCCAACGCCATCCTGCGGCACCTGGCCAGGAGCTTCGGTAGGGCTGTGAGGGGCCAGGCACTGGCAGCTGGGGAGGGGGGCTTCTTGCACTGGTGGGGGCTCTCCTTTGGCAGGGCTGTGCGGGAAGGAGTTTGGGGGGGCTGGGCTGGGCGTAGGGGGCGAGTATGGGGGGGCAGAATGTTGGGGGGGCAGGTCTCCTGAGGGTGTGGGGGGCAGAATGTTGGGGGGGCAGGTCTCCTGAGTGTGGGGGGAGGCGGCTGAGGGAGGGCCCCTTGCTGATGGCGGCTCTTGCTCGGGCAGGGCTATAGGGACAGGACCAGCAGGAGGCAGGGCTGGGTGTGTGGGGAGAGGGCTGGGGGAAGCCCCGCTCCCCCCACTGATGGCGGTTCTCGCTCTGGCAGGGCTGTATGGGAAGGACCAGCAGGAGGCGGCGCAGCTGGACATGGTGAATGATGGGGTGGAAGATCTGCGCCTCAAATACGCCCAGCTCATCTACCAGAACTATGTGAGCCAGGGCAGAATCTGCATCGGGCAGGAGGCCAGAGGGGGCGCACCCCTGCAGAGTGGGGGCAGGGAATGGGGCAGCTCCAGCACTGGGGGGTAGGCCCAGTCAGGGTGGGGCAGGAGTGGCGCCTCTGCTCGGAGGCCGGAGTGGGCCCCATTGCAGTGCGGGCAGGGGTGACTTGGGGCTCAGTGGGGGTGTGGGACCAGCATGGGGGCAGGCCCCATTGTGGTGTGGGTGGGCCCTGTTGTAGTGGGGGGGTGTCTGGGGGAGCGGCTAGACCCTGACCCCCTGCCTCCCCCAGGAGAAGGGTAAGACAGCGTACGTGGAAGCCCTGCCAGCCCAGCTGCGCCCCTTTGAGAACCTGCTGTCCCAGAACCGCTCTGGCCAGGCCTTCATCGTCGGAGATAAGGTGAGTGTGTTGTGGGGAGAGGGTATCTCCCCACTCCTGCCCCCCAAATCAGCTGGGGTGTTTCTTTGTCAGTCTCCTCCTAGCCCAGCTGGCCAGGGTCTCATTGTCCCTGGGCCCCACACAATGGGGGTGTGGCCAAGCTGCCTGGGGGTGTGGCTGTGCCGACCCCGCCCTTCCACATGCAGGGGCGTGGCCATGCGCTGACCCCACCCCTTCCCCCCAGATCTCTTTTGCAGACTATAACCTGGTGGAGCTGCTGCGGAACCACCTGGTCCTGGCACCCGGCTGCCTGGCCTCCTTCCCTCTGCTAGCGGCTTACGCGGAGCGGGTGGCTGCCCGGCCCCACCTACACACCTACCTGCAGTCGACCGCCCACCGCGACCGGCCCATCAACGGCAATGGCAAGCAGTGACCTGCGTGCACTGACAGCGGGGCCGCCCTGTGGCACAATAAACAGCTACTGGACCAGACCCCTGCCTGCTATTATGGGGGGCGCAGGAGTGGGGGGAGGGCTTGGTGCTTAATGCATGAGATGAAGCCTATTTCCAGGTGCTGCAGCAGCCCCCCACGGCGCTAGCAGGTGCCCCCTCCCCTAGGCTGCCCAGGCTGGAGGGCCATGCCAGGAGCTGGGGTTTTGGGGACAACTGCTGCTGTCCTAAGCAGCTCGGGGAGGGGGGAGGTGTCGGGTGTGTTACCCAGGCACATGGGCTACCTCGTCCCAGAGCTATTCTGCTCCTTGGCTGTACCCAAGAGCCTGTGGCGCCTAGGGAAGATCCTGTCCCACCACTGCGGTGGCTGCCAGGAGCCCTGGAGGGCTGTGCCCCCATCCAGAGGGGAGAGTGCTGTGGGAATCGCATGCTCTGCATTTATCCTGCCCCATTCCATCGGGCCAGGCTCGGCTGGGGGCAGGCTGTACCGCCAGCGCTGTGCCCGCAAGCCCTGGGACGCCAGGGAGGCCTGGCAGACTCACCGAGAGCCTTGGGGCGGGGGCAGGAAGCATGCTGTGGGGCAGGTTGCCTGGTGCAGAGGTTGGTGCTCCTGGAGGTCTTAGCCCATAAAATCCCATTCTCCCCATGTCTAATGAAAAGGCCGTGGGCCTGCTTTCCCCTGCCCTGGGGGCCGGCCCCTGCTCAGCCTGGTGGGCCCAGCCTGACCTGGGAGGTATGTTAAACGTGGGCGGGAGGCAGGCAGTGTGGGCAGGAAGGAAGGTGCAGCCGAGCTGAGGAAGCCTCCACCGCTCGCACGGCAGACGAACCCTGCTCTGCTTAAGGGCCTGGCTGGCCCAGGGGACTTTGACCCCAGCCCAGGAGTGTGCTGAGTGGGGAGGCGGCTAAGGCAGAGCGATGCACTTCAGGGCTGCAGGCCTGGTGACTGTGCAACTAGGGCAGACGTGAGGCAAAGGGGCTGTGGGTTTCTCTGGGAGAGGGAGCCGGGAGCCTGGCTGGTGGTGGCGAGCTGGGCGAGGGGGTTTATGCTACAAGGGTCCATTCTGAGCCCAGGGGCTGGGCTGCTGCACTGGAGGGGACACTAGCCAGAGGGTCTGTGCCTCAAGTGTGGGCCTAGGGACCCCCAGATTGAGACAGGGCCTGGGCTCTGCTGAGGCTCCAGGGGCTGAATGCATCTGGGAGCCCAGCCAGGCAGTCCAGTGAGCAGGCAAGAGGCGGATTAAGGTCTCCTGGGGCAGGAACTCTGGGCCCTCCCTTCCTCCTGGGATGATGCTCCTGTTCTGCTGCAGCTTCACCCCCTTCCACACCTTCCTCCTCAAACCTGCCCATGACCCCACCCTCCAGTCACTCCTTTCCTGGCCTCTCTCCCCTACAGTGGCTTCAAAACTGGAAAGCTCCTCCAGCCCAGAGGCTGTGGGGGAGGGGGAGATATTTTCAGGGCCCCCAAATTGGCCAGGGCCCTACAGCCTGTGTCATATCTGCCACTGTGGAGAGGGCACCTGGCTGGCAGGGGTGATAGCTTCCCCTCTGACTCAAGGGTCCCGGGCTTGCAGCCTGCAGGCCTGGTACGGGGCATATTCGCAAGCCGGCCCAGCAGATCTGGTTGCCCGGAGGGGAGGAGGTGTGCTCATCCCTCTCCCCCAAATCCTCCCTCCTGCCCGTCACTGCCCTGACCACTCTCCCCAATAGCACCCCATCCCCTGAGGGACACAGCCCTGGGGATGATGGGGAGTGCTTGGTGCCCCCCCTACTCCCTGGGGCTCCACAGAGCACATGTGAGGTGCCACTTGGCTCTGCTACCCCGTGGCTCCTGCCACCGTGTGGAATGTGGCAACGCTCAACTATAGCTGCTTCCCCCCCCTCCTACCAGCCCCTCTGATAATCTGTGAGGTTGTGTGCCTGGCAGCATGGTGCAATGGGAAGGAGGATGGTGGCTGGAAGGGGATGGGTAGGCCCAGTTTCCTGGGCTGGATTGTGAATATGTTCCAGCTCACAGATGGCCCGTGGGCTGTGAGCTTGAGACCCGTGCACCCAAATCCTCTTCCGACTTCCTGCTCTCCAGGGCCAGCCCCCTGATCTGTAGCTGTGGCTGCAGTCCTGGCTCCTTTGCCTCTGGCCATGTTAAAACACGTTTTGTTCAAATGTGCCCAGCTCCCCATGTGCTCTGGAGGGCCCTGTCTCACGACCCCGGGGGCCTTGCTCTTTGCCACACACCCAAACTGTGCCAGCTCCCTGACAGTGCTCCAAGTCAACTGAAATGTTAAGTAGGGTGGGGTCTGTAAGGCTTCATGTTCCCTGTAAGCTGAGTGGCTGCTCAGGAGTCAAATGCTGCCCAGCTGATTAGCAGAGTACCCACAGCTAGGTTTTGTTTCTCCTGGTGGTACACATTTGCACATTGTTTGGTGCACATAAAATTATTCCACACGGGGATGGAAAAATTAGTGGAACAGGGGTCAGGCCTAGTGCCAGTCCCTGCAGAGCCCCTGGAAATAGATCTGTTGGACAGTGATTTCCCATTGACAACTTCTTTGAGCTCCAGCCATTAGCCGCTTCTTAAGCCATTTAACAGGGGCTTTAGCATGGCCGGATAGTGCTAATTAGTCAATCTGGAGCCGAAGGAATCGTGGAGAGCAGCAGAAGAGATTGGGGGGAAGGGCAGGAGGGGATGGTAGGAGATTAGAGTGGCAGGGCTGGCAGAGGGATACGGAAGGGGATTAACACAGCGTGGCGAGGAGGTGGGGAGGGAAATCTCATCAGATGTTCCCAGAGCCCTGTCGACAACACGAATCCTGCTTGTAGGGGGCAGAAGTATTTTGTCAACGAAGTGCTGACAAACAGCATTTACGTGGCCTTCCTGCTAAAAGCTGGGTAGCGGTGCCAAAGCCTCAGACTCGGAGGCAGTGACCCAGAAGGAAGAGTGGGGTCCCGGCACACTGAAGGGTCACTCCAAGAGAGTGTTTCCAGGCTGGGGCCTCGAACAGAGCCTGTGGCTCTGTATCAGAGGTGGGGTACGGAAGGCATGGGGGGTGTTTTGCAATAAATGACTCGCAGCAGTAAACCAACGTGAGTCAAAGAAGTTGGCAAGAAAATAAGAATATAACCAGCTCCTCAGAGGAGAATCAAGGAACTGGTCAGGGACAGGTGCTGGGAAGTCCAACAAGGTGGAGCTGATGGCATGGTAGAGGAGGCCAATTGGAGCAAAAGCAGGGTCCAAACTCAGGTGGGTTTCCAGGAGAGGCAACTGGTTCTCCTGGCGGCAGGGCTGGCTCGTGAGCTGTTTCCCTTCCATGGGGCTGGAGCAGTGGGAGTGGGAACTGACGACGAAGGAGCTTCACCCAAAGCGACAGAGACTAGGGGCAGGTCTAGGGTGGCCAGCGCTGAAAAGACTGAGCACTGCGTGCCAGGAGCTCCTTCGCCACTTTCCTCAGCCCTGCCCCTGCCCACCTCTTCCCTTGTGGTGCTACCCGCCCCTGAAAGCCCTTATCTCCTGCCCCACCCCAGCGCCTGCACCCCCTCAGGAGCCCTCACCCCCTGCACTCCAACCCTCTGCCCCAGCCCTTGCCCCTCCCACACTCTGAACCCCTCACGAATGTTGTTATGTGCACCACAAAATTCATTACGCACAGGCGTGGGAGAATGGGAGGGAACGCTGCCTACTGTGCTGTTGCCTGGATGGTCAGTGTTGATCAGAGCCACCGGGGTCCCTTTTCCACCCGTTGAAAACCAGAGGCCTAGCAACCCTAGGCAGGCCTACGGTTAAATCGCTGCAGTTGTGCTCCTGTAGCGCTTGCGCGTAGCCATTCGCCACACTGCCAGGAGATCCTCTCCCATGAGCCCAGGTCATGCTCTTCCCCAGGAGGTATTAGCCAGGTAGATGGGCTGGGAGAGCTCCCCCTCCATGTACAGGCCCAGCCTTAGGGCAAGGCGAGCATGGCGGTTGCCTTGGGCCCTGTGTCTTCAGGACCCCATGCTGCAGTTGACCAAAAAAAAAAAAAAAAAGTGGGGTACTAGCTGCCAGTCAGATTTCTTTGTGCTGCACAGACCTGGAGTTATGCTAACCATTGTTTTAGTGTTGCTTAGTGATTCAATTGTATAGCTACGAGCATTTTCAACACATAAAAAAGGCTGGATGAGATTATTTCTTATTATTTCACATGCCATTAACTCGGTAATTTAGCACAGATAAATTAGCTTGCACAGTTTGTTCTATTAGAGGCCGGGTCCCTAATACAAGCTGGGTCTCTATTGAGGCCGGGATGTTAGCAACACATCCTTACACTAGCTGATTGAAACACAAAGTTGATATAATCATCATCAAACCTATCAAAAAGGGTCTCCAGTCACAGAAAATCCTACAATCATCTCCAAAATTAAAACATTTATCTTCAATACGAGTCTTTTACTCTGTTAGACATTGGGAGCACTGGCCATATTTTTTAATAGATGCTGGACATGTCAAATAAACGCCAGGTCTGTAATACAAGCCGGGGGTCTTGGATGATTTGTACTAATGGACACTGGGGTCTTCTATTGGATGTTTAATGGTCGTGCGTAATAGCTTTAGAGGGGTAGCCACGTTAGTCTGTAACTGGAAAAACTTGAAAAACAACAAATAGTCTTGCAGCATCTTAGAGACTAACAAAACGTGTAGAGGGGATCCCCAGCTTTCACAGGCCGTGTGCCATGACGTCCCAGTGAACAGTAAAAGCAGGGCAGACGACAGTCACACGTTCGCTGGTGGAACTTGTTCTTAACTCTAGAGGGGTTGCGGGACTCGCGCTGCCTGGGCTGGACTCTGTAGCCCCTCAACTGGGTTTGACTTATACTAACTAGAGCAGCCGCTGGCCGGGCCCCACAAATTCTTAGGCCGGGCTTGTCCATGTAGCGCTGTCTGCCCTGGAAATACCTCCCCCCCCTCCGGTTCCTATGCCCTGGGGGAAGCAGCAGGAGTGGAAGGGCCAGAGGGAAGGGGAGGAGCCAGAGAAGGGAGCGGGGCAGAAGAAGGGGCGGGGCGAAGGTTGGATCCAGGGGAGGGGCCGGAGGGAAGGGGAAGAGTCAGAGGAGGGGGCGGGGCAGAAGAAGGGGTGGGGACAGAGGTTGGACCTAGGGGAGGGGCCGGAGGGAAGGGGAGGAGTCAGAGGAGGGGCGGGTCAGAAGAAGGGGAGGGGACAGAGGTTGGACCCAGGGGAGGGGCCAGAGGGAAGGGGAGGAGTCAGAGAAGGGGGCAGGGCAGAAGAAGGGGGGCGAAGGTTGGACCCAGGGGAGGGGCAGGAGGGAAGGGGAGGAGCCAGAGAAGGGGGAGGGGCAGAAGAAGGGGAGGGGCGGAGGTTGGACCCAGGGGAGGGGCCGGAGGGAAGGGGAGGAGCCAGAGAAGGGGGAGGGGCAGAAGAAGGGGAGGGGCGGAGGTTGGACCCAGGGGAGGGGCCGGAGGGAAGGGGAGGAGCCAGAGAAGGGGAGGGGCAGAAGAAGGGAAGGGGCGGAGGTTGGACCCAGGGGAGGGGCAGGAGGGAAGGGGAGGAGCCTGAGAAGGGGGAGGGGCAGAAGAAGGGGAGGGGCGGAGGTTGGACCCAGGGGAGGGGCCGGAGGGAAGGGGAGGAGCCAGAGAAGGGGGCGGGTCAGAAGAAGGGGAGGGGCGGAGGTTGGATCCAGGGGAGGGGCCGGAGGGAAGGGGAAGAGCCAGAGAAGGGGGAGGGGCAGAAGAAGGGGAGGGGCGGAGGTTGGACCCAGGGGAGGGGCCGGAGGGAAGGGGAGGAGCCAGAGAAGGGGAGGGGCAGAAGAAGGGGGGGCGAAGGTTGGACCCAGGGGAGGGGCAGGAGGGAAGGGGAGGAGTCAGAGAAGGGGGCAGGGCAGAAGAAGGGGGGCGAAGGTTGGACCCAGGGGAGGGGCAGGAGGGAAGGGGAGGAGTCAGAGAAGGGGGCAGGGCAGAAGAAGGGGGGCGGAGGTTGGACCCAGGGGAGGGGCAGGAGGGAAGGGGAGGAGTCAGAGAAGGGAGCAGGGCAGAAGAAGGGGGGGCGAAGGTTGGACCCAGGGGAGGGGCCGGAGGGAAGGGGAGGAGCCTGAGAAGGGGGAGGGGCAGAAGAAGGGGAGGGGACCGAGGTTGGACCTAGGGGAGGGGCCGGAGGGAAGGGGAGGAGTCAGAGAAGGGGGCAGGGCAGAAGAAGGGGGGGCGAAGGTTGGACCCAGGGGAGGGGCCGGAGGGAAGGGGAGGAGCCTGAGAAGGGGGAGGGGCAGAAGAAGGGGGGGGCGGAGGTTGGACCCAGGGGAGGGGCCGGAGGGAAGGGGAGGAGCCTGAGAAGGGGGAGGGGCAGAAGAAGGGGAGGGGCGGAGGTTGGACCCAGGGGAGGGGCCGGAGGGAAGGGGAGGAGCCTGAGAAGGGGGAGGGGCAGAAGAAGGGGAGGGGCGGAGGTGGGACCCAGGGGAGGGGCCGGAGGGAAGGGGAGGAGCCAGAGGAGGGGGAAGGGGAGGGGCAGAAGAAGGGGAGGGGCGGAGGTTGGGCCCAGGGGAGGGGCCGGAGGGAAGGGGAGGAGCCTGAGGAGGGGGCGTGGCAGGAGAAGGGAGGGGACGGAGGGAGGAGCCAGAGGAGGGGGAGGGGCAGGGGACGGGGGAAGGGGCCGGACGAGGGGGGTCGCCCCGCCCCATCAGGCCCACACGCCCGACCGCTGCCCCAGGTGGGGGCGGGTCGCACGAGGCAGGCAGCAGACGCCCCTTGGCCCCGCCCCCAGAACTACCACTCCCAGCGGGCTGCGCGCTGGGCCGCCTCTTCCGGGCGCGTGACGCGCATCGGGCGCGCCGGAAGCGGGTCCCGGGGACGCGAGGTGTTTGCGCGCGACGCCGCCCCCCGGCTGGCTGAAGGTGACGGGTCGGAGCGCGCGGCCCGCACAGACCCGGCCCCGCCCGCCATGGCCGCGCGGCAGTTGCTGAGCCCCCGCGGGGCCGTCGCCCTGCGCCGCTTCGCCGCCGGCTCGGTGAGTGGGCGGGGCCTGGCCCGGCCCCGCCCCCGGGCGATGACTCGGGAGCCGAGTGACAACGGCCCCGCCCCCACCGGTCCCGGGATCCTCGCCCCTCCCCCTTCCCCCCCGGCTGGGCCCGTAGCTGGGCAGAGGCCTGGCCCCAGGCCCCCTCGCGTTCCTCCTCTGCCCCTGGCAGGGCGGTGCCGGGGGGGGGGGTTGAGGTGGTGCTGGGGGGCAGGGCGGTGCCGGGGGGGGGGGTTGAGGTGGTGCTGGGGGGCAGGGCGGTGCCGGGGGGGGGGGGGGGTTGAGGTGGTGCTGGGGGGCAGGGCGGTGCCCGGGGGGGGGGTTGAGGTGGTGCTGGGGGGCAGGGCGGTGCCCGGGGGGGGGGGTTGAGGTGGTGCTGGGGGGCAGGGCGGTGCCCGGGGGGGGGTTGAGGTGGTGCTGGGGGGCAGGGCGGTGCCCGGGGGGGGGTTGAGGTGGTGCTGGGGGGCAGGGCGGTGCCCGGGGGGGGGTTGAGGTGGTGCTGGGGGGCAGGGGCGGTGCCCGGGGGGGGGGGTTGAGGTGGTGCTGGGGGGCAGGGCGGTGCCGGGGGGGGGGGTTGAGGTGGTGCTGGGGGGCAGGGCGGTGCCGGGGGGGGGGTTGAGGTGGTGCTGGGGGGCAGGGCGGTGCCGGGGGGGGGTTGAGGTGGTGCTGGGGGGCAGGGCGGTGCCGGGGGGGGTTGAGGTGGTGCTGGGGGGCAGGGCGGTGCCGGGGGGGGTTGAGGTGGTGCTGGGGGGCAGGGCGGTGCCGGGGGGGGGTTGAGGTGGTGCTGGGGGGCAGGGCGGTGCCGGGGGGGGTTGAGGTGGTGCTGGGGGGCAGGGCAGTGCCGGAGTGGGGTTGAGGTGGTGCTGGGGGGCAGGGCGGTGTCGGGGGGGGTTGAGGTGGTGCTGGGGGGCAGGGTGGTGCTGGGGGGGGAGTTGGGGTGGGATGATACTGGGGGACAGATCAGGATCTGGGAAGCTGGGTGCCAGGGTGGCCCTAGGTGGGATTGGGGCAGTGCTGGGTTGAGTAGGCCCAGGTTAGTGCCTGGTGATGAGGGACAGGTGCTGTTTGCTGTGGGGCTGGTACCAAGTCACCTTGGCAATGCATCTTCTGCAGACAGCTCCTAAGAAAACCCAGTTTGGCTCCCTGAAAGACGAGGACCGAATCTTCACGAATCTCTATGGACGCCATGAGTGGAGGTGAGAGCCACACTGCATGGCCTACAGTCTGAATCTCCACCTACTCTCTGTTTTGACTGAGTGTGGACCAGTGGGGACAGGAAGCTCTGAGAGGGGAGAGGTCCTATGTCCCAGCCCCCACTACTCTCAGCCCTAGAGCTGGATAGTGATGGCGCACACTATCGAGGAAAAGAACATAAGAATGGCCATACTGCATCAGACCAAAGATCCATCCATCCCAGTGTCCTGTCTGCTGACAGTGGCCAATACCAGATGTGCCAGAAGGAGTGAACACAACAGATAATCCTCATGTAATCCCTCCCCTGTCATCCATTTCCAGACAAACAGAGGCTAGGAGTACCATTCCTACCCACCCTGGCTAATAGCTATTGATGGACCTAACCTCCATGAACTTATCTAGCTCTTTTTCAACCCTGTTAAAGTCCTAGTCTTCACAGTATTCTCTGGCAAGGAGTTCCACAGATTGTGTGCTGTGTGGAGAAAAACTTTCTTTTGGGCTATGTGGGGGCCGTGCCTCCAGAGTTTAAAGGTCCTATTTTCCTTCTCCACTCTCCTGAGCCTGCTGGTCTCTCTCAGCCTCCCTGTACTGAACTGGAGTCAGAACTTCCTAAAAATGAAAGATCCTCTGTCATGGTCCACGCCCTCCCCACTCCACTGAGCCAGTCAGTTTTCTGCCCCGGAATGAAATTTGAGTCAGTGCGTATCCCTAGAGGGAAAAGGTCCATTCCCCAGACCTGAGCTTGCCGGTCCCCTTCCCCAAGCTGGGGTTGGGTAGGAGCTGGTGCCCATGGAGATAAGAGCTGGTATCTGTTTGGTTTGTGCTCCGAACTTTGAGCTGCTGATCCCCAAAGTGTAGCCAGCTGCTTTGCCTTTTCTCTTGTCCAGGCTGAAGGGTGCTCTGAGCCGGGGTGACTGGTACAAAACCAAGGAGATCCTGCTGAAAGGAGTGGATTGGATCTTGAACGAGATCAAGACCTCTGGCCTGCGAGGGCGGGGCGGGGCTGGCTTCCCCACAGGCCTCAAATGGAGCTTCATGAACAAGCCTTCAGACGGCAGGTGGGTGGGACAGGGCTGCTGCTATCTGGGTTCTCTGCTGTCGGGTGGGAAATGGCTAGGGCAATGCAATTCCTTCTGGTCTGAAACCCTGTGGTGGGAAGGCTTGGGGCATGAGCAGGGCTGAAGCCTGCATAGAACCCAACATCCTGGCTGCAAGCCTCCCACATGAGCAAGAGTTTCCATTTTGCCTCCATCCCAGGAGGACAGTCTGATCGCTCAGCAACCTACGTCCTGCAGCCGTGTGTCTGGGCCCTGTTGGCTCCCTGTGGTGGGGGCAGCTGGCTGTGCTAGCCAGACAGGCTTACCTCGCTGGCAGTGGAGCTGGGTTGGCTGTGGGACAGGGCTCACCTGGGGAGGGCTGGTGCCATCGGGTCTGTGTTCCAGGCCCAAATACCTGGTGGTGAACGCAGATGAAGGGGAGCCAGGCACTTGCAAGGACCGCGAGATCATGCGCCATGACCCGCACAAGCTGGTGGAGGGCTGCCTGGTGGCAGGGCGCTCCATGGGAGCCCGGGCCGCCTACATCTACATCCGTGGGGAGTTCTACAATGAAGCCTCCAACCTGCAGGTAGGCAGGAGCCATCGGGGGAGCAGATACACTGACCCCCTGAACCTGGGGAGTTGGCGAGGGGAGGAATTGCTGCTTTGTTGCATTTCACCATGTGGCAGGGCCAGGATGTGACAGTAGGAGCGGTTGCACTGATCAGTCTCTGTGCAGGACCCAGAGGGCAAGGGTGGGCCAGGGAGACATAAGGACAATGTCTACACTCACGGCTTGCGTGATATATATGCAAATGAGGCTGTGTGGAATATCGCTGAGCCTCATTTGCATACCTAATGAGCTGCCATTTTTGCAGAAGAGGCTCTTGCGCCAAAAGAAATTGTCTACACTGCCCATTCTTGGGCAAGAAAACCCCTCTTGCGCAATGCCGTTATTCTTGAAAATAATCAGCAAGAGGGGTTTTCTTGCACAAGAAGGGGCAGTGTAGACAGCTCCTTGTGGCGCAAGAGCCTCTTCTGCAAAAATGGCGGCTCATTAGGTATGCAAATGAGGCTCAGCGATATTCCATGCTTAGCCTCATTTGCATATTTTTCACGCAAGAAGCCGAGCGTGTAGACCTAGCCAGAGGGAGCAGCTGTGCTGACCTGTCTCCTTGCAGGTGGCGATCCGGGAGGCCTATGAGGCTGGCCTGCTGGGCAAAGATGCCTGCAACTCAGGCTACGACTTTGACGTGTTTGTAGTGAGGGGCGCTGGGGCCTACATCTGTGGGGAGGAGACGGCGCTGATCGAATCCATTGAGGGCAAGCAGGGCAAGCCACGCCTCAAACCGCCCTTCCCAGCTGACGTTGGTACGACCCACTGGGGAACTGTGCTGTGTGTGGGAGGTTCTCCTTAGTAGGGGTGCACTTGAGGGGGTTGTGGGATTGTGGGGCGTTCTAGCAAGGGTCCCTCTGCCCTAGTGCTTGATGGGTGAGGGGGTTGTGCTATTTGCTGGGTGATAGGACCCCCAGCCTGCTCTGCAGCCTCATCACTGCCCTCTCCTTCCCCAGGCGTGTTTGGCTGCCCCACCACTGTGGCCAATGTGGAGACTGTGGCTGTCGCACCTACGATCTGCCGGCGCGGGGGGACCTGGTTTGCCAGCTTCGGGCGTGAGCGCAACTCAGGCACCAAGCTCTTCAACATTTCTGGGCACGTGAACACGCCCTGCACGGTGGAGGAGGAGATGTCGGTGCCACTCAAGGAGTTGATCGAGAAGCACGCGGGTGAGACGCCAAACCCCGGCCCTCCGGTGACTGCTGGGTGAGCGACGGCGTGCCTCCCTCTTAGGCCACTTTGCCTCAGGGCTGCCTCTCAGGTCTAGCTCCAGCTGTTTTGGGGTGGGGGGTCAGGTACTGTACTGCTAACTCTGCTTGTGGCCTGTGTGCAGGGGCTGACCTGTGGCTGCTGCTCAGAGCTGGAGGAGCAGGTGGTGCTGAGGTGGCCTGGGAGGAAGGGGAGGGCCCTGGGCCCCATGTCTGTGGTTTGCCATGAGGGGCGGGGGGAAGTGCCTAGGCCTACCCCTGCCCCCTCTGCACACAGGAGGCGTGCGTGGTGGCTGGGACAACCTGCTGGCTGTGATCCCGGGAGGCTCCTCCACCCCCCTCATCCCAAAGTCGGTGTGTGAGACGGTGCCCATGGACTTTGATGGGCTGGTGCAGGCGCAAACCGGGCTCGGCACAGCTGCCGTCATCGTCATGGACAAATCGGTAAGGCCACTGCCTGCCTGGTCTCTGTGGCACGTTCCCCGCCCCCTGCCAGCCAGCCTGGTGCCTGCAGCGGTACTCACCCTCTCCTCCTTCCCCAGACAGACCTTGTCCGGGCCATCGCCCGCCTCATCGAGTTCTACAAGCACGAGAGCTGCGGGCAGTGCACGCCCTGCCGGGAGGGTGAGTGCAGGGCAGGGATCTGTCAGTCTGCCCATTGGGGAGATGGGGGCGGGGAGGGGGGGAAATGCCAGGCCGGCTGGATCCTAAGTGGGGGATGGGCCAGCTGTTGGTGGGATCAGGAGAGGGCAGCGAGGCTGTAGCCCAGCCCTTCCCCCAGCTGTGGGTTGACTGGCTGTGGTGCCCCCCAGGTGTGGACTGGATGAACAAGGTGATGTGGCGGTTCGTGCAAGGCAACGCGCAGGCAGCTGAGATCGACGCGCTCTGGGAGATCAGCAAACAGATCGAGGGCCACACCATCTGCGCCCTGGGCGATGGGGCCGCCTGGCCTGTGCAGGTAGCTTAGCTTGGGGGGGGGGGAGGGGGGGGCGTAAACTCGCCTGGCACAAAGGCACCCTGTGTGTTGGGGGAAGAGAATCCTGCAGATATAATATAATACACGGAGATATACCATCTCCTAGAGCTGGAAGGGCCCGCGAGAGGTCATCGAGTCCAGTCCCCGGCCCCAGCACCATCCCTGACAGATTTGCCCAGATCCCTAAATGGCCCCTCAAGGATTGAACTCACAATCCTGTGTTTAGCAGGCAGATGCTCAAACCACTGAGCTATCCCTCCCCCCCGGCAGATGGAGGGGCTGCTGTATGTGTGTGTTCGGGTGCTCCCTTGCCAGCCCTGTGCACTCACTCCTTGCTTGCAGGGCCTGATCCGTCACTTCCGCCCAGAGCTGGAGCAGCGGATGCGGCGCCACGAGGAGGCCCAGGCTCGGCAGGCGTCAGCTTGAGGGCAGGGTGCCCAGAGACAGAGAGATCGGGATCTCACCACACTGTGCGTGGTCAGTGTCCCTCCCCCATGACAGCGTGCAGGAGGTGCTACGTAGTTCACGTTCCCTAGGATCTAACCCCCCAGCATGGGGTCAGTGCTTGGTGTCCCTGGGCGTTGGGGTCTCTGCCGTGTGCTGGGTGGGTGACTTACTGTGTGTAGATTGGGGTCTCTCGCATGAGGAGAGACCCCCTGGCTGAGCTGTCTCCTCACCCCCCCCGCTGGGTGAGCGCCCCAATAAACATGCCGTGGTGGCAGCTGGTGTCCTTCCTGTGTGAATGTGCGTCTGTGTAACACCCTGAGCTGCAGGCTGCTGTCCTCGCCCAGACGCTTCCTCTAGCACTGCTGCTGAGCAGAGCCCTGTGCCCAGCCTGAGGTGAGTCTCTGTCTGATCCGTGTGGGGCACAGCAGCCCTGGCCTTGCCTCATGGCGCTCGGCAGCCAGCGGGGTGGGGGGAGCACCAGAGCTGCAGCCCAAGGCCTGGCAGGCATGGAGCAGGCTGGAGCTGGCCTGAGGAGTGGGTCTGGTTTTAAAGCCAGACTGGACACTTCCCTAAGCCTGAGCTGTTGCTGTGTCCTGAGCTGGGGGTGGCTTCGTGGCCTTGTGCCTGCAGTCTGCCCGCGCCGCCTTCTGCCCATGGGCTCAGTGGGGTGGCTGAGACCGGGTGCACAGCAGTAGCAAGGAGCTGCGACTTGGTGCCCGCGCTCTATAGCGCACAGGTGGCAATAGCTGACGGGCAGCTGCTGTGACATGGGCCGATGATCAAACACAACCTGAGCCTGATGGGGCTGGGTTATCTTCTGATCTCGCCTCACCCAAACCGGAGCCCAGTGAACAAGCCTGTGTGTGTGTAGAAGGGGGTGGGGGTGGTCCTTGGGTAGGGATGGAAGCAACTAGTCAACTGTCTGATAAGCAAATGCTTATCGGATAGTCGACTCGAGTAGTCACTTCACACCCTCCCCCTTTGCTGCCTCTATTGTAGAGAGGCAGCAAGGGCGGGGAGCAGGAGGCAGTGCTGGGGGGAACTGGTAAAGCTGGTTCCCCCCAGCACTGTGTCCGTGGGGGGCAGGGGAGGCAGAGGCACAGGGGAAACGGCGCGAGGTGGGACTGAAGCAGTCTGCTCGTGCCACATCTGCTGCTATTCTGCTTTTGAAATGTACAAGAGCCACATAAGGCAGTTCCTGCTCGCCTTGAGCTCTCTGCGGCACGCACGCCTTGTTGCCTCCATGAGAGGCAGCAAGGGGGGGGACAGGAGCTGGTGCTGGGGGAGCCAGTTTAAAAGCCAGTCCCCCCCCAGCTCTGTCTCCAGGGTGTCACCTGCCCCCCCCCCCTCGCTGCCTCTATCAGCCCCTGCAAAGCAGCCCCTGTCGACAGGATTCCCAGTGGAGAACTGCACCCCCCTGAAGGACAGGGGCTGTTGCTGCCAAGCAACCCCAGGGCTGTCTGTGGGCAGGGGCTGCTCAGGCACCATCCCTGTTCACGGCAGGCAGGACTGTGCCACAAACGGGGGCTGCTGGTCTCAGCGCGAGCCGAGATTGAGCAGTGCCAGCTGGCGCTGATCGCGGTGACTCTGCATTTTAAATGTGCTAAGAGCCCAGCGGTTCTTCCTACATTTCAGATGCAGAGCTGGAGCGTGGGGGCGCTGGAGCTGGCAGGAGCCAGGACTGCTCAGTCTGGTCTCGAGTCGGCTCCTCTGGAGCGCCCCCCCATGCCTCCGCTGCGGCTCTGCAGAGGCGCCTATCGACTAATTGCATAGCTGATACCCATTGTATCGACTCTACCATGAGCCAGACAATGGCATTTCAGCATCCTTAGCCCTGGGGGAAGGAGCTGGTCGGGGTCCCAGGTGTTCCTCCCGCCCCCCTTGCTGACAAGGGTGGGATGAATGTGAGTCCCTGTTGATGTTTCCCACGGAGCAGGAGCTGAGGTCTAGCAGGGGGCAGTGCCTGGCCTGGGCCACTTCCTTCCCCTGCAGCAGGGAGACCGCACATGGCTCGGGGAGGTTTGTTTATGTCGGCCCTACATGAAATACAGCAGGCTGCAGCCTCTCCCTCCTGACAGCTGTGTTATCACAGGGGTAGGGGGGATTCCCTCCTGGGGTGACCCCTTCAGTCCTGTCCCATGCTCCTGCATGTGGGCGCACCCCCCCCAGTCTGTCTTCCATCTCTTATGCCCTCGGGGTGGGCAGCACCTTGCCCAGCCTTTCCCATAGGCGCTCTCTGCCTCCAGGGCGCCTCCCCCAGCCTGGCCAGCTGGCTCTGTCCACTCTGTGGTGCCAGGGCAGGTGGGCTGTGGCTCAGCGGGCGCTGGGCGGGCGCGTTCTCCGGCGGTAGGCGCTGGGCGCCAGCAGCTCCAGGGTGAGGTCTGTGATGATGGCCGTCAGCCCCCACACGCGGTAGCGGCCGTTGAGGAAGACGGGCAGCGTGTGGCTGTAGCGGCCCTGGTGGCGGAAGTGGGTGTAGCCCTGGTTCTGGGCCTGCAGCAGGTGAGACAGGGGGATGGTGAACACGTCCTCGACCTGGGGGCAAAGACACAGAAAGGGCCGGTTTGGTGCTGCCCTGCCCGGTCACGTCCCATTACCCCAGCCCCCGCACTGGGCTAGGAAAGCAGCATGCCCGGGTGCCCTGTGGGGCTGGGTTCTGCACTCCCAGCCTCTTACAGGGCACCTCGTGCATAGAGCAGGGGCCTGAAGGAGCAGCAGCTGGGACTCTATCTGCTCCCTCCTGGCCCTGTGTTCACCCCCCTCCCAAGAGGCATGTTCCCAAGCACAGCTACTGCAGCAGGACAGTAGAGGGCCGTCCCCTGTAGGAGTTGCTGGCCGGGCCGGGCCGATTCTGTCCCCCCTCAAAGCTCCCAGCCCGGCCATTCCCCTCGAGTCATGCTGCGCACTGAGCTGGGGGGGCCGCACTCCCGGGGAGGGCGATGGGGAAAGACGCTCCACAGTGGGGGAGAGCAGCCAGCAAAGGGTTAAAGACCAGCCAGCTCAGCAAAGGACTTGGCAAAGGGGAGCTCCTGGTGCCTTGGCTCCGCGCTTGGCCCCAGCTGTTCAGCAGCTATGGGTGATGGCTGCTAGCAAAACAGGCGGGTGGTGCACCAGTAGGTTTGAGCCCCTAGAGTCCATCACTGTAGGGCGGGGAATCCTTTTCCTAGCGCTCCCTTGAACCCTCTCCAACGTACCCACATCTTTCTTAACTGTGAGCTCTAGATCTAGACACGGTTTACTCAGCAGTGGTCACACGGTGACAACTACGGGGGCAAAGGAATCTCTTGCCCTACTTGAGATTCCCTTGTATAGGCAGGATCGCGTGAACGCTCTCGGCTCCAGCATCACCCTGGACACCCACATCCAGCTGAATCTCCAGCATGACTCAAATCTTTCTCCGAGCTTCTGAGACAGGCCCCCAGCCTGGCTGGCCTAGTTTCGTTGTTCCTAGAGGTATCCACTTACCCCTATTAAAACACATGTCGTTTGCTTGTGCCCAGTTTCCCAGAGAGCCAGGTCCTTGGTATCAATGACCCGCCCTCTGCATTATTTACTGCTCCCTGATTACTGTGTCTGTGATGATACTGTGTTTTCTTCCAGGTCATTGACAAAAATGGTCAATAGCATAATAGGGCTAAGTTCCCTCTAAGCTGTGCAGCTGTATAGCGGCCTGCTGAGCCCCTGCGTGGGACTTAGGGCTGTGGTGGGGAGATACCTTTCCCCACCAGCCCCGGCATGGTGCCCGTTCCCTGGCCCCCACCCAGCCTACCCCCCTCATGCAGGGCCATGGAGTGGTGCACCTCTCTAGTCCAGCCCCACTGGAGCAGTACTGCTCTGCTAGCCCCGAGCTTCTGCAGTGACACAGGACTGAGGATAGTCATCTCTTGCCAGGGCAGCCTGCACTCCCTCCAACCCCTCAGCCTCACGCTGGAGCCCACCCTGCATCCCAGCCCTGAGCCCCCTCCCACACTCTTAACCCCTCGGCCCCCCCGTCACGCATTGGACATGTGCGGAATGAGTTTTGTGATGTCACATCTCACTGCTACAGTGGTGCACATCCCGAAATTCATCCCGCACATGGACCTACAACCTTAGAGGGAACACTGGGGTGGGACCAAAGACCGATTCCTGTGGGACCTCACTGGAAATGCCCTCTCCCAATGACAATTTCCCATTTCAAATGTTCTGCCACGAGGTAGAACTGCAAAGAGCTGAGGAGGCCACATGCTCTGGTCCAAAGGGATCTCAGCATTTCTGAGAGCAGGGGGGCTCCCCTGTAGTGTCCGATACAGGCAGAGTGAAGCCCAGGGCTAGAAGCTCAGACCAGCCCTGAGGTGCAAATGGCTGGGAGGGAGGGAAATAAAGTTTGGAACCAGGCGTCCTGGGGCAGGATGGATTCCCCATAATGCATCAGCGAAGTCTCAGGCCGTGTCCACGCTAAGGGGGCGAGGGCAGCAGCTACAGGGCTGGAAGGGGGTTTCCATGGTGGTAGGAACCGCGCCTCTCCAAGTGGTGGCAGCTCAGTCCTCGGAAGTGCTCTGCTGCCAACCTAGTCCTGTCCACTGCGGAGGTGAGGCTGGCACGGCTGAGCCATAACTAGGCCATGCTCTCATCTAAGTGGAGACCAGCAGGCCCCAGGGTCCCTTTGCAGGAGCTGGGTTCTCCCCCAGTTTGGGGGAAGGGAGTCTCCAGTTGCTGCAGCAGAGCAGTTGCTGGGCAGGGGAGGAGGGATCTCAAGCTGGGCACTTGCTGGTCTTGAGTTGCTGGATTAGGGCCTGCTCTGGCCGGGCCATGTCCGTGTAGGGGAAGCCTGATTCAGGCAGCAGGCCCACGGTGATACTGGGCCCAGCTCTGCCGATTTTCCTCCCTGCGGGAGGCCAGCATGCTAACCAGGCGGAGCCGTCTCCCTCCAGCCAGGGGGCCAAAGGGCGGCAGGGGCCTGCGCATGTTAAGGGCAGCCCCGTGGCAGGGTGGGGTCTGTGTGGGGCTCACCTCCTGCGGGTTGGGGTTCAGACACACATACTCCAAGGGGCCTAGATTTGCCAGGACGGGAGCAACAGTCAGTCCCCTCTGGAAGGAAACCAGAGTGAGACCCCTCTGACACTGGCTTCCCTAGGAACCCCTTCCTGATCACTCCCCCCCTTCCTCCCGAATCCTCCCTAAGAGACCCCTCTGCCTCACAACACTGCCCTGACAGACCCCACCTCTACTTGGGGAAAACCCCCTTGCCATGAACCCACTGCCTCTTGGCACCCCCCATCTCCCTCTAATTAGGGACCCCCTGGACCCTCTACCTCACAGAGCCCCCTACTCAGAGACACCCCCCCCCCCCCATGGACTCCCTACCTCACATCACTGCCCCCTGAATTCCTCCCCCCCCCCCGGAGAATGCTCTCCAACAGCTTCTCTACCTCACAGCACGCTTCCCCCACCCCATGGGACTCTCCCCCCTCGGAAAGCCTCCCAACAGGACACCCCAAAGGGGGCCTCCCACTCCTCACATAGGGCCCTACTGTCCGGACCTGATCCTCCTCTCCTCACACTGCCCCCCCCCCCCTTCACACTGCCCTGCCCCAACAACGCATGGGGGAGATGAGCAGTGTTACCCCACTGGGGATGGGTCTCATGACCCCCCAGACACACTCAGCCTCCAGGCGCAGGCCCAGCTCTTCCTGTGTCTCCCTCAGCGCCGTGGCGATCACATCCTGGTCAGAGCTGTCGCGCTTGCCCCCCGGAAAACTGCAACAAGAAAACCAGTCTCCTTAGAGGGGAGGCAGGACCCGTTGCCCCTGCTGCCTGCCACAGTGCCTGGGGCATCTTCCACCCTGGCACCGGAGGCCTCTGGCAGAGCTGGGTGGGGGTCGCTCTGGGATTGAAGAGAGTGTTTGCAGAGCCCCAGGGGCTATGAGCTGGAACCGAGGGGCATCAGCAGAGCTAGGGGGTAGCTCTGGGCAGAGGTAACGGGGGGTGGGGGGGGCTGAGCTGTAGGCTGGGATTGAGGGGCACTGGCAGAGCTAGGGGGTAGCTCTGGGCTGAGGTAACAGGGGCTGTAGGTTGGGATTGAGGGGCCCTGGCAGAGCTGTGGAGGGGTGCAGAGAACCCAGGGGGAGGCTCAGACGGAGGGGCTGTGCACACAGCAGGGGCCTTTCTGCAGGGCACTCAGTGAATCCTGGGCGGGCAGGAGTACCTGACGTCTCCCTTGTGGTGGCCTGTCAGCGTGCTGGAGCGCAGCGTGTACAGCAGTGCAGGGTACCCGCCCACCGAACACAGCGTCACCAGCACAGCCGCTGCCAACGCCTCCTGCCGGTAGCGTCTGGTAGAGGCCTCCAGCAGCCCTCGGCACCGCCGCTCGTTCTCCTGGGACAGGTACCCCCGTGCCAAGCCGCCTGCCCTCGTGGCTCCGAGGGTGGGGCGCACGCCTGGGCGGAGATGGTGCAGGGCAGGGAACATCATGCCCTGTGGACATAGCCAACAGGTAATATTTTAGTGTTTGTGTAAGACTCCTATGTAATGCTGTGCTATTACGATCTCTATGCTTCTGTTTTACCCACCCTTCATGATTAGCAGGAGCAGCTTGTGCGGTTGGTAGAGACGCACTGGGTAAGCTGATAAGCACAGACCTTAATGTTAAGGCAGGAAGAGACCATAACTTATTCTGGTCATTTATCTTAGTTTTAGCACAGTGTTTCTATACAGTCTTTCTTCTTGTATGAATTACAAATTAATTTTCTTATGCCTCTATATTTATATATACCTGCCTCTGGAATTTCCACTATGTGCATCTGACGAAATGGGTCTTTGCCCACGAAAACTTATGCTCCAATAAATCTGTTAGTCTATAAGGTGCCACAGGACTCCTTGTCGCTTTTGCAGATTCAGACTAACACGGCTACCCCGCTGATATATTAAGTTGGCTTCTTATCTGCATTGCAAATTAAGCCGCATGAGGTTCTTTTGTAATCTCTTTAGTAACCATAGACTCCTTTCTACAATGTAACCCTGTTGGACCTTCTCTGTCAAATTGTTTTGGTGCGAGTGAGGAATGGATGCATAGTTAAGAATAAGGGTGAAAGCCATCACAAATGTCCAGAGAGTTGAGAAACAAGAGATTTGGAGACCGCAGGAGACAATTATTGGGCCGGGGTTAATCGAGTTAGTAGAACTGATGACCCTGGAGAGGAGGCAAACACCCCTTTCAGGGACAAGAGAAGCTGATCTGACCCCAACCAGTATGGGGCGAGTCCCTGAAAACATCTTCTCAGATGCTCATGACTGGATGAGGAGGGAACCAATCTACAGATAAACACTTGTTAAGAAGTAACTGATCACAACAGGACTGTACACAACCCATAGACCTCAATGGGGACAAATTACTATAAAAATGAGTTGCTGTGCCATAGTTCTCTGGGTTCATTCTCCCAAGCAGCCTGGAAGCATCAGATCACAACCAACAAGCCAGGCTCCTCCCATCGGTAACGATAACATTGTTGGCGGGGCTGTGCGCATGTGTGTATCGAAATGATTATGCTGCTTCTTGCATTCTGCACTCGGTTGCCTTATTCCCTGAAAAAGATCCCGTGTGCTTCTTACAAGCACAAGACACAGGGAGAGCGAGGGGCCAGTGCGACTGAGGCCAGCTGCCTTTCACTGAGCCATGGCCACATTATTTCACAGGACAGAGCTCACCCGGTGGAGCAGGGGACCTGGGCAGTGTTTGAATCTCTCCTGTGCAGCCCCACAAGTGTCCAGCTTCCAGAGAACACTGATCGTCACAGCATTTCCCTCTTCGCATCTTGCCTGCTTTGGACTGGGTGCTTGGTAGCCTGGCTTTAAGCAGCTGATTCTTGCTTGAAAAATTGGATGCTCAGTAACAGAAAAGGGACTATTATAGTTATATATACGAAAACAGCTGTGATTTTCCAGTCTCTCTTTGGTTTCCATTCTGGGACTGGTTTGGTTACAAAACCATTCGTGATTGAAAAAAACACGACGCTTCCTCCTCTGTGTCCTTGGCTGACCCGGATCCAGCTTCTGTCAGCTGGTGTTGGCAATGGCAGTGCACAAATAGCAGCACCTTCATTCTCCAAGGCTGAGTCTAACACTCACATATGTTCAGCCCCAGGCAGAGGTTCTGGGTGTCGTCTTCTTTCCATTGCATTCAGCAAAATGTTTCCCCCTGAGCTCTTGGCATCCCAGGCACCTGTTTGCAATTTCTGCAGCTCAACCTCTCTTCGTCACCTGCACAAACTTACTCACAGTAGCCATCACTTGAGTCCAGTGATTATTTCCAAGTTTTGCTCATGATGAAATATTTGGACTCAGAGCTACTGTGTGCAGGGAGTCCACACTCCAACCACCCGGATCAAGGGATAGAAGCCAGGGCTGGGTAGTTTCCTACCCATAGGAGCCAACTGGCTTCCTCCTCTGCTGGGTTTAGGAAGGCACACAGGGAATTCCCTGCATCCAATGAGGCAGAGGTAAGCCCAGACTTGGACCTTTCCCCTTCGGCTGGAGGGAGTCAAGGCAACAATGTATATAGTCCATGCACCCCCCTACTCATCCTTCCACCCCTATCCCAACCCTCCCTACTCCAACTCTTTCACCTGCCACAATTTCCATACACCCCCAACCCTGTACCCCACTCCAACCTGCAGTCCCACCCCATAACCCCCTAAACCCCCACCATCTCCTTGCATCCTTATGAACCCCACATCCCATGCCCCCTACCTGCACCCCCATCCCATGGATCCCCACCCCATGCACCGCCCGCTACATGCACCCCCCCGCCCCATGGATCCCCACCCCATGCACCCCTACCTGCATTCCCCCTGCCCCATGCACCCCACCTGCATTCCCCCCGCCCCATGGATCCCCGCCCCATGCACCCCTACCTGCATTCCCCCCGCCCCATGGATCCCCGCCCCATGCACCCCTACCTGCATTCCCCCTGCCCCATGCACCCCTACCTGCATTCCCCCCGCCCCATGGATCCCCGCCCCATGCACCCCACCTGCATTCCCCCTGCCCCATGGATCCCCGCCCCATGCACCCTTATCTGCATTCCCCCTGCCCCATGGATCCCCGCCCCATGCACCCCTACCTGCATTCCCCCTGCCCCATGCACCCCACCTGCATTCCCCCTGCCCCATGGATCCCCGCCCCATGCACCCTTATCTGCATTCCCCCTGCCCCATGGATCCCCGCCCCATGCACCCCTACCTGCATTCCCCCTGCCCCATGCACCCCCACCTGCATTCCCCCTGCCCCATGGATCCCCGCCCCATGCACCCTTATCTGCATTCCCCCTGCCCCATGCACCCCTACCTGCATTCCCCCTGCCCCATGGATCCCCGCCCCATGCACCCTTATCTGCATTCCCCCTGCCCCATGGATCCCCGCCCCATGCACCCCTACCTGCATTCCCCCTGCCCCATGCACCCCTACCTGCATTCCCTCCGCCCCATGGATCCCCGCCCCATGCACCCCTACCTGCATTCCCCCCGCCCCATGGATCTCCCTGTCCCTCCGGGCTCGCGCGGCAGTGAGCGGCTCCGGGCTGCCTCTGGCCCCGCCCCCGGAGGCACCGCAGGTCGGAGTCTCACCGGTCAGCTCCCTGGCCGCCGCAGGGTCAAACCACACGCCCTGCCCTCAACAAAGATGGCGCCGGAGCCGACCACTCTGCCCAACGGACTTGCCCCCGGCGACTTCCGCCCTGGACCAATATGGCGGCAGAACCCCCTCCCCCCCAGCCAATCAGATCGCCGGGGCGGGGCTGCGGAGCGAACACACCTTCGTGCTGGCCACGCCTTCTGGGGGGAGTGGAGCTGGGACAGAGGGGCTGGGGGAGCCTGGGGGGTGGGGAATCCATGGGGCAGGAGGTGCAGGTATGGGGTGCATGGGGCAGGGGTGCAGGTATGGGGTACATGGGGTGGGGCTCTGAGAGTGAGGGGTCAAGTTCAAGTAATTTTCTCCATCCCATAATATGCCATTCATATCCCACCATTTTTGTCTTTTATTTTGGCATTCCGCCACCAGATGAACTGTTGGTTTGCTTTGCTGAGGGGCATTTTTCTGTCCTCCAAGCAACTGTCGCGTCGCTCGCGGTTGTACGGCCTGTGGGTCGTGCATCCTGCCTTTGCACCGTTCACGAGAATCGTGCAGAGGTTGGCAGGCTCCGTGCTCCTGAGAAGGAAGGCGCGGCTATTACTGCACTGCCATTGCTCAAATCCAGCAGATGGAAGTTTGCTCCAGGTCAGCCTAGGACGCAGAGGAGGAGGCGTCGTGTTTTTTTTTCAATCGCAAACGGTTTTGTAACAAATATATATAATAGTCCCTTTTTTGTTACTGAGCATCCAGTTTTTCAAGCAAGAATCAGCTGCTTAAAGCCAGGCTACCAAGCACCCAGTCCAAAGCAGACAGCCTGCAAAGAGCGAAATGCAGTGACGATCAGCATACCCTGTAAGCTGGGCACTTCTACAGCCGCTCGGGAGAGATCCCAGTGCTGCCCAGCTGATTAGCAGAGCCCCCAGAACTAGGTTTGTTTTTTCTATTGTGGTGCACTTTGGCACATGCCTCGGTGCCCCATCTCTGACAGAGGCATGGAGCCCGCAGTGAACAGTGCAAAGACAATGCACAATTCCTTCTGTCTTTGCAGACAGGCAGGCAGTACAACCACAAGTGATGTGACAATTTCTTGGAGGACAGAACGAAAGCAAAATAAAATAAAAACAATTCAAGTCTGTGGTGGCATCCATGGGGTAGTTGCGGATAGTGGAGCACAGCTTCAGGGCCCTAGGAACAAACAGTGATGGTGGGATCACTTTGTAATGCAGGTTTTGGATGTTGAGCGACGGCAGCAAAACTTTCGAATGCAAAAGGCCACTTTCCTCAATTTATGTGCTCAACTCGCCCCAGCCCTCTCTCACAGGGATGCCAGAACGAGAGCTGCATTGACAGCGGAGAAGTGAGTGGTGACTGGATTCTGGAAGCTTGTGTAGTCCCCTTACTAAAGAGGCCTCTGACTTTTACTGGAATAGCGGTTCTCAAACTTTTCGGGCTCCGGAGCTCTTTACATGCGTACACATTTATGCGGAGCTCCAGCGGGCCACTGATTGTATGTGTTGTACCTATTGAAGTTTCCCATTTGTCAACCTCGCAGAGCCCTGGGGCTCCACGGAGCACAGTTTGAGAAACACTGTACTGGAGGATCCTTTGTGCTGCAATCTAACCCTGAGACTACAACTCCCATGAGCCCTTGGGAAAAAGGAGGAACGGTGTCTCTTCCAGGCTATACAGACAGAGGGTGAGGAGTCTCCATGTTGGGAGAGAGGAGCCAGGCTGCTATGGAGGAATCTTTTCCAGTCCAGGAGATGTACTGCAGCTAGAGCCTGTGACTGGCAACCTGTGGGACTTGTATCTAGCAGGCTGCTTCAGAGGCTGCCGATTGTCCCTAGAGCGGAAAGACTCTGGCTGTGCCTGTGGCTGAGAGGGGCCTACATAACCCTGCACAGGAGGTGACTGGGAGTAACTGGGCTGTTTGGAAAAGTGCTGCCTGGGACGGAGCACAAAAGACAAACTGACTCTGGGTGTAATGAGAGGCAGAGTGATCTGCCCAGGGAACCAGAGCTGCTGGCATTTGGCAGAGGGATTTTGCAGCTGGTTGCTCACCTTGGACTAACACACAGAACCTGCCCAGCACTGTCTCCATTCCAGCTGCAGCCCTTCAAGTGCGCCCATGCCAGCAAGTGTCTTGGACTCTGAATCCAGAGGAGTGCACGCTCTGGGGTGGAATAAATGCCAGTTAGATACGTTTCCTTTCTGTCTGTGCACTGTTAACTGGTTTTGTTCACTTTTAATCTGTTAAAACCTGTTTCTTTAGGTTGTTAAGGTGCCAGTCGGTCAGCACAAGGGATTCAGCAGGAATGTGTCACTGCTATCCCTATGGGCTGCTGCCCTGATGCTCTCCTATTTGAGAATGCAGGGCGGCTCGAAAAGCTGCACGAGGCACCGTTCTTTCCTGACTGGCAGATTGCCATTGGGGGTAATGAAATGCCAGCGGAGAGTCCTGTCCCTGGCGCCTGTGGCACATGAAGCTGTTCCCTGGCTACCTTGGCACCACTTAGGGAAAGATTCTGTTACCAGCTCAGCGGGTGCGGAATGATTTTTGGTAGGTTGAAGGGTCTCTGCCGGTGTTTGCTCACTAGATTGGAGCTCAGTGAAAAAAATCCCCCAGTGGTTATAGCTGCCTGTTGTGCCCTGTGAGGCAAAGGGGGAAAGCTGTTCCAAGTGGCTGTCTGTTGACTGTGAACAGCCAGACACAAGGGCTGTTGCAAAAGCCTATCCTATGTGGTTGAGGGAGGAGCATTTTAACAGTCAGCCAGAGTAGCAGTCTGTTCTGACCCATTCTCTGGGCCTGGTGCTATAGAAGTTGTTACGAATGGAGGCAGTGCTTGCTGTACATTTATAAACACGGCCAGGTATGTTCCTGAGGCTATGCATGTGTGCCGCTTGGTGTGCATTTACAGGCCCCGTTTGCTTTGACTCCCGCGGTGCATTCTGCAGTGTGAGTTGTGAGCGAAGCAGGATCGTTTGATTCTCCAAAAATAGAACTTCATGGGCGAAGGGGAGGGGCCCGTGCAGAAAATAATATTCAACCCCCCGCCCACCCCAGGCAGTGTTGCACACACAATGTTCATTAATGGGGTGAAAAATTAGAACTAGAAAGGTCTGTTTCAGTAAACAAATGCAGTCCATTGTGGCTAAACCTACCCCAGCGGTGGCTCTTGTGAAGTTGCGGTTTTCCTTGCTGTTCCCTGACATGGAACGGCAGGGGTACTGAGGCATGAAGACGAGGCTTCCTCTTTTGCTTTGCTTTTGTTCCTCTTTGTTTTGCTTCTTACACATCTGGTGCATTATTTCTGCTTTCGTTGTAGCTGACGAACCTTATAACAGAAGGAAGGGAAGACCCTCCTTTGGGGTACCAGGCATACCACTGGCCAGTCAAGCAGCCAGGTTCACAAGAAAAGAATGACTTTTTGTGTAAAGGAGAAATGGGGTAAATATTGAGATTTTGCAAAAAGGAATACTCTGTCTGTCTGCCCCTCTCTCTACATATATATGAGTGTGTCTGTCTTTCTACGAGTCCGTTTGTTCAAGAACTCCTCCCAAACAAATTTGGTATGTAGCTTCCTCTTCTCATTTAAAGCAAGGTCACAGTTTGGTTGTGGATACCCAGTCAGTTACAGGCAGTCCCCGGGTTACGTACAAGATAGGGACTGTAGGTTTGTTCTTAAGTTGAATCTGTATGTAAGTCGGAACTGGCGTCCAGATTCAGCGGCTGCTGAAACTGACCGCCAGTTCTGACTTACATACAGATTCAACTTAAGAACCCCAGGCATCCCCAAGTCAGCTGCTGCTGAAACTGATCAGCGGCTGATTCCAGGAAGCCCGGGGCAGGGGCTTCCTGTAGTCAGCCACTGGTCAGTTTCAGCAGCGGCTGACTTGGGGACGCCAGGGGCAGAGAAGCTGGGGTGCTGCCGGGTTGGTCCAGTAGCGCCCAGAGCGGCGCTACGGGACCAACCGGCAGCGCCCCAGCTGCTGTACCACAGGCGTCCGGAGCAAAGCCGCGGAGCACGGGGGCAGCGGGACAGCCCAGACGCGCCGTGGCTGTCCTGCTGCCCTCGGGCTCCGTGGCTTTGCTCTGCTTTGCTCCCCGTCCCCCTGGTCTGCAGACCAGGGGGACAGGGAGCAAAGCGGCGGAACATGCGGGCAGCGGATAGCCCAGACGCGTGCTCTCCCTGATCTGCTGGAGACCAGGGAGAGGGAGGGCCCCGTTCGTAACTGCGGATCTGACGTAAGTCGGATCCGCGTAACTTGGGGACTGCCTGTATAACGAGACACCCCCCCCATTGTGGCCAAGATAAAGGAAATGAACAATGTAGAACGTTTTGGTTTAACACAGGAATCATTCTTCTAAGGAAGCATTGAAGACTCACTGAAGCCTCTAATAAAAACAAAGCAATATATAATAAAAACAAAATGTAGTAGCCCCTGCTACCCACCACATGGAAGTCCAGGGTATTATTATAGGTCCTCAGTCATCAATGTTAAAATATCCAGACTCATTTCTTGCAATTTTTCTTTTAGGTCTCCTAAATGAATAAAGCATGTGTTAATATCATTTACGTTTTACATAGGACAACATGAACATTCAGAGTAAGCGCCTTTGGTTCCTAACTGTTTAATTATTTTATAGGCAAATTAAGGTGCAAGCTAGGTAAAAGGAGGCTGTTAACTGAACTAGTTTTTCTAGATATCATTCTGTTTAAAAAGGGACCAATGTCCAGTGCCTGTTGGCCTTTATGCTCAACAATGGTGTGAACTAAGTCAACAGTTATTAATGATTTTAACCCTAGGTTTACTGGCTGAGCCCTAACCCAGGAGATTCTCCTACTTGTTTCTTATGCTGCTTTCTTCATGCCTGTAGTCATTTATCTTTCTCCCCCTCTCCCTCCTGCCAGTGCCCAGCTGGCAGCTGCTTCTCTCCAGCTGCTCAGCTCTGAAGGCAGAGCAGAGAGCAGCAGCTGCTGGCCAGGTGCCCAGCTCCAAAAGGCAGCGCTGCCACCAGCACTGCAGAAGTCAGAGTAGCAATATCATGTCACCATGCCCATAGACAGGGAGGGCAAAGGGGAAGTTGCCCCAGGGCCACGAGATTCAAAGGGGCCCACGGTTCTTGACCACTGCTACTGCAGCAGCAGTGGCACCCAGAACCCAAGGCCCTTTGAATCACTGCTGGAGCACCATGCTGCACGCTCTGGCTGGCTATGAGGGCTGGGGGCAGGCATGCCCCAAGGAGAGGACAACCCCAGCCCTCTCTCACTGCAGCAGCTTGGGCCCGGGTGAGAAGTGCCTCTCCATGGCCTCTGCAGCTCCAATGGGCACAGCCAGGGGAGAGATGCAGGTCCCTGAGCTGGAGTAAGTCCAGGTTCATCTGCCCCCTGTGCTCCCCAGCCAGTGTGCGTGCTGCAAGCTGGAATGGAGCAAACTGTGCATATTCATGGTGGAAGGGGACTCTGGGACTCTGCAGGGGTCTGTTTTGGGACTGGTTCTGTTCAATATCTTCATCAATGATTTAGATCAGTGTTTCTTAAACTTTTTAAGACGGAGAAACACCAAACAATAATTTTTTTTTATGACAAGCACCAAGGATTTTTTGTTGAGGAGAAAAAAAAAAAGTTGGGGGGAAGTTATTGAGCAAAAAAATAAATAAATAAAGGTTGCCTGCCCCTTTATGGGTGGCCATTTTGAACTGTGTTGTTCTCCGCAGCACACCTCCGACTGCCACAGAACACAGTTTAAGAAACACTGATTTCGATGATGGCATAGAGAGTGCACTTATTAAGTTTGCAGATGATACGAAGCTGGGAGGGGTTGCGAGTGCTTTGGAAGACAGGATCATAATTCAAAATGATCTGGACAAACTGGAGAAATGGTCTGAGGTAAATAGGATGAAGTTTAAGAAGGACAAATGCAAAGTGCTCCACTTAGGAAGGAACAATCCATTTCACACATACAGAATGGGAAGTGACTGTCTAGGAAGGATACTGCAGAAAGGGATCTAGGGGTCATAGTGGACAACAAGCTAAATATGAGTCAACAGTGTGACACTGTTACAAAAAAAAGCAAACATGGTTCTGGGAGGTATTAACAGGGGTGTTGTGAGCAAGACAGAAGTCATTCTTCCGCTCTACTCTACGCTGATTAGGCCTCAGTTGGAGGATTGTGTCCAGTTCTGGGCACCACTTTTCAAGAAAGATATAGAGAAATTGGAGAAGGTCTAGAAACCATGACCTATGAGGGAAGACTGAAAGAACTGGACTTGTTTAGTTTGGAAAGGAGAAGACTGAGCAGGGACATGATAGCGGTTTTCAGGTATCTAAAAGGGTGTCACAGGGAGGAGGGGGGGGGGAATTGTTCTCTTTGGCCTCTGAGAATAGGACAAGAAGCAATGGGCTTAAATTGCAGCAAGGGAGGTTTAGGTTGGACATTAGGAAAAAGTTCCTAACTGTCAGGGTGGTTAAACACTGGAATAAATTGCCTAGGGAGGTTGTGGAATCTTCATCACTGGAGATATTGAAGAGCAGGTTAGACAGACATCTATCAGGGATGATCTAGATGGTGCTTGGTCCTGCTGTGAGGGCAGGGACTGGACTCGATGACCTCTCATGGTCCCTTCCAGTTCTAGTGTTCTAGGTTTCCCCTCACTCCCTGGTGAAGGGGAACAGCCAGCAATGATCCTATAGAAATTGCGGGGGGAGGAGGGAGGTTCAGTCCCCTCCCCCTCAAAGGGTGCCTGGGAAATGGGAGGTTAGGTGGGAAGCTCAGGGCTGGATTGTGGGGGGCACCCCCAGCAAACCCCTTTCACCTGCCTGGTGATTCTGTCTCTTTTCTGTATGGTTTTATGAGCAGCAATCCCATTCCAGGCATATCCCATTGTCCTGGCACAACCAAACCCTGCCCTTGCTTTGAGCTAGAAGAGGAAGCTGTCCACCGAATTTGGCGGTCTTTTTAGCTCTTACCATTTAGAAGGATATCTCTCTCAGACATATGGCAGAAGAGATCTGTGGCCTTACTAACTTCAGGGCCACTAAAAAATGTCATGGACCATGAAATCTGGTCTCCTCTATGAAATCTGAGCTTAAGTGCAATTTTTCCAATACTAGGAAAGGAGGGTAAAACAAATTGCCACGGGAAACTCCCACCCGCCACCATTCTGTGGGTGTAAGATTGCAGAGTTCATATACGGCCTGTGACGGCGCGTCGGGGTTCCCCTGATCCTGCACCCCCGTAGCAGCAAGAACAGACTGCCAGCCAGTAGAACAGAAAGCCTTTATTGCTTCTCCAGGATACAGCACAGATGTGATGTGGTTACCGGAGTCAGGGCCAGGCAGTCTTAGATCTGTGGGGCTAGGGGGTCCATTACCCCCTCAGCTTAGTCTGTTCCCTTCATGTTTCCTAGAAACTGCCTCGCTCCCAGATCCTGCCCCCCAGCCAGGTGTCCGTCTCTCCTCCTGGGAAGAGCTTTGCTAACTGCTTACTTTGGGCCTAGGTGTCTGGGCCAATCCACATGTGGGTGAGTCAGTGGCAATCACACATCACAGTGCAGGGGAACCCTGGGTGACAGAGCAGACAGCCCTCCCACTACATCACACGGCCCAGCAGCGGTGCTGTTACTTCTAGTCTGTCTCTCCTCACGGCTCCCCTGGGGTGCAGCATGTGGCTTGCAATGGACACTGGATGATACATGTGTTGTGCATTTAAACTGCCCCCCTCCTCCAAAAAGCCCCCAGCCTTCAAAGAAAAATGGAATCAGAGCCCCCCGTCAAACTCAGTTTTAAAATCATGAGATTTAATAAAATAAATTAACAGGGAGGGATTCACCGTCCCGCAATAGGGTTTGAGGTTCCTCAATTTTTCTCTCTCCCATCACTGGAGTTAGACACGGAATTTTTTTCTTATATAAAATCAGAGCTGAGGTTTTTAAGAGAAACTCTGCAATCATGAGACTCGGGCACACTGGAACCTTTCCTCTCCTTCTTTCAATTCCACGCAGAGGGAAATGTCTAGGGTTCCTTTTAAACTCCCTCTTTGCAGGGTCTGATCGGAGCATTTCAAGTTCATCCCATTCCTGTCGCCTGCCAAGATTTCAGCCTCTCCGCGGACAGTCAATTGTGCAGCTGAAGGGCCGGCCACGTGCTCTACCAGCCCTGGGCCCGGGGTGGGGGACATGTGCCTGCGTGCTGCCCTTCCTCTCTGAGTCGTAAGTGTATCTCTGCTGCTGCCTGAGAGCTTATGGTATTGGCATTTCTTCCCTCCTGCACATTGATGGGTTTCACATAAGAACGGCCATATTGGGCCAGACCCAAGGTCCGTCCAGCCCAGCATCCTGTCTGCCGACAGTGGTTAATGCCAGGTGCCCCCGAGGGAGTGAACCGAACAGGGAACCCTCAAGCCATCTCTCTCCTGTCATCCATCTCCACCCTCTGACACACAGAGGCTAGGGACACTGCTCCTTACCCATCCTGGCTCATGGCCATTAATGGGCTTAACCTCCATGAACTTATCTAGTTCTCTTTTAAACCGTTATAGTCCTGGCCTTCGCACCCAGTCAGTGCAATCCCAGCTGAATGCATGTCCAAGGAGCCAGCCCTGACCCTACTGTGCAATGACGAGGCTCCTCACAGACTGGTCCCCACGGGAGCCCTCCCTGCCTCTGTCCCGCAGCAACATTAGAGAGCTCCCAGGGAGTCTGCGCTTCTGTGTGCCTGGTACGTGTCTGGGGCCAGCGTTCCCTTTCCCTGTGGCCAGCGCAGGTTTGGGGCCAGCTCTGCTCTTCCCTGTGTGTTTCAGGATGTCTCTCCCCTTCCTTGTGGCTGCTGCGTGTTTGTGTCTGGCTTTCCCTTTCCCCGTGACCTGCGTGTGTTCGGAGCTGTCTCTCCCTTGCCCTGTCGCCTGTGTGTGTTCGGGGCTCTCTCTCCCTTGCCCTGTCACCTGTGTGTGTTGGGGGCTGTCTCTCCCCTTCCCAGTGGCCTGCGTGTGTTCGGGGCTGTCTCTCCCCTTCCCTGTCCCTTGTGCGTGTTTGGGGCTGTCTCGCCCCTTCCCCGTAGCCAGTGCATGTTTGGGGCTGTCTCGCCCCTTCCCCGTAGCCAGTGCATGTTTGGGGGCCATTCTCCCCTTCTCCAAAGCTGATGTGTGTTTTGTTGCTGCTTTGTCCTGCCCCACCACCTGTGCCTCTCTCAGACTGGCTCCCCCCACCCTCCTGGCTGCCATGTCTTTGGCGGCAGCTCTGCCCTCTCCTGCACTCAGCCTGCTTATGGGGACAGCTCTCCACTCACCCAGCCCAGCAGTGGGGGTCACCCTTTCCTTCCTGACGGCCTCTGTTGCTGCCCCTCGCTTGGGGGTGGCTCTCCCCCTTGTGGCCAAAGCAACCTTGGGCGCTGCTCTTTCCTCCCCCGCCTCCGACCCCTCTTTCTGGGTGGCTCTGCCTTTCCGCACGCCAGGGGCAGCTTCCAGGGCTGCATTCTCCTCCCCCGCCGTGGGTGTGGTTTTCAGCGCACCCTTCCCCTTCTCCGTGGCCTGCCAGCCTTTGATGGCTGCCCCCAACTTGTCCACGGTCAGTGTGTCTGTCTGGGCTGCTCTTGCCTCCCCCGCGGCTGCCCCATTTACAAGGGGGGTCCTCGCCACGGCAGCAGCTGGCGCTTTCCCGGGGGCGGAGTTGGCGTGGGTGCGCCGGTGCTTGATGAGGTGGGAGGCCTGGCTGAAGCTCTTGCCGCACGCGGCGCAGGCGTAGGGGCGCTCGCCCGTGTGGATGCGCCGGTGCTGGGCCAGGGTGGAGCGGTCGCCGAAGGACTTGGCGCAGACGGTGCAGGTGTAGGGCCGCTCGCCGGTGTGGGTGCGCTGGTGGATGATGAGGTTGGAGCTGTGGTGGAAGCTCTTGCCGCACTCGAAGCAGGAGTAGGGCTTCTGGCCCAGGTGGATCTTGCTGTGGGTGAGGAGGTTGGAGCTCTGCGAGAAGGCGCGCCCGCACTCCGCGCACTGGTAGGGCCGCTCCCCGGTGTGCGTGCGCTGGTGCACGATCAGGTTGGACTGCAGCCGGAAGCGCTTCTCGCACACCGGGCAGCAGAACGGCTTCTCGCCCGTGTGGATGCGCTGGTGCCGCAGCAGGTCTGAGCTCTGCTTGAAGACCTGGCCGCACACCGGGCACGGGTTGGCCTTTTGGCACGCGGGCAGCCTCTTGCGGGGAGGGGCAGCTCTTCCTGCTGGCTCCTTGCTGCAGGACTGAGCCAGGGACGGCAGGTGGGGCTGCTGTTCCCCACACACAGGAGGGCTGGGTTGTTCCCTCTTCAGGACAGGGGGCGGCTGTTCCCCATTCACAGGAGGGCTGGGTTGTTCCCTCTTCAGGACAGGAGGCAGCTGTTCCCCATTCACAGGAGGCATCAGCTGTTCCCTGCGTAGGGCAGGGGGCGGCTCGTCCCTGCGTAGGGCAGGGGGCGGCTCGTCCCTGCGTAGGGCAGGGGGCGGCTCGTCCCTGTGTAGGGCAGGGGGCGGCTCGTCCCTGCGTAGGGCAGGGGGCGGCTCGTCCCTGCGCACAGAACAGGTGGGGAGCTGCTGTTTCCCACCCCAGGAGAGAGCTGCTGGCACGTCAGCCCCCAGAAAGGGTTTCTTTCTCTTCCGACCTGGGCTCTGTGGTGCTCTCCTCTTGGGCAATCTTGGGAAGACCCTTGGCAATGCAGTCGCTTCGACGGGCCCTTCCGCCTCCCTGCGACGCAGCACAGCCAGCTCCTCAGTGCGCTGCACCCTCCCGGCGCCTGCGGGGACCAAGAAAGAAGTGGGGGGTGAGCCGGGCCGCAGGCCGGGGGGGGGGGGGAGCCAGCAGAGGGAGCCCAACTCACACTGGCTGGCGAGTGGAATTCAAATTTCACAACAATGTCTGAGCTTTTGGTAAGAAATTTGTCCCAAATTGGGACAAAAAAAATCTAAGTTTTTCCACAACCTGACCCTCTGCAACACTTTGTTTGGGCCACACCGAGCTGCAGGAACATCTGAAACATGCTGCCAGGGGTTCCCGGCTGCCTGTCCGGGTGGGTGCCAGGGAGTCAGGAGACCCTGGGAGTCCAGGCCCTGGGAGTACAGGCTGGTTGCTTGGGAGCCAGGTTTTCCAGTGCTTCCAGGCACCTCTTTAGTTCAGAACCGCCATGGCCAGTGGTGGGACTGTTATCCCCAGCATACAGCTGGGAAGTGACACACCGAGGGCTAAGTGACTTGCCCAGTGTCACACAGGGAGTCTGTGGCAGAGCCCAAATTGCTCAGAGCACGTCTTGGGGAACCAGGAAATTGTGGTTCTGTCGGCTCAGTGGATCTGTCTGTGGGGCAGGGCTGCAGGAGCTCCTGGCTGCACGGCTGAGCTCTGCCTGCGGCAGAGAGGGGCTGATGCCATGGGAGCGAGGGCTGGGGTCCCAGGCTTTTACTTTCTGAGCTGGCTGCTCCATCCCTCACCTGCTGGGATGTCCCTTTGGCGCTTGTGCTCCGCCGGGGCTGGGGGATCTGGGACGCACGGCACCTCCCCGCGCTCCAGCTGAGAGATCAGGGCGGGTTTGTGCACTGGAAAACCTGCCCAGGAGGGGGAGAAAAGAAAGAAGCCATCAGTGTGTGGTCAGTGAGGCCTGCTACAAAGGGGGGCCTGAGTGGGAAGTGGGCTGGCCCATGGGAGAGGGGTAGGCACAGGCCAACGGTGACAACGCTGGACCCACAAGACAGGCAAAAGCAGGAGCCCCGCCCTTCACCCCCGCCAGCTCAAACAGGCAGAGAATACTGGCAGCAACACTGTCCCCCCTGCGCCCTGGCCCCACTCCTTCCTACCTCTGCTCCGCCCCTCCTGCCCCCACTGCCCGCCTTCCCCAAAACCTCCTGTCCCAAGCGATGCAACCTGGGAGGTTAGTGGGAGGTGGGGGGGGAGGCTGGCACTGGCTGCAGTGGTCACCCCCCTCCTCCCCACACTCACCATGGCGACAGGAAGTGGCGTGACTCGGCCCCGGCCCCCCAGCCCAGCTGCCAGTCACATTGCTTGGGGGAGCGGAGCGACCCAGCTGGGAGATGGCAGAAGGGAGCAGGCTGGGCTGGGTCACTCCACTTCCCACCGCCATGGTCAGTGCAGGGTGCCAGCCTCTCCCCCGCCCCCGGCAATTCTCCAGGGACCACGAAAGCACAGGGCCCGTGGTGGCTGCCCCGAACCGCCCAATGGCCGGGATAGCTCTATCCGGCCGTGCGTGTGCGTGTCCTCCAGGGGCTAGGCTGGGATCCCTGGGGTGGAGTCACAGGTCTGAAGGCCAGCAGGGCCCATTCTGACTAGGGATGTTAAGGTCTAGTCGACTAGTTGACTGTCCCACAAGCAAATGCTTATTGGATAGTCGACTAGTCACTTCTCCCCCTCACCTTGCTGCCTCTATCAGATAGCGGCAGCGAGGGGGTGGAGACAAGGAGGTTGCTTCAGAGTGGCAGCGCCGCACGGAGCCGGGGTCAGCTGCTCTGTGTGGCGCTCTCACTTTGAATGCCGCGGGTGGCATTTCAAAGCAGCAGCGCCACTTGGAGCCCGGGGTCAGCTGCGGATTCCGCAGAGGCGCTTCAAAGGGGCAGCACCGCCCTATCGACTAATCAGTGCAAAAATGCATGGACTATTCAATGAGTCAGTTACACGATAACCTCCTTAATTCTGACCACACTTTTTGGCTTCCTGCACTGAGCTGGCTGGGCGGGAGGGAGAGAGGAGGTGGAATCTGCAAAGGAAAGTTTCCTTTGGAAAATGCCATTTCAGCTCAACACACTTTTTCACTAAATCAGACCATTTTCAAAATGAAACTTTTTCTGGTAAAGAAATGTAGGAAAAATGCAAAACACACGTATTTTATTTTCATGTTTCTATTGTTTTTACGTTATTTCATGACAGGTCACTGAGAGCAATGCGGCACAGGACATAGACTCCCCTGGGTGTGCCGTGGCTTTTTATTCATTTTGTATGTGTGTTAGCACAGCAACGTAGGAGCCCCAGTAATGGAGCAGGCCTTCACTGCGCTAGGTGCTGTACAGACACACAACAAATAGATGTTCTGTTTCTCTCAAAAGCCAATTGCAGTGCTGCGCCCGCAATGCAGTGCATGTCAAGAGACATGAGATCTATACAGATAGACGGGGAGGGGGAGAAAACTAGGGTTGCCAGGTGTCCGGTATTGACCCAGACAGTCTGGTATTTTCGCCTCCTGTCCAGTAAAATATTTCAGAAAATCCCAGGTGCTTACCGGGTTCCACAGGGGAGCTGTCCGGCCCGGAGCAGGGAGACAAGATAATGGACAGCCGCCGGCAGGCTGTTAGAGCCAAAAAGCCTCAAAAGCATTTCTTAAAGGGGTCATACTGGTTTTTTTTTAAATATTATTTTTTATTTTTTGCTCAACAACTTTGGTCTCCCCTCTTTTTTTTTTCTCAACAGAATTTTCCCCCCGGTGGTGTTGTTTTTTTTTTTTTTTTGCAGGGGGGTGGATAGCGGGGGGAGGTTGGGTATTTTTGGTTAAACCATCTAGCAACCCTAGAGAAAACCTTCATTTTCTGTCCAGATCTGCTCACTGCCAGTCAGGGGAAGGGGAGGATCAAGTTTTTTTTCTTCTGCATCATCTTTGGATAAAAATGAGACTTTATTTGTACGTGAAAAAAAATCCATTTTTTTCCAACAAAAAAGTTTTGAGGTTTTTGTTTTCTCTCCAGCTTTTCCTTGTCCCCCCAGCAGCTAAACAGTAGAAGGAGGGAGGAAGAGGAGAGAGGCAAGGATGGGGAAAAACAGAAAGAGGAGGGGAAAAGGAGGAAAACAAAGCCTTGGAGTTTCAGTTTGGGTTTTGTTGAACAACTTGGAAAGTTTCCTACAGAAAACAGAGCTCCGTGGAAGAAAAGATGGACGATTTCCTGGATCGTTCTGCCCAGCGCTTCCGCAGCGGGCAGGCTGTTTGGACAAGCACCCCACTCACCTAGCGCGCTGACGCTCCGGTAATTCTCGTACATGGTGTCCCGGTACAGCTGCTTCTTCTCCTCATCCAACAGCTCCCACTCGGCCTCCGTCAGAGTCACAGCCACGTCCTCGAACTGCACCGGCACCTGCAACCACAAATGCATCTTCCTCAGCACAGGCCACTCCAGGGCTATGCCCTGCTCACCACTGCTTGTGGTGTGGACCAATCCCCCCTCCCCACCTCTGCCAGTCCTCCCTCCCTCCCTGAGCCAGCTGTTCCAGGGCCAATCCCTGAAGTCAGGGGATCAGGCGCAGAGGCAGGTCAGGGCCACGTGTTGAGGAAACAGGACCTGCAGAACGTGGGTGAGCATGGTGGAGGCAGGGCTGCCTGGGGCCTGGTGATTTATAAAGGCCTGGGGCTCCCAGCTGCTCCTGCCACTACCTTGACAGAGGTAGCAGCTGGAGCTCCGAGCCTTTTAAACCATCGCTGCAGCCCCTAGGGTTGCCAGATGCTTTCACAAAAAATACCGAACTCCCCCAAAAAACACTGGGGAAAAAATTCTGTTGAGCAAAAAAAACCCCCCCAAAAACCGCCCTCCCTCCCCGGAAAAGTTGTTGAGGGTTTAAAAAAAAACAACTCACAACAACAAAGACCAGGGCCAAAATGCAGTCACGGCTCTTTTAATTCCCGGGCCGCGGTCCCCCCTCCCTCCACCCCAGCCAGTGCAAGCTGTGTTGCGTGTCCCCGGGAAAAACAGAAAATACTGGACATTTTAAATTTCCCAATTTTTTTACAGGACGGAAGATGGAAATACTGGGCTGTTTGGTTCAATACCGGACACCTGGCAACCCTAGGTAGTGCACACCAGCGGTGCTGAAGGGCTAGGGAGGGGGAGCTAATTCTAGCCCCACCCCTTCCGCCCAAGGCCCCACCCCTTCTGGGAGGCCCAGCAAAGTGTGCCCTCAGCCCTGGGTGGGGTTAGAATACTGACAAGGCTACTGGTCCATCACTAGCTGGAAGTGGTAAACTTCTCGATAATATTCTAAAAAAGACCGAAGTGTTCAGCACATATTTCTGTTTTGTATTGGGTTTTGTCTCACCGTATCATGAATATAACACTCTTCCACTCTTTGTCTCGGGAAGGTGTTAAACAGAAGCTACTGAAGTCAGACATTTGTCAATCAGCAGGCCCATATAATGTGCATCCAAGAGTTTTAAAAGAGCTGGCCTAGGAGCTTGCTGGCCCATTAGTATTGCTATTCAATACGTCTTGGAGCACTTAGGAAGTTCCAGAAAACTGGAAGAAAGCTTATGTACCAATTTATAAAACTGGTAAATGGGACGACCGGAATAATTATTGGCATGTCAGCCTGACATCAGGTCAAGATAACAGAGGGACAGACACAGGACTCAATTAACAAATACATAAAGCAGGGTAAAGTAATGAATGCCATGAAACATGGGTTTATGGAAAATAGGTCCAATCAAATGAACTAATTTTTTTTTAGGGGATTACAGGTTTGACTGACAAAGGTAATTGTGTTCACATAATATACTCAGATTGCGTAAGGTATTCGACTTGGTACTACACAACATTTTAATTACAGAACCAGCATGATATAAAATTAACATGGCTCACATGAAAGGGACCAAAACCAGACTAAACACGAGGGCTGTGTCTACACTGCACTCCTTTTCCGGAAAAGAGATGCAGATTAGACAAGTCACAATTGCAAATGCAGCGGGGATTTAAATTTTCCCCACTTCATTTGTATAAACATGGCTGCCACTTTTTTCCAGCTCGGGGCTTTGCCGGAAAAAAGCACCAGTCTAGACGGGGATCTTTTAGAAAATAAAGCCTTTTCCGAAAGATCCCTTATTCCTGATTTTAAGAGGAATAAGGGACCTTTTGGAAAAGGCTTTATTTTCTGAAAGATCCCCGTTTAGACTGGCGCTTTTTTCCGGCAAAGCCCCGAGCTGGAAAAAAGCGGCAGCCATGTTTATGCAAATGAAACGGGGAAAATTTAAATTCCCGCTGCATTTGCAATTGCCACTTGTCTAATCTGCATCCCTTTTCCGCAAAAGGGGTGTAGTGTAGACACAGCCAAGGGCTACGTCTAGATTGGCATGATTTTCCGGAAATGCTTTTAACGGAAAAGTTTTCCGTTACAAGCATTTTCGGAAAAGTGCGTCTAGATTGGCAGGATGCTTTTCCGCAAAAACACTTTTTGCGGAAAAGCGTCCATGGCCAATCTAGACGCGGTTTTCCGCAAAAAAGCCCCGATCGCCATTTTCGCGATCGGAGTTTTTTTGCGGAAAACAATACTGTGCTGTCTACACTGGCCCTTTTGCGCAAAGTCTTTCGGAAAAAGACTTTTGCCCGAACGGGAGCAGCATAGTATTTCTGGAAAAGCACTGATGATTTTACATGAGATCGTCAGTGCTTTTCTGGAAATTCAAGCGGCCAGTGTAGACAGCTGGCAAGTTTTTCCGCAAAAATCATCTGATTTTGCGAAAAAACTTGCCAGTCTAGACACAGCCGGGGAGTGGCAAATAACGAAGGGGGGCAGATCACTGATACACGGTGATCCAGTTCTGGTGAACACAATTCAAAAAGGACGTTGAGAGACTGAAGTGGATTTAGAGATGATGCAGGATTGATTAAAGACTCACTAAACCCGCCTTAGTGTTAGACTCCAGGAGCTCAATCTATTTAGCTTAACGAAGAGAAGGTTAAGGGGTGACTTGATCAAGGCCTGTACGTATCCACACAGGGTGCGTCTACACAGCACCCTAACCTCGAAATAAGATACACCATTTGCACTACGAAATAGCTTATTTTGAAATTTGGTGTGTGCACAGCGCCAAATTTCGAAATACTGCCCTATCTCAAGCCATCCCTTATTCCTCGTGCGACGAGGTTTTACCCGGATGGCATGGCCGTTATTTTGAAAAATATTTTGAAATAACAGGTGGCTTGTGTAGAGGTGGGGTAGCTATTTCGGGATACCTCTGGTATCCCCAAATAGTGGTGCAGGGTAGACGTACCCATAGGGAAGTGATATTTAGTAATGGGCTCTTCAGTCTAGCGGAGGACAGATGCCCCAATGGCTGGAAGGTGAAGCTAGACAATTCAGACTGGAAATAACGTGTATATTTGTAACCGGAGAGCGATTGAGCCATATAGCCCAGGACTCCTTGCAGGCTGGGGGAGGGCTGTCCGTTACCAGAATGAAGCCCCGCCCCTTCCCACCATCATCCCGCCTCCTCTCCCCATGGCACCCCGTCCCCTGAGTTTCGGGGTCACCGGAGGGCCTGGTGCTGTGCTGGGGCAGTCGTCATGAGCCTCCCCCCCACCCCGTGTGGTGGCAGGACGCGGGGAAGTGGAGCGAGTGCACAGGTGCAGTGTGCTCCACTTCCCCCACGGCTCCTGCCACCGCTAGGGGGTGAGAGCTGGATTCTCCATCACGGACCATCTTCCAAGCGAGACGGGATGTGTCTCTCCAGGCTGTGCCCTAGGGGTTATTTCGGGGCAGGTCTGCGCCCTGCATGACACAGGAGTGACGTACCCGTCACAGCTCGGCAGGACAGGGCGCCGAGATGTCTCTAAAGCAAGGGGGGCTTTGCATGACAGCAGATCGTCCTCCGCTCTCCCTCGGGGCACTTTAGCGCCTTGCTGAGAGGCCAGGGGAGGGGGATTCACTCCCTCAGACTCCTCCAGTCAGCAGCACCGGCAGCTCTCGCCAGCTACGCTCTGTCCCGCGTGGCGCTCTATGCTGGCAGTGCCGCATGAGTCCACAAGTTCTCAGATGCCCCCCGCTGACATGGAGCATGACTCCAGCTGTCCAGAGACGGGCGGGGCCTGGTTTCCAAGAGGGACGTGCTAAAGGTAATGCAGCTGAACTGCCTGGCTCCTCAACTCCCAGGGCCTGGTTGTTTCATGTCGGGCACCCAAGACTTTGCAGGGACACAAGCAGGAACCCTGCATCCCTTGTGGCTTCCAGGCTTTATCTCCCCTTCCCACCCTGCTCCCCCACTGACGTAAGCAGAATTAAACGCGCTCACCTGTAGCCCCAGCCAATCGGCCTCTGGCTGCCCCAGCTGGAACCCCTCTGCCAGGGCCACCGCCTGGGCACAGGTCTCAGGGCCACGCTCCCAGACCCATCTCTGCATTTCCTCCGGCAGGATGGTCAGGAATTGCTCCAGGATCAGCAGCTCCAGGATCTGCTCCTTGGTGCGGCTGTGCGGCTCCAGCCAGCGATGGCAGAGCTCCTGGAGGCGGCTGAGAGCCACCCGGGGACCGTCGGCCTCCTGGTAGCGGAACTCCCTGAAGCGCCGGCGCCGCGTCTCCAGGCGGATGCCGTAGCGACGCAGGATAGTGGCCTTCACCTTCCCATAGTCACTGGTCTCCGAGAGGTCTAGGCTGCCAAAGGCCAGCTGGGCTTTCCCGGTGAGGTATGGCTCCAGCCGGCTTGGCCACTCCCCTCGTGGCCACTGGCAGGCCTCAGCCATATGCTCAAAGGTGGCCAGATAGGCCTCAATGTCATCCTCTGGCGCCAGCTGTGGCAGCTGCAGGGCTCCGGGCCTCGGTGCTGGAGAGGGCTTCCCCCGGGCAGGCGTGTCAGACAGCTGCTCCTCTTGGCACGGTGCCGCCGCCTCCTTCAGCTGGATCCCAGCCTGCTCCAGGCCCGTCGGTGGCTCGCTGGCCTCGGGGCACACTGGCTCTCCCTGCCTGAGGGCGCAGGCCGGAGCCGGCCCCACCTCTGGGAGGAGGCTCAGGGCTTGCAGCACCCCCTGCCAGACGTCCTCCCAGTGCTGTAGCATCTCCTTCTGCGACACGTCCCGGGCCTGCTGTGGCGCCACCCACCTCAGCAGCTCCCCGATGGTGCCGGACTGCACCACAACGGGCAGCGCGCCCGGCCGCTCCAACCCCACGTCTGGCTCAGGCCCAGCGGAGGCCTGCGGCTCCAGCAGCTCAGCCGGGCACCGCGCCTGCTCCACCTGGATCTGAAACTGCAGGTCCAGGGCCCCCTCTGGCCCCGGTTTGGCAGCCATTGCTGCTCACCAGGACTCTCCTTGTCCCAGCAGGGGATGAGCCCGGACCCCAGGCCTTTCTGTCTCATTCATGCCCCTGCTTGGAAGCATCCAGCCTCCGGCTTCGTCCCCCCTGGGCCCGGTTTTCGACCCCACGTGAGCGAGCTCCTGGAGCTGGTGATGCTGCTACTTGAGAAAAGGGGCTTCTCCTGCAGCTCCTGAGGGCAAGGCAAACACCGACAGTGAGGGGCTGTGCCATGATACCGAGGGATAGGAGCACTGAGCCCACCCTGCTAGCTCCCCTTAAACAACCCAACAGCCGAGTCACCCCTAGGACTGAGTCTCACGTTTGCTAACATTCCTGTTCTCCTAGCGTGGACCCAGCCTTCCTTGTCAGAAAAGCCGTCTGTCGTTACAGCTGTGCCAGTAAATCTCGGGAGGGTAGAGCAGGCCTTAGTTTCACCGTGCCTCAGTTTCCCTACCTCTACCACTGCCCAGGCTCACAGGAGTGTGGCAAGATAACCACCTGAAGGCCTGTGTGTATGCTCCGTCTGTCTGTGTCTGTCTGTCTGACACACACACACACGCTCTCTCTCTCTCTTTCTCTCTCAGAACAATTGGGGTCTAGCAATTATTGTGAGCCTAACTAAGAAAAGCAAAGCAAAGTTTAACAATGTGTTACGGTAACCTCTGACAATCTGTGACTGTGGGAAAGGGAGCAAAAGGGAGAGAAAAAGACTGAATTAATCTAAAGTTGAACAAAAAGGCCTACTGGTATAATTCAGAACTGTGACCAGAAGTTAATAAACCCAAATCGGTGTGTCAGATATTGGGCCTACTGGTGGAACAATATAATGAAGCAATGGGCTATTCCATCCACCCCTCTCTTTTTGCAACAGGGTGTGCATGCCCACAAGAATGGGTTAGCCCAACAGTGTGGATGAAGGAAGTCCCGCCCCTCAGACTGTGCTGGGCATGCTCCAACTGCTGCTTTAGTATAAAAGGGGGCAGCCTAGCTTCATTTTAGATTGAGCCCTGGGGAGGAAGGTGGCTTGGTGGAGGCTTTAGCACTGGATTGTGGGAGTCAGTGATCCAGACTGGAGATGTGTTGCTAACAGAATCCCAGGGAGCTACCTGCTCCCACAAGCCCAGAGACCCTGATGATGTTCAGAACCTGGCTTCATGGAGAACCTGGATCCCTCATCCCAGCTGCCCCCTGCAGTGTGGTCCCTAATTGTGGCCATCAGGCATACAGACTTGTACCCTGAGGCAGCTGCCCTGACTCCCTGGGTTAGGTGAGGCAGCTCTGAACTCAAGTGGTGCCATGTTGACTCTAATCTGGCAGCTACGTGCTCTCTAGCATGAGGACTGTCACCTGGGTCCCCCCTCCACACTGAAGATCCACCCCAAAAGGAAGATGGGGTGTGCATACATGGCAAGGGGACCTTTAAAAAAAAGAGGGGAGATTAGCATAGAAGGGAATGCAGGCAAACAGATCAGGAAGGAGGAAGTTTACCCCTGTGCCTGTCTGGCCACACTGTCTCCTGGGACCCCAGAATCCACTGTAACATCACTGGGCCTTTGTTCTCCTGAACCCAAGAGCTGTTCTGACCAAACTCATGTGAAAAAGGGGCCCAGAGAACATCTCCACCTACCCTGGTTAAGTCCCAAACACGGCCTGGGATATGAGAGTGTCCCCCACCCCGTGCGGTGTTCCCCTTCCTTGTGATATTTCCTCTCTTCCCTAGCTGCCTGCCTTTCCCCTGTATGCTAGGCTCTTATTAAACTAACCAGTCAGGGCTGTATACATGTCTGCAGTATATGCAGCCTTTGCCCCATGGCTATGGAAGTCTCTCCCCGGGACATTCACTTGGCGCCAACGTTGGCACTGTTCCGGCACCAAGCTAAGGCCACCCTTTTACCCGTGCTTTTATTGGTGTTTAGGGGTATGTGTCCCCCCTCTCGAGGTGTGTTAACAGGTTTTATGTTCTCCCATTTTGTAAGCCGCCTCGAATATTTTAAATAGAGAGGCCAGGTAAAAAAATTTTTAAATAAATAAATACCGCTGTAAATCTCTGACCAAAAAGGTAGCTACCAGCAATGCCCTAAGCAGCCCACGGCTAACTCAAGTTTGTTGAGTCTTGGTGTGATTGATCAGACCATGTGATGAGCAATATGGATCTTTCCAACAGTGAAACTGCAAGTAAGTCCGCTACATTACGGACAGAGGGTGCACACTGGAGCTCTGCTGTCCTTTTCTGTCCCCTGCTGTGTGTCTTGCTTGGTGTCTTAAATAGCAAAAATCAAAAGGTCACTACCAACAATTCTAACCTGTCCTTTCTTAACTTTCTCTCTTGCCCCCAAGTAGCAGCTGTTACCGTGGAAAAGCCTGTCAACCGAGAGGTTAGCTCTCCGGGTTAAAAGACAAAAAAAATTGTTAAAACAAAAGCCTTGGTGCGCTATGTCAAATCTTTAACTGTTTTTCCTTTACTTTTGTATAACTGTAAAAGGGGTTAAAAGAAGGCTTAATGGTGTGTTTGCAACTGTACTAGCACTATCCAACCTTGGGCTTTGCTTAAAAATATTTAATAGTGGGCCCCTTTGACTCTAAGTACACTTATTTTTTGGGATATATGGAACAGCCCATAATCACTCTCTGCCTGGCCCACAGGCTTTCAGTCACACATGCCCCGTCTTGCACAGGGCGGCTGCTCTCCCATCCCTTCCACTGTCCCTGGGCCAGCAGGAATAATTAGGGGTCCCCCCCTTACCCATCTCCTAAACCACTGGCTGTTTTATTTTCACAAACCACAGGGGGGTAACCTCCCCAAATCAGAGGCCCCTTGTGAAGGGCTCCACAATCAGACAGCGTGTCCCACGAGGCCCCAACGGTGGAGGAGGGTAATACCCACGGGCGCCCTGGCGCTGCTGAGGCCCTAAGGCAGTGCTTAGTCTGCGTGGGGCTAGAGCCGGCCCTGCCCCACGCCTCTGTCCCGCGTGGGCGCGCCTGCCCCAGCCCGGCCGGGATCCCGCAGAGCCCGATCCCCTGGCTGGGAAGCAGGGTCCCGCTTACCTGGGCGGGGGCTGCCCGTGGGAACCGCTCCCCTAGGGCCGGGGGGCTGCTCCAGGCGGGGTGGGGCGGCTCCGTCCCTCTAGCTCAGCCCGAAGTTATGGGAGCGGATGCGGGGGGAGGGGGGGGGCTTTTCCCATCATGCAGCTGCAGGGTGCTGCTCCTCCCACGCCGGGCTCGCTCCCCCCCTTGCTCTAGGGCAGCGCTGCCCAGTGAGCGGCGCTCGCTCGGCGCGGAGAGGCGGCGGCTGGTGGGGCGCGGTCAGCTGTTCGCGCAGGGAGCCCTCGCGTGGCGCCAGGAGGCGGCTGAATTCACCTTCCCCCGCCGCGGTTCGATCAGTGCAGCGATGCAGGTACCTGGAGCGGGGCCCGCTATTGAGAGGGGGGTCTCTTGCCCAGTTTTGTGGTGCAGCTTTTTCTGGGGTCCCTTTATACGGGGATCCCTTGCCTGGCACCGAGATGCAGCTGCTTCTGGGGTGTGGTGCCAAGGATGTTGCCATAGGATCCCTCCAGGGTGGGCTGCGGGGGCTGTTCATACAGGGATGCTTTGCCCACGGCTGAGATGCACTCACCTCTGGAGGCAGCTGTTTGCACAGGGGTACCTAGGGCGGAGCAGAGATGCAGCTGACTCTGGGGAGGGTGCTGTTTATGCAGAGATCCTTCGGTCTGGAGCGGAGATGCAGCCACCTTTAGGATGCTGAGGGCAGCACGGTGCCCTCTGAGTTGGGATTGTCTGGGGTGGGTGTCACCGTTGTGTTGACTCAACACCAGTGTTCCCTGTAAGCAGAGTGCTTGGGTGGCCACCCAGGAGAGATTGAAATGCTGCCCAGCTGATTCGCAGAGTGCACCCAGCCGGCACCATGTGTTTCTACTGGTGGTGCACAGCCACACGTGTCGGTGCACAGAACAAAATTTATTCTGCACATGGATGGAAATAATTAGAGGGGCCTTTGTTCCGCACTTGTGGCTTGTGTGTGTTTTGGCAGTATATATGACCAGGAGGTATCTCCACTCATCCCTCTCTGTGAATAGCCAGCTGTAAACTGGCAGATGAGTTACAACCAGGTCTCCTTGGGGACTGGAGTCTGGCATGGTGCCAGCTTCTCCCAACCATTGTGGTTGGGAATAAAACCATCCTCACAATGAATAGCAGCTGGGCAGTGCTGTGACAGAGCTACTCAGGGCCCAGCACAGATGAGGTCAGGGGGTCCAGACCCTGTGAGACCCCTCCCCACCCCCCCACTAGCTGCTAACAGGTCCAAGGCGCCACCAGCTGCTAATTCTGGTCCCTGGCTCCTCAATGCTATAGCTCAATGGCAGTCTCTGGTTCTGGAACTCTCCTTGCATTGATGGGGTCTCTCCATTGTCATGGAGGGGGGGCTTCTGGGGACTAAGCAATCTGCCCTCATGCCCCTCCTCCATGTGAATATTGATGGGGTCTCGGCCATCATAGCCTGGCTCTGTACTTCGGCCAGCACATTAGCAGGGTCCCTCCCCAATGCAGGGGGCTGTTATGGCTGTAGGATAGGATGCCCCTATAGACTAATGTTTAGGAATGCAGAGAACTCTGTGTTCAGTAGCTGCCTGTACAGAGGGCAGTATGTGTGGGGAACAGGCTACAACCAGACTGTTGCTCCATTTCGACACTTTCACTAGGCTAGTGCCTGGAGCATGGTGTCAGCACTTGCAAGCCCGTGAGATTCAAAACTAAAGAATATTGCAGAAAAATAAAACTCAAAGAGGAAACGATCATTAGACTTGCCAAATTCAATGTTATTTTTTTTCTAATGTCATTGGCTAATATCTGTTTATTTTACAGCTCTTTTTATTTTTAGATTTTTGGCTATTTAAGTTTCCACAATTGCGCAAATGTACACGTTTTAATAGTTTCCCCTATTTTTATCAATATATGGGTTTTTTGCAATGGCACAAGTGGAAAAGGAGATAATATTTAATGACCTGTCAAGATTAAAAAAGTTTTATAACCATTAAAACACAAAGTGACAGTCACATGTCAAAATATGCAAAGTAAATATCCTTAAACTCCAATAAGTTCTCAAACAGCATTTTTCTTACTTTGCCTATCTGTATATTTCAGTTATTACAGGTTGAATCTCTGTAGTCTGGCATCCTGGGAAGCCGACTGGTGAATTTGCCAACCCTCAGGAGGTCAATATTGTGTAGCAATGTTACTAACACTTCCACAGCTTGCTGGAAGAAGACATGTAGGGGTAAATTAGAACTAAATAACAGCACAGAGCACTGAGAGCCAGGACTGGTTGGCAGTAAACAAACTTTTACTTTTTTGGGGGGATTGTGGGAAACTTGGCTTCACCCATACTAAGTGGACATCCAGATACCTAAATTCAGGCCAGACTGTGGCTGTTGCTGGACCAGAGAGGGCTGGACTAAAGAAGGTCAACCTGTAGCAGCAATAATTTGTCATTGGTTTGTGTGTATTTGAGGAAATCAGTGTTCACTGGCTTTTACTGATGGCAAATCTTCTGCTCCTGAGCCTAACAAAGATCCCTGGTGACATGCCAAATCCCTGGCCCGGAACAGGCGGACACACAAAGGAAATATGTTCAGCCACGTTCGTTAGATCACACAGGAAAACAAAGTTATGAGGGGACTGGATAAAAAGGAAAATGACATAAAAAGCAGCCACACTGTTAGCTGTAATGATCAAGGGCTCCAACAGTAGCTGGATTATGTCCAGAGTAGACCAAACTGACCCCCATAACATTCTACAATCACTCCAAAAACATTTTTCTCCTCAAGAGCAATGCCACGTACGAAAGCTGCCTTTTCAACAAGATTCCTGTGGCAAAAGAACTACATTCAGGCTGAGTTAAGAGAGCTTGGTTGAATGTCCTTTCAGAATGCTTAGTTGAGCAAAATTCAGACTTCTGAAGACCAGGAAACAAAGCAGTAAGGTTGCACAGGCAACTTTAACACTGGCCTTTGTTTTTGTTTCTTTTGTCCTTTGAATAGTGTCCGATGGAATCTTGTGACTGAGCTGTAAAAGGAGGTGAAGAGCTTGTACAGATTTTTGTAAACCAGGAACGGCAGTCTTGAGTTTTGCTCAACTCAGCATTCTGCAAGGGTCCGGCATAACATCAAGCGAACACAACTTAGTGTTAACTTTTTTTTTTTGTCATTGAATTTCCTAGTGTGTTGAACCAGAAAAGTTATTGCTTGACTGGAGTTAGTAGGCGTTTAGGCAGTTGTACCAATCCTGTCCTGCAATTTGCATACTGAGTCAGCCAGCCCCTCACTACACATCCGTTGGGCCTCTCTCTAGCTCTGCCTTGGCACGCCTCCCTAGCTATATGACTCACTGCTTACCCCAATGACAACCTAGCTTCCTCCCCACTACTATTCCAAGTTCCTCTATAGCAAGGAGGGGATTTATCTCCCTGGAGTCCTCACACCCTGATATATGCTGTTACCATTACTTACCCCTTCCCTCCCACAACCCAATTCACAGGCAGTCCTGGAATGGAGAACAAATGTGTTATAGTGCAGTTGTGTTCCCGGTTATGCTTCAGATAGGTTAAAAGGTGGGATTTGTAGAAGGACCGGGGAATGAAATCACAGCAAACCTCCCCATAAAACAATATAACAGGATTTTATAACAGGGACAACTTGAGTTATTAGGTCGTTATTTCACAGACGTAGGGTTGCCAGAGGGCTTCAATAAAAATACTGGACACACTCGATATTACATCACAATCGACATTGCATCTTATTTAGAAAATACTGGACAGTTCTATTTTCTCATTTCTATTTTCTCAATTTGTTTCTCGAACAGAAAGCTCAAATACTGGACTGTCCAGTTAAAAACCGGACACCTGGCAACCCTACACAGACCTCCCTCCTGGAGAGAGAGAGAGAGGCATAGCTGGGCTTGTAACCTTTGAAAGGTGGGTAAACATGAAGGGAATGATTAAAGTCTATAAAATATTGACTGGTCTAGTGAAAGGAAATCAGGAGTGTTTGTCCTTCTTGCCCTATAAAGCAAGAGCCAGGGGATGAAAATAAAAGGTGGAGGATTCAAAACTGATCAAATTGAATACTTTCCCACACAACGCATAATTATCATGTGGAACTCACCGCCACAGGGTGCCACTGAGGTCAAGAACTTAGCAAGGTTCAAAGAGGAACTGGGCAGTTCTATGGTTAACAAGCCTAGCCAGAGCAATGCAAAAAATACCTGGCAAGCCCTCCTGCTTCAGGGGAGCAGATTATCCACCATCTGCTACTGCTGAGTTCTTATATCTTCCTCTGTAGCATCTGGTGTCGGAGATGGGACGCTGGACTGGTTGGAACTTGGCTCTGATCAAGTCTGACCATGCCCATGTTACTGTGCCTCTGCCTGTTTCAGCCTGTACCAGGGAGTCAAAGTGCCTTCATTGGGGGTGGGAGGAGGGATTCTCTAATCTGGCAGAGAAAAGCAGAACAAGAACCAATGGCTGGGCATAGAAGCCAGGCAGAATTAAATGAGAGACTAGGCACACATTTGTCTGGTGACACCTGATGTCTTCAAGTCCTGCCTGGGGATTTTCCTGGAAGATGCTTTAGCCGGACACATGTTACGGGGCTCCATGCAGTGGGAACTGGATGGAATTTAGGGGTCGGTGCTGTACAGGGGATCAGCCTAGTGATCTAATGATCCTTCCTGCCTTTAATGCTCTTCACTGGAGGCAGCTGGGACAGGTCTAAGGGCAGCCCTTGCTCACGGCAGCCAGTGGGGAGTTCCCACTGGGACACCGTCGGCAACCCGAAGTGGTCGCCGACCAGGAAACTGGCCAGGAAAAAAGGAATATAAAATAAATATAGGTCTTGGGCTATGTCTACACTACAATGATAGATTAGGAAAAGGTGTGCAATTCGTGCTCCGCAATTTGCATATCTTTTTCCGATACTTTTTTTGGAAGATAAGAACATAAGAACGGCCATACTGGGTCAGACCAAAGGTCCATCTAACCCAGTAGCCTGTCTGCTGACAGTGTTCAACACCAGGTGCCCCAGAGAGGCTGGACCGAAGACAATGATCAAGTGATTTGTCTCCTGCCATCCCTCTCCAGCCTCTGACAAACAGAGGCCAGGGACACCAATTCTATCCCCTGCCTAATAGCCTTTTATGGACCTAACCTCCATGAAATTATCTAGCTTCTCTTTAAACTCTATTATAGTCCTAACCTTCACAGCCTCCTCTGGCAAGGAGTTCCACAGGTTGACTACACGCTGTGTGAAGAAGAACTTTCTTTTATTAGTTTTAAACCTGCTGCCCATTAATTTCATTTGGTGTCCTCTAGTTCTTCTATTATGGGAACTAATAAATAACTTTTCTTTATCCACCCTCTCCACACCACTCATGATTTTATATACTTCTATCATATCCCCCCTCAGTCTCCTCTTTTCTAAACTGAAAAGTCCCAGTCGCTTTAACCTCTCCTCATATGGGACCCGTTCCAAACCCCTAATCATTTTAGTTGCCCTTTTCTGAACCCTTTCCAAGGCCAAAATATCTTTTTTGAGGTGAGGAAACCACATCTGTACACAGTATTCAAGATGTGGGCATACCATAGTTTTATGCAGGGGCAGTAAGATATTCTGGGTCTTATTTTCTATCCCTTTCTTAATAATTCCTAGCATCCTATTCGCCTTTTTGACCGCCGCTACACACTGTGTGGAAGTTTTCAGAGAACTGTTCACGATAACTCCAAGATTTCTTTCCTGATTTGTCGTAGCCAAATTAGCCCCCATCATACTGTACATATAGTTGGGGTTATTTTTCCCGATGTGCATTACTTTACACTTATCTGCATTAAATTTCATTTGCCATTTTGTTGCCCAATCACTCAGTTTGGTGAGATCTTTTTGGAGTCCCTCACAGATGCTTTTCTGAAATTTGGCCTGCCTAAATTGGGCCACTTTTCGGAAAAAAACCCTCTTTTGGAAGAGCCCTTCTTCCTCGTGGGAAGAGGAAGACAGGGCTTCCAAAAGAGCACGTCTGCTCTTCAGTAGAACAAAGAGGAAGAGCAGACGTGTTCCCTGGATGCGGCGGAGGAAAAACCCCGTAGTGCTGACATAGCCGTGGGTTCTTTGTATTCGTTTTCTGATTCCTGAGCCGGGTGTCTCTACATTGGTCCTACTCGGGGCAGCTCCATCTCCGAGCGATTGTCTCAGGCTCCCTGCTGATGCAGGCAGGCGTTGTGGCATTGGTCACGCTAGGGGTTGGTTGTCCCAGAGATCAACCTGTGGACCCCACCTACGAGCCCCTCTCTCGTGTGTGCAGCAGAGAACCCCCTGGGGCCATTTCTCTCTCAGCTTAACCCTTGACTGCCACCAGGGAGCCCCCTGCCCACGCTGGGGAGAGACCCCGCTCTGGTGCTGATTGTGGGACAGAGCCAACCTATGGGGGCAGAGACCCCATCAATGTCCCAGCAGTAGGGTGGTTCATTCAGTCCCCAGTTGCCTCCTTTGTGGTGGTGGAGAGACCCCATCAATGTGGGAAGAGCCCCAGAGCTGGTGATGGCTGTCAGGTTGCAGCACCAGGCAGACCCTGGTGAGACCAGGCAGCCCCTTACCCTCTAGTCCAATGTGAGCCAGGCCCTCAGTTTGAGATGGCTCAGTCCCAGCTCCGCCCAGCTGCTGTTAGTGACTAGGGGCAGCCTCTGTCTCCCAGGGACCTGAGTCCCCAACCCCATCTTACCAGCTGGGGGCAGCCAGGCATCGGCTATTCACCATAGCAGGGGCGTGGAAATGCCTCCTAGTCAGACACCCCCAATGTGGACAGAAGCTGGGGGCGCGGGAGTCATCCCAACAGTGTCACCCAGCCTGGGGTGGGGGTCCCAGAAGAGAGGACACATGCCCCCCAGGCCTGTCTCCGAAGTCAGCTGTAGCTCATTGCCAAGTGGAGGACGCCCAGGTAAACAGCCCCCATGCTCCACTTCAGAGTCAGCTGCATCTCGGGAGCAGGAAAGGGCCCCCGCCCTGCCTCTGCTGCACCCCTGCTACACCCCCACCCACCCCTTCTCCAAGCCCTGCCCCTTCCTGCTCCCTCCCTGCCTCCTTGCCCAAAGCCCTCTCCCCCAAGCAGCATGAGTCAAGGGATAACCAGGGTCCTGGCGCGGGGCAGCAGAGGGTTCTCTCTCTCATACACACATCCACGGTGGTGGGAGTTGGAGTGGTGGGGCAGCCTGCTCCAATCTGCCCCACCGCCCTCCCCCACTCTGCCCCACCGCCCTCCCCCAGCCTGTTGCACCCTGCTTCCCCCAGCGGCAGGAAGTGGAACGCTGCCATGGTGAGTGGGGGGGGACCCCTGCTGCTGCCCCACCTCTAGCCCCCAGGTAATTCCCAGGCCATCCTAGTCCCACTGCGGGGTCCCCCAAAGTGCAGGTCCTGGGGGCAGCCACCCTGAACCATCCAATGGACAGGCTGGCTCTGCTGCTGGACTGGGGAGTGATGGAATTTCCTCTTCCTCTGCACAGGCTGCACCTTGGGGCCACCTCTGGGAACCATTCCTGGCCGCAGGAAGCTCCGCACCCGTCAGAGGAGGTTCACAAGTGAAAACCAGGCTTGAGGATCACACTGAAATGTAAGGACAATACTTATACCCCGGGGATTAATTTTATAATGACAGGCTGAACTTCTCTAGTCTGGCACCCTCGGGACCTGACCGGTGCCGAACCGGAGAATTGGCCTGACCGCAGGAGGTCAATATTATCTAGCAGCATTGTCAACACTTGCACTGCTTGCTGGGCTGTTAGAGGACATTTAGGGGTAAACTAGAGTTAAATAGCAGCACAGGACTGATGGCTGTAAACAAACTTTATGTGACCATGGAAAACTTGGCCACACCATAAGTGGGCATCCAGCTCACTAAATCATGCTGGACCATGGAGGTTGCTGGACCAGAGCGTGCCAGATTAGAGAGGTTCAACTTGTATATGGCAAACGTGAGAAAAAAGGATAAACTTAAAAAACAACAAATGGTCTGGTAGCACTTTATAGACTAACAAAACATGTAGCTGGTTAGTCTATAAAGATTAGTCTATAAAGATTATATATAGATTTGTTAGTCTGTAAAGTGTTACCAGACCATTTGTTGTTTTTAAAGTTTATCCTGTACAGACTAACTCGGCTACTCCCTGAAGTGTGAGAAAAAAGCACATTTTCAGTCAGTGCGTTGTGAGGCTTTTTGTATTTTTATGTCTGCTTTTGTAAGCAAGTGGTTTTTAGCAAGAGGTGAAATTTGGGAGGACACAAGACAAATCAGACTCCTGAAAGGGGTGCAGTAGTCTGGAAAGATTGAGAACCACTGATCTAGCCTAACGCCTTGACAAGACTCAGGGTTTGTTGTGTCTAAACCGATGCCAGCCTGCCTTCTTTTGAAACTCCAAGGGAAGGAGCTACCTGAGGGTATGTCTACACTACAAGTTTTTCCGCAAGAGCCTATGCAAATGAAGTGCAGATTAGCATTTTCTCGTGCTTCATTTGCATACTCTCTTCCGATCCGTTTTTGTGCTAGGGGTTTTAGCGCAAAAACAAGCAGTATGGATGTTTCTGCTTTGCGGTATACCTCCTTTTTTGAGGCATAAGGATTTTGCACAAAAAGGGGTTTTTGCGCGTAAAGGAAACGTCCACACTGCTTGTTTTTGCGCAAAAACCCCTTGCGCAAAAACAGATCAGAAGAGAGTATGCAAATGAAGTGCTAATCTGCGCTTCATTTGCATAGGCTCTTGCGGCAAAACTCATAGCGTAGACGTAGCCTGAATCTCCCCAGGCATCTATTCCATTGTCCTGCCCTTCTTACAGCAAAGAAGTTTCTCCTGAGATTTAATTTAAACCTGCCGTGCTGTAGTTTGAGCCCGTTGCCTCTTATCCTGCCCTCTATGGCCCCAGAGAGCAGCTTTTCTCTGTCTTTTGAATGGCAGCCTTTCAAGTATTTGAAGACCACTCGCCTATCCCCCCGAATCTCCTCTTTTCCAAACTAAACCTACTCCCTTCCTTCAGCCTTTGATCACCTTCGTTGCTCCCTCCTGGGTCCTTTCCAATCGCTCTCTACATCCTTTTCATACATTGGTAACTAAAATTGGGCATAGCACCCCAGGGCTGTCCCTAGGCATTCACAGAATATGCAGCTGCATAGGACGCTGATATCTGGGGCACCATCCAGTGCTCCAGATGTCATGATGCCCCAGGCAATTGAGTGCAGCTTATGTGGGGCGCCGCCCCATTTCCCAGCTGGCCACCCCACGGGCTGCCCAGCTGCCATTCACCTGCTGTTTACAGCCGCTCGTCTCCAGCCAGCTGCCAAGCCGCCCCCTGCTCCGCCTCTGGCTTGCAGCTCCAGTCCTGCCGCTCACTGCTTGGCACCTCCTCCCTACTCCTCTGCCCGAGTCGCGGACAAGGGGGGGGGAAGGGAGCTGGCAACTTAAAAGGGCCTGGGCCTCGTGGCTGCTGCCGCCACTATAAAAATGGCAGTAGCCGGAATCCCGAGCCTTTTAAATTGCTGCTGGAGCCTCCAGCCCCACCTATGCCTCCTGAGGCCCCATCCATTCTGTAGGGCCTGGAACCAGCCCCCTCCCCCCGAACTTTGCTCAGGGCCCCAGCAAGTCACTGCCCTGACTTTTGCCAGCCTCCCTGCCTTGCCCCCACAGCTCCTGCCCCCCACTGCAAAGCAGCTGCCCACCTCCCCACAAGGGGGGAGGGGTTGCAGGTGCTTGGGCTATGTAGGCATCTGTGTTACCCCCGCTGAGGTCTAACCAGTCCCGAGCTGAGTGTGGCTCTACCCTCCCAGGGCTTCCATGTTACGCCTCTGTTAACTCAGCCTACAATTGCATTTGCGTTTTTTGCATCAGCCTCACATTGCTGACTCATGCGGCGGCTGGGCCCCACCGCAGCTCCCAGCTCCTGGTTAGCACGGCTGCCGCCGAGCCCGTTTCCACCCCTCTGGATTTTTGTACGTGTTCCCTGCACTTCACATTGGGCTTTGCTGAATTTCATGTATTGGCTATCGCCCAGTTCCCCAATTTATCAAGATCTTCTGCATCTCGACTCTGTCCTCCGTAGTGTTGTCAACCTCCCCCCTCCCCCACCTTTGTGCCATCTGCCAATTTAACCATTGGGAAATGTGTCCCTTTCACTCCCGTCCAACATTGTCCCCCAGGAAGCTGAGCCTGGCTTGTGTCCAGCCGGCACAGGAGTTTTCTGTCCCAGCGCTGCAGAAGTGCTAAGCACAGTGGAAACGGAGCAGGCTCCAGTAGGGTTAAATACAAGGCTCAAGTTGGGAGGAGTGAGGCAGGGATGTTCAGCAGCCTGCAGCTTTTCTCCCTGCACAGACAGTAAGGCTTGCCAGCAAAGCTGCTGAACAAAACCCCAGTGCTTGCCGGTGGGGGGCTGAGTGTAAGGGGGAAATACACATGGGGGCAAAGGACGTGTGGCGTGTGATGCGGATAGAAGGCATTCCAGGCAATGTTCCCTCTAATTTTTTTCCATCCATGTGTGGAATAAACTTTGCTCTGTGCACCAAGGCATGCACAGATGTGCACCATCTATAGAAACACATGCTGCTGGCTGTGGGTGCTCTGCCAATCAGTTGGATGGCATTTGAATCTCTCCTGGGAGGCTGCCCAAGACCCACCTTACAGGGAACATGACCACAGCTGCATAACACCCCACATAGGGCCAGGAGGCGGGTGGCTGTGCTGAAGGAGGGCAGGGTGCTGGGGGTACAGGTGGAGGGATGGACCGGGAGGATAAGAAAGTGGCTTGTTTTGCTGGGTGGCGACAGGGAGATGGGGTATGGGTGGGAGAGATGAGCAGGGGTTTTCTGATACCAACTTGTCTCTGGAAGCTTTTGTGAGTGGCCATCCAGGGTCCCACAGAGACTCTGACTGAGCAGGGAAATTAACTCAGTTTTTCCAGGTCCCTGGCTCATGCCCCCCACTGCTCTGTCCTCCCTCTGCCCCACTGGGCTGCTGGAGCCACAGGCCTCCGCTGGGACCGAGCCAGATGTGGGGTTGGAGCAGCCGGGCGCGCTGCCCGTTGTGGTGCAGTCCGGCACCATAGGGGAGCTGCTGAGGTGGGTGGCACCGCAGCCGGCCCAGGACGTGTCGCAGAAGGAGATGCGGCAGCTCTGTGAGGACGTCGGGCAGGAGGTGCTGCAGGCCCTGAGGCAGGGAGAGCCAGCCTGCACCCTGAGGCAGGGAGAGCCAGCCTGCACCCTCAGGCAGGGAGAGCCAGCATGCCCAGAGGCAGGGCTGTGGGGAGAACCTAGGGCTGGGGGAAGCAAGTTGCCAGCCCGCTGCTGCTGCCCAGGGCCACTCATAGGGGAGGCCTTCCCTCTCCTAGTGGGCGGTGCATGGCCCAGCCTGGGAACACAGGGCAAGGTGGGAGGTGTGCAGTGCATGGCTCCAGTCTTCAGCCCTGGTGGGAGTAGGGAGGGGGGCAGCATGCAATCCCAGTGTTCCTCGGAGCATGAGGAGGGCAGCCAACACCCACCCCAGGAGGGTTCATGGCACCACCCCAGTCTCAGCTTGGGCTGAAGTCCGGACAGCCCCAGGAGACGGGGGGAGATGTGCTGACGTGGGGCGGGGATCTCGTCAGTCCTAGGCATGGGGTCAGTGTCAGACACGATGACGGCATTGAGCTTCCGATAGTCCACACAGAACTGGATTGTCCCGTCCTTCTAGGGGACCAACAGCGTGGGAGAGGCCCAGGGACTGGAGAGTGGCTGGGTCACCCCTACAGCCAGCGTGTCTCCAACCCCTCTCTCTCTCTCCTGACCGTGGGCTGCTTTCCCGCTGACTCAGAATGGGGTGCAGTTGATGGGAGGATGGGCTCCCGTCTCTCTCCAGTGGACAGCCAGGTTAGTGAGCCCTGATCTCTGTCTGCTGTGCTGGAGTTAGTTGGTCAGAGAGAGGAATTGATTCTCCTCTCCTCTCTCTAGCCACACTCAGCCAGCATGATCTTCTCCCTGTCCCAGTACAACTCCTTCATGTTGACATGGTACACCCAGTCGGTGGCTGTGCAGCAGCGTTCTTAGGGTTGCCAAGTGTCCGGTTTTGAACCGGACAGTCCAGTCTTTGAGCTTTCTGTTTGGGAAACAAATTGAGAAAATAGAAATGAGAAAATAGAACTGTCCGGTATTTTCTAACTAAGATGGAATGTCGATTGTGATGTCATGTCAAGTGTGTCCGGTATTTTTGTTGAAACCATCTGGCTGCCCTAAGTGTTCCCTGTAAGCGGTGCACTTGTGTGGCTGCTCGGGAAAGACTCAGATGCCTCCCAGCTGATTAGCAGAGCACCCACAGCTAGGTTTTTGTTTTGACTGGTGCACATCCACACATGCCTTGGTGCACATAAAATTTTATTCTGCACGTGGAAGGAAACATGGATGGAAAAGATTAGCGGGGACATTGCTGTGGGTCTGGTTGGACATTTCCACTACATAGTTCTACTCTACTCATTTGATGACCTTGAAGGGGCCATTCCAAGCCATGTGCAGCTTGTTCTTCTTCATGGTGATGAAAAGCATCAACTGGCCCCCAGTGGCACATGTGTAGCAGTCATACCAGACTTTCTATTTCTTTTGTGCCCTGGGTAGGTTCTCTCTGGCCAGGCCCATGAGCTCAGCAAACTTTTTCCAGAAAATCAGTACATACTCCACCACTGATTCTCCATCATGAGAGGCCTTCCCCGCCCATCCATCCCTCATCAGGTCCAGGAGGGACCCTCATCCTGTACAACAACTCGAACAGCGAGAGCCCTGTGGATTCCTGGGGCACGTCCCTGTACACAAATAGCAGGTGAGGTTGTACCAGTCCTGCAGGTGCTGGTTGATAACAGTTTGTCAGCATTGTTTTTAGTGTTCCATTGACTCTCTCCACCAGACCATTGGACTGAGGGGGATACACTGAGGCTCAGGTGTGTCGGACCCCACACTTCTCCCACAAGCATTAGAGCAGGGCTGACATGAAGTTGGACCCTGGGTCTATAAGGATCTCGTTGGGGAACCCCACTCAGCTGAAAATGGTCAGCAACATGTCTGCCACCGTGTCTGCCTCAATAGAGGACAGAGCCGCCACCTCGGGGTAACAGGTAGCGACATCCAGACGTCCAGGGAGTGATAGGACAGAAAGAAATTCATCACCGGATGGCGGGCCTGGCCCCAGGATGCACCATGATCTGTTCTCTGAGCTCCTAGTGGAGTAGTACAGTGGGATAGCTAACCATGGTGCACCACTCTCTCTCTCTGTCCGTATAAGAGCACTGGCTCTGGATGCACACGGGTAGCACAAGAAGCGTTGTGTGTCATTAAAGCGGCTTAGGATCATCGATGAAACTGAGATGATGATCGATTTAACTCTGTAGTATGGACATGTCTTCAGTATTTGCCGTCTCTCCAGTGCTATAACACGGTTTGTGTTGCTAGTCCACTTCTTCACTATCCAGCCTAAAGCCTTGTCAAAGAGCAGTGGTGAGAAAAGGCAGCCCAGTTTAACGCTGGTATTTACAATGAATTGCCTCGTTAATCCGACTGTTCCTCCTTACAGAGGCTTTGCTCATGGCGACGATGCCTTCGGCGGGAATTCTGCAAGATCAAAGAATAGTCCGCAACGTACATCTGTGCAGGCTGCGAAAAGCCTTTTGAAAAGCAATGACATGGATGAAGCGGGGAACTTGCCATTCTGTACTTTCTTCTGTTTTGGCCCTTAGTGGCAGGGGTGATGTGGGGGAGGGTACAAGAGGTCACGTGCCCCTAATGCCATGGAAGTCAGTGGGGGGACTAGAGAGGGGGATGCCTGGCACCTGCAACAGAGGTTCCCCTACCCCCCGTATATACTGACAGCTGATGACTCTCTCATTGAATCCAATACTGCCCCAGAACGAGAAGCATAAGGGAAGTCGATGGGAGACACTGGAGACACTGCATCAGCTCGACCCAAGGTACATCAACTCCAGCTGTGCTATTCATGTAGCTCAGGGCTCTCAAACTCAATTTACCTTAGGGCCAGGGCCAGTCCTCAAATCCTCCTCGCAGCCCAGTAGGCACCTCCACTGGCAGGGCTGTGGGGTGGGGGGGTGTCTCTGTGCATCCCCCTTGCACAGCCTCAGCCTGAGTGATTAAAATTCACTGGGGGTCCCTGCCCTGGCAGTGCTGCAGGGCTAGAGTGACTTCCAGCTGCTGGCTTCACACCGCCGGCATGTCCCTGTGGCTCGGGGGAGGAGTGTGCAGCGCCCTCCTGTCCAGAAGTGTAAAACTGTGAAACTAGTAACACATGTTGTGAAACTCTCCTGATTTTTATCATAAGCCTCCTGATAATTGGTTTGTGGGTTTTTTTTTCTGAAACCTCCAGCCACATCCTTGTGCTGGGATCCACTTGGTGTAATCGAAAGTGAAACCCACTGGTTCTGCCCCACTGTCAGCTTGGGCTGCTTCCCGGCCAGCACTGTTCACGTTGCACATGGAGACAGCTAGCATGGCTTCCCAAACGGAGCAGCTCCCTCTGCAGCTGGGATAGTGTGGGCACTGGGGGCCTGGATACTGCTGGGAGCCGGCCCACAGGTGAGCCCCTGCACACCGTCTGCTCCCCTCTCCCTTGTGCCGGCGTTAAATCACACGGGCCTGATTAAATAACATTTCCAAACTATTTCATGGTCCAGATTGGAGAAGTGCTCAGGCGGTAGGTGGCCCATGTGCCGGGAGTTTGAGACCCTGATGTAGCTGGAGTTGTGTAAATTAGGCCAACTTTGCCTGTAATGTAGACGTTCCCTATGTAGTGTAGACATAGCCTAAGCATTCCATTCACTGCCTTTTTCATCCTATATAGTAGCGCACAACAGAAGGTTTTCCCAGGAGAGAGGGTTGGGTAACTCCTCTCCAGTTGTTAGTAAGATCACTCTTTCTGATTATGATTCTGTGTTTCCACTGATCAGAGGAGGGTCTCTTTTTCTCCCAAACTTCATTGACTAGCTCTGTCAGGTCCATGAGGATGATAGTATCACATTCTTTTAGTAAGATGTGTTGTGATGTGATTGTCTCCTGCAGCTTGGTGATTTTTCAGCTTCCTTACTGGAAATAAGGTGTACATTTTTAACAGTGAGGGTAATTAATCATTGGAGCAACAATGAATGGATGGTGGTGGTTTCTCTATTGCAGCTGATGCTTAAATCAAGACTGGATTTTTTAATAAGATATGTTCTAGCGCAAAAATTATTATTTTGGGGGTGTTTTATGGCCCATGTTATATGGGAGGTGCAATTAGATTGTCATAAAGGTCCCTTCTGGCCTTGAAATCTGTGAAATTATTTTAAAAAAATTCAGAAATGGTGCAGATAAGAGGCACAAAAATTATTTGAGAGCTGGAGAAAATGCCTTACAATGAGCGATAAAAGTGCTCACTCCATTAACTTGATTACAATATACAGTGAAACCTTTGTTATCCGCTACTCTATTAACCAGAAAACTTTAACCAGCATTGCCCCCATCACAATACTGTTACATCTTCAGGCGCACAGGCCTGGCTTGGTTTACCATGATTGGCTTAACAATTTTTTATTTAAGAAGTACTAATCATCTGTAACTCAAAATAGAAATGTAAGACCAACTGCCTCCCACTACAAAACTACCAATATTAAAAACTTGAGTTTTACTATTATTGTCCATTGGTTTTTCCTAGGTTGATTGGACCCTCAGATAACCGGAATTTTTAGATAATCAGAACACCCTAATCCCTGAGCATGCTGGATAACACAGGTTTTACTGTACCTCCACAAGAGAACATGTTGGGTAGTAAAGGGTTCTTTAATTTGCTGGAGAAAGGTGGACCAAGAAGCAAGAACTGGAAGCTGAAACCAGGCACGTTTCAATTGGAAATAAATCGCCGCTTTAACAGTGAGAAGGACTAGCCATTGAGGGAGAAACTCCCAAGGGGCAAGATGGATTCACTGTGGATTTTTGATGTCTTCAAATCGAAAGTGGATGCCTTTCTGGAAGAGGCTTTAGCCAAGCGTTTCTTAAACATTTTAAGACCGAGGAATACCAAGGGGGAAAAAAAAGGTTGGGGGGGGGGGAGAAGGGGAAAGGGTCAGGGGAAAGTTATTGAGAAAAAGAGGATCAGGGGAAAGTTATTGAGCAAAAAAAAGGTTGCCTGCCCCCTTTAAAGGCGGCCATTTTGAATTCTGTTGTTCTCCGCGGCACACCTCCGACTGCCTCGTGGCACACCAATCTGCCACGGAACACAATTTAAGAAACACTGCTTTAGCCAAACAGAGATAACTGGGCTCAATAGAGGGGTCTCTAGGTGGACACCTATGGCTATTCACATGCAGGAGGTCAGACTGGATGATCTAATGGTGTCTTCTGACCTTAACCTCTATGATAATCCCCCTATCACCACCCCAAGAAAGGATGGGTCCTAACTCAGAGTCTGCACACTGGCATACCTCACAGCCTGGACATTGATGGGGTCTTTTCCTCTTTGGGAAAATGCTGAAGAGGGCCTGAACACCAGCTAATGCTCACCCTTCTAGCAGGATGTTGATGGGGTCTTTCCCTCATTGATGAAGTCTGCTTATCAATAAGGCCTGATCTCCGAGAAGGTCTCTCCCTGTTGTTTGTGCTCCCTCAGAGTTCCCTGGGTGGAGTCTCTAGTGCGGTGGTCCCCAATCTTTCGGGGCTGTCAGGGGGCAGGGGCAGGGCTGCTCACGCGCCAGGCATTGGGCCGCCCACACGCCCAGGGCCGGCAACGCACATGTGCCACGTGCCTGGGGCAGGGGCCACCCACATACCCTGCACCCGGGGCCAGCACCGCGCATGTGCCGCGTGCCTGGGGTAGGGACCGCCCATGCGCCCTGTGGCTGGGGCCCGCACCGCACATGTGCTGTGCACCCGGGGCAGGGGCCACCCACGCACCACGTGCCCGGGGCAGGGGCCGCCCATGCGCCACATACCAGGGGTGGGGCTGGCCCAGATGATTTGGTGGGCGCACATAAATGCCCTGGCGGGTGCCATGGCACCCACGGGCACTGCGTTGGGGACCACTGCTCTAGTGGATGATAAGGCCTGAGCACCGAACCAAAGCTTGACCCATCATCAGGACACTGACGGGGTCTTTCCCTCTCTGGTGCATTCTCTGTTGGCTGATTCACAGTTTCCAAAGCCAAAACGAGACCTTGGGATCATATAATATGGGCCACTGAACGTCCCCAAGTTGATTCCTGCTTCAGGATCAATAGCAGTGGCTGGACTAGAGCAGATCTTTCAAAATCAACCACTGCCCTCGGTAAATTGTTCCAGTGGTTAATTCCCCTCACTAACGTGTACCTTATTTTCCATCTCCGCTTGTCTGGCTGCCAGCCATGGGGTGGGGTGGGGAAGGGGGGAGGGTTACACATTTGTCTGCTAGATCAAGGAGCCCTCTAGTATCAAATTTCTGTTCCCCAGGTAGGTATTTAGGGCCTGGTCCTCAAAGGTTACTGTCACCGAGGGGTGGGGAGTCACCACCCCCTTCCACAGCGAGAGGTGACTGTTAGCCAGCAGGTAGAACAGAAAGTCTATTCGTTTACAGGGACACAGCGTAGAACACGCCTGTCAGCACAAGGAACAAGAGCAGTCTGTACCACCCATCCATGTCAGTAGGGTTGCAAGATGGTTTATCTAAAAATACTGAACACCCTCCCCCCCCCCAAAAAGGGGGAGACAAAAGTTGTTGAGAGAAAAAAAAAGGACTCTGAGAGTTATTAAGCAAAAAAAAAAAAAAAAAAAAAAAAAACCAGCATGGCCCCTTTAAGAAAAGACTTTGAAGCTTTTTGCTGGTGGCCGTCTTGTTTTCCTGATCCAGCCAGAAAACAGCTTCCCTGCAGAACCAGGTAAGCATGGGGTCTGTGGACTCGGGGAAGGGGCCCCGGCGGCTCAACCTGGTTTGTGAGTGTGTGTAGGGTTTCCAGGTGTCTGGTATTTTCGCCCCCTGGCAGGGAAAAAAATCAGAAAATACTGGACATTTTAGGTGTCCAGTATTTTTGCCCCCTGGCAGGGGAAAAATCAGAAAATACCGGACATTTTAGGTCTCTGATATTTTCTGAAATTTTTTTACTGGACAGGAAGCAAAAATACCAGACTGTCTGGGTCAATACCGGACACCTGGCAACCCTATCTATCAGGGATGATCTAGATGTTGGTTGCTCCTGCCGTGAGGTCAGGGAACTGGACTTAATCTCTCAAGGTTTCTTCCATTTCTAACATTTTATGATTCTAACTCCATAAGGCAGGTTTTCCAACTCTTTCATCCTTCTTATAGTTCTTTTGGGAACTCTCTCCAATTTATCATCATCCTTCTTGAATTGTGGGCACCATAATTGGACATAGCATTTCAGCAATGGTTACATCAGTGCTTAGTCATTTTCCAAGTTTAAATAATTTGCATGTTTAGTTTCCACAGAAACCATTGATGAAAACACAGGCTCACAGAAATAGCTTTGGAAGCATCACTTTCACTGCTTTATCAGTGAATTCTTCCTACTCTCCTTTAACAGAAATCCTGGTTTGGTAGCATGTCATCACTTAACAATTAACGAGATTTTCTTGAGCTGTAATACTTAAAGATGCATTGTAACACTTTCCCAAGTGACAACTCCACTGTGCAACAGAAACTAAGTGTGGTCAAAGTCCAGCCCATCCCCTCACGGCACATACAAAAAACCTATATGTTCACTGCCTGCAATTTTGTAAAATTAACTATTTTAATAATAACCATGACCTGGTCAATTAGCCTCACTTAAAAAAAAATTACTCCTTATTTCTAGTCTGAGTTTGGCTAGCTTCAACTTCCAGCCGTTGGATCATGTTAGACGAGGGGTTCTTAAACTTCATTGCACTGCAGCCCTCTTCTGCACAACAAAACTTACTACGTGATCTGGAGAGGTGAGAGAGGAGACCAAAGTCTGAGCCCACATGAGCCCTGCCACTATTGCATGTTCTCATTACATGGCCACTCCAAGCCTTGCTCAACCCAGTGAGCTTGGTGCAAGTCAGCACCACTTGGCCCATCACTAATTAGCGTACTTTATGGCAGTGGTCACCCACCAGTCGATTGGGATCTACCAGTAGATCTCAGAGCCTCTGACAGGTGATCGTGACCAGTTTGGCCAGGAAACTATCAAGCGCTGGCACTTCAGTTGCCTCTCCACCCACTGTCATGCTGCTCCTGCCCTCTGCCTTAGAGCTGCCCCCTGGGAGACTCCTGCTCACTGTGCAGGGTATGGGAGGGAGAAGCGGGTGCTGATGTCAGGGTGTCCCTTCCCCCCACTTCTGTCCCCTGTCTCCACACAGAGAGAAAGGGATGGAGGGAGCTTGGCTCTGTCACTCTCACACACTGTGTGTGTCTCTGTCATTCTCACAAACACACTGTCTTGCACTCTTATCTCCTGACCCAACACATACTTGGGGGTTGTTGTTACTTCTGTTACTGCTTGCAAAGTGTGTTATTTTTGGTGTTTTGACAAGTCTGTGCATTTCATAACTTTCATTTCTCTCTTGTGCTTAAATGTAATTCTTTGAGCAGTGAGCTCTAAAATGCCTAACCTATCATGTCTGGAGTCATTATCTCTGTGGTTATTGCTGCTCCTGGAAGTGGCTGGCATGTCCCAGCAACCCCTGAGAAATGCAGAGCAGGGGGGTCTCCACATGCTATCCTTGCCTGCAGACACCACTCCTGCAGCTCCCATTGATCAATAACGGGGAACCATGGTCAGTAGAAGCTGTGGGCTCAGTGGTTGAGGGGCAGCACATGGCTGTACATGCCAGCTGCTATCAGGAGTGGTGCAGGGCGATGGCAGGAGTAAGCCTGCCTTAACTCCACTGCTCCAACACCCAGAAGCTGTCTGAGTTAAACAGAGCCCATCCAGATGCTGCTTCCTGAACCTCTGTCCCAGCCCTGAGCCTCCTCCTACACCCAACGTCCTGCCCCAGACATGAGTTCCCCCATAGCCAAACTCCTTCCCAGACTTTGCACCCTGAAACCCCTCCTGGACCCCAACTTCCCAACCTAGGCTAAGCCCAGAGCCCCTCCCATACTCTAAACCCCTTGGCCCAAGCCCAGAGCCTGCACCCCAACCCCCTACCCCAGCCTGGTGAAAGTGAATGAGGATGGGGGAGAGAGTGAGCAGGGTGAGATCTTGGAGAAGGGACAAGGCCTCGAAGAAGGGACGGGAAGGAAGCCAGGCGAGGGTATTTGGGTTTGAGGTAGATCTTACATTGCACTTAAATTGATAACTTGATCTTGTGGTTAAAAAGGTTGGAGACCACTGCTTTATGGGGGGGGGGGGGGAGAGCTCTGTCATGGGTGGATTTTCTGATGCCTAATACAAATGGAAAAACAACGGACGCTTTTGCCTTGCTCAGGAGATTTGCAGGGTCTCTCTCGCGTGTGGATTCTCCAGTGTTCAGTAAGATGTGATTTCTTGTGGATGCTTTCCCCAAACTCTGGACTTGTTATAGGGGCTCCGTTTCATGTGGATTCTCTCATATCTTGAGAACGCACACGCTGCTACTGTGGCTTTCCTCACATTCAAGGAACTTGTGAGTTCTCTCTTCCACGTGGAGACCTGGGAGCTCAACGAAATGTGTGTGGTGATTGTTGCTTTCTCCACACTCAATGGTTCTCTCCCATCTGAATCCTCAGATGCTTAGTGAGGTCTCGAGGTGAGAGTGAAGCTACTGTCCCACTCATTGCATTTGTGAGGTCTTTCCTTGTGTGACACAAGGCTGGAAAGGGTTAAGCAGCTCAGGGACTAAGGGTATGTCTACACTACAAAGTTAATTCGAACTAACAGCCGTTAGTTCAAATTAACTTTAATAGGCGCTACACAGGCAAACCGCTAGTTCAAACTTAATTCGAACTAGCGGAGCGCTTAATTCGAACTAGGTAAACCTCATTCTACGAGGACTAATGCCTAGTTCGAATTAAGTAGTTCGAATTAAGGGCTGTGTAGCCACTTGATTCGAACTAGTGGGAGGCTAGCCCTCCCCAGCTTGCCCTGGTGGCCACTCTGGGCACAACCAGGGAAACTCGTCTGCCCCCCTCCCGGCCCCGGAGCCCTTAAAGGGGCATGGTCTGGCTACGGTGCCCGTGCCAGGTGCAAGCCTGCCAGCACCCAGCCAGCACACCCTGCACCTGGCACGGCACGAGCCAGCCACCTGCTGCCACCCAGCCCTCCGCCTCTTCCCGGGACCAGGCTGGCGGCTCCCAGGAGCCTCCCCGAGGTCGCAAGAGGCGGACGCCCACCTGGTCTAGTGCGGAGATCGTGGACCTTATCCAGGTTTGGGGGGAAGCCTCCAACGTCCACGACCTCCGCACTAGGCACAGGAAAGTGGCCATCTAGGGAAGGAGAGCTGCCAGCCTGGCCACCAAAGGCCACATGCGAACCCAGGAGCAGGTTTGCATGAAAATCTAGTTGGTCCAGTGAGACCCCCAACCCTGAGCCCTGAGCTTAGAACATAAGAATGGCCGTACTGGGTCAGACCAAAGGTCCATCTAGCCCAGTAGCCTGTCTGCCAACAGTGGCCAACACTAGGTACCCTGGAGGGGATGGACCGAAGACAATGACCAAGCCATTTGTCTCGTGCCGTCCATCTCCAGCCTTCCACAAACAGAGGCCAGGGACACCATTCCTACCCCCTGGCTAATACCACTCCATGGACCTAACCTCCATGACTTTATCTAACTTCTCTTTAAACTCTGTTGTTGTTCTAGCCTTCACAGCCTCCTGTGGCAAGGAGTTCCACAGGTTGACTATTTGCTCTGTGAAGAAGAACTTTCTTTTATTAGTTTGAAGCCTGCTACCCATTCATTTCATTTGGTGCCCTATAGTCCTTATGGGAACTAATGAAGAACTTTTCTTTATGCACCCTCTCCTTACCACTCATGATTTTATAGACCTCTATCATATCCCCCTCAGTCTCCTCTTTTCTAAGCTGAAAAGTCCCAGTCTCTTTAGCCTCTCTTCATATGGGACCTGTTCCAAACCCCTGATCATTCTAGTTGCCCTTTTCAGAACCCTTTCCAAGGCCAAAACATCTTTTCTGGGGTGAGATCACATCTGTACACAGTACTGAAGATATAGCGTACCATAGTTTGATACTTCCCCTCCTCCTTCTTCCCCTGGCTTCCCCCTTCCAGCTCCCTCCTCCCAGGTTTCCCCCTCCCCTCTCCCACCCTCTCTCTTTCCCTCTCCCACCTCCTTTTCCCAGTCTCCCCAGAGGTTAATCCCCCCCCCCCACTCCCAGTTTTGTTAAATAAAGAAAGTTTCTATTTTTGAACACACGTGTCCTTTATTTTGTACATCCGGAAGGGGGCTAGGGAGGGGTAAGTGGAAGGAGGTGAGGGAGGAATGGGGTACGAGCTCCTGATGGAGAGGAGTGGGGTGGTTCTGCGGGCTCCTCGGGGTGGAAGCTCTCCTGCAGCCCCCCGATTGACCCCCCCGGATGGCAGCCTGTGGCAAGTGCAGCTGGGCTGGTGACCGAGTGCTGTGATGTGTCGAGTGCGGGCACTCCAAGACAGGACTGCTTTGCTGTCCCTCATCGAGGTAGACAAGCAAGCAGGGAACCCTGAGAACTGTCTGTCCGGGATGGGGGGTCGGGTCCCTTTAAGCACAGCCCTCGGCTAGCTTGAGACAGCAGCTCCACGCTCTAAGTCCTAACCTGATGCCCTGCCAGCACTGCTTCCGGCCAGCCTTAACTTCGGTTCAGGCTCCACTCAATGTGGACATGCTAGTTCGAATTAGCAAAATGCTAATTCGAACTAGTTTTTAGGTCTAGATGCACTAGTTCGAATTAGCTTAGTTCGAATTAACTAATTCAAATTAAGTTAATTCGAATTAGTGCTGTAGTGTAGACATACCCTAACTGACCTAGATTCAACCTTTAGAGAAGTGATAGAAAAATATGTAAATGTAATCAGAGTAATTCTCTGTTAGCTAGATTGGAAATTTTGAAATGCAAATCTGTATCGTTAGAGAATTAGAATAATACTAATTGGCTGTGTCTACACTGGCATGAATTTCCGGAACTGCTTAAAACGGAATACTATTCCGTTTTCAGTTTTTCCGGAAAAGGAGCGTCTACATTGGCAGGCTGCTTTTCCAGAAAAGCCCTTTTTCCGGAAAAGCGTCTGTGGCCAATGTAGATGCCCTTTTCCGGAAAAGAGCCCCAATCGCCATTTTCACGATTGGGGCTTTTTTCCGGAAAAGACTACTGGGCTGTCTACACTGGCCCTTTTCCGGAACAGTGTTCCGGAATAAGGACTTATGCCCGAGCGGGAGCAGAATAGTTTTTCCGGAATAGCGGCTGATTTTGTACAGTAGAGCATCGTTGCTTTTCCGGAAATTCAAGAGCCAGTGTAGACAGCTCGCAGCTTATTCCGGAAAAGCGGCTGATTTTCCGGAATAAGTGGCCCAGTGTAGACACAGCCATTGTGTTTCCTTATATATTGTTAGATGTTAATAATGTAAATCAGGGTGGGGAACCTTTTTTGGGTCGGGGGCCACTGACCCACAGAAAAATCAGTCCCGGGCCACATACAAGTGAGGAAAAAACAACCCCTCACTGACTTGGCCCCCAAACTGAGGGAAAAAAAAACCCTCCTCACAGATGTGACCCCCAACTGAGAAACAGAAACAAAAAAGAGAGACACTCTCTTCATCCCCCATTTCCCTTGTGCTTCAGCCCCAGGAAGGAGGGGGGCTGAGGCTCAGGGCTTAACCCCAATGATAGATTAACTCTTCTGAGGGCCCTGGGTTAGCGTTCCCTGTAATCCGGGCGCTTGTGCGGATGCTCAGGAGAGATTCCAGTGCTGCCCAGCTGATTAGCAGAACTTCCACACCTAGGTTTTGTGTTTCTCCTGGTGGTGCACATTGGCACATACTTCGGTGCACATAAAATTATTCTGCACATGGATGGAAAAATTAGAGGGAACATTGCCTGGGATGAGGAGATTTTGTGGAGCCTCCTTAGGCTCTGGTATGGGGCCAGAAATGAGGGGTTCAGTGTCTGGGAGGGCTGCGGGGAACAGACTGAGGGTGGGGATGGGCTGCAGGGTCTGGGTGGTAGGTAGGGTGCAAGTGTGCTCTGGGGGTGCAGGGTCTGGTCAGGAGAGGTCAGGAAATTGGGGTGCTTACTTGGCATAGCTCCCGGGGGGGCACAGACAGCTCCGTATTACCCTACACTTGCAGGCACCATCCTCTGCTACTCCCATTGGCTGTGACTCCCAGTCACTGGGAGTGACGGGGGTGAAGTCTGCAAACGAGCAGGGAGAGCAGGGAACGGGGCTTAGGCAAAGGGGCAGAGTGGGTGTAGGGGCAGAGCGGAGTGGTTCTCCCAGGTCCTGCACACTGTGACGGACCAGGCCAGGTCTGGGCACGGCTGAGGGCGTCTGTTCAGGGTGAATTGCTCAAACTCGGGGCTCCTTACAACCCCAGACTGGAGACCTTCCCAAAAAGGCCACACACCAGTCACACGGAGAGCTCCAGCTACCTATCTGGCCAGGCTGAAGCCTCATGAGCAAAACCCCTCTGACCCCACAGCTCTCCCTGTGCCCCAATCTCACCTACCCCGAACGGGTTCTTCCGGTCCCAAGAAACCAGCCACAGGTCCCAGTCAATTTACACTCTGGATCTTACCCACAAGACCACGCTGGGCCAATCCTTTAGAATCTAAAATCTAAAGGTTGATTACTAAAAGAAAGAAAATCCTGAGAGTAAGGTTGTTGAGGAGAATACATTACATGCACCGAATCGCCCAGTTCTCAATGCAGGCTCTTAGCAGAGATGTTACAACTGCTGGCTTAAAAGTCTCTGGTGTACATCCTAGGTCAGGACAGGTCCACGGTTCTTCCTGGCTCGTTGTTCCCCTCAAGGCTGCATCTGGGATCAAGAGCTGAGCTGAAGACCAAAACGGAGTCTGCCGCATGGCATTTTATATACACCCTTGGTCTCTTCCAAACTGGAGTGGGTCACACGGCCCAGGGACCTATCCTTGTGTCCCAAGCCAGCAATCATTATTCTGGCTGGTCTGCAGGCATCCAGATTCATTCCCCAGGTGTGTCTTTGGCACCTAGAGATCCATTGTCCCTGGAGCTTTGCTAATTAGCATAGACACTGAACGAACATTCCTGGCCCATAGCTCTGCCTCAGAGAGAAAATTTTCCAGCATCAACACAGCGTGCACACTCATAACGCCACACACAGACATTATACAAGTACATGAATAGCATCTACAGAATCAGTAGAACAGAAGCTTTCATGTGACACCTCACATGACCCCCTTTGTACAGACTTTTGGGGCAAACCCCCCCCCCCCATGGGTGCAAGAGTGATCTTTAGAATCCAATAACGTGACACCCCCACCTGCAGGAACTGGCACACTGCACCCACTCAGCCCCCAGGCACTTGGCCAGGTTTGGCCCCCAGCCCCTTCGGCATAGCCCCGCCCCTAAACAAATAGAGGGGGAGGGGAAGGTGTGGTCCCAGTTTCTTCCCACCCTACCCCCCCTCCGTGGCTTCCACCCCCGGCCCCTCAGAGGTGCTGCCTGATGCAAGGCAGAGCCAGGCTGGGCTGATGGGAAGGGGGCACACGGCCGCAGGACTGGCAGAAGCCTGGGGGGAGCAGTGTCCGTGGGCAAGGCAGTGCCCAGGAGCCCAGGCGGGTATGTGCGCTGGGGGGTGTCACTGGGGGCAGGCCCATTCCCTGCCCTAGGCAGCAGGCTTTGGTGGGCAGGTACCTGGGCCAGGGGTTGCTCTCAGCTGCCCCCTCAGCTTTCAGAGCTGGGAGGCGGAAGAGCAGCAGATGAGAAGGGGGGGTTACTGGCTAAAGCAACTATTGGAAAAGTTTAGCTCCTGTCCGCCCCTCCCCCCCCCCCGTGCTGCCCTGGGGGAGGCGCAAGAGGGGCAGAGGAGGGACAGCGTTGCATGGGCAGGTGGGGGGGTTAATACGCTGGAGGGGGCGGCTCTGTCATCCTTGGCGCTGCTGCTGCTGCCGCCGGAGCCTGGGGGTGGGGTTGGGAGGTGAGTGTTGATTTGTGCCCGTGGGAAGCTGCCCAATGGGCAAGGTGGGAAGCAGCACCTGCAGGCAACAGGGCCACAGGGATGCGCTGGGGGCGGGTCCCCACAGCGCCCATTGGCTGGGGACAGAGCACTGGGGCCCCTTGAAGCTGTGGGGAGGGGACGGTGCCCGCGAATGGCACCTGCATCGCGTCTTGCAGCCCACAGTCGCGTTGCCCTGAGGGGCCGCGGGTGGCCCTCCACAGGCCGAGCGATCAGCTCCGCTAGTCACTGTGAATCACCCTCTGCCGCACTTCGCGCCTCCCGCCCCGCGGCCCTGCGCAGTCTGCCTGCCCCTGGGCACCAGGGCTGCCGGTTTGAGTCAGTCCGAGTCCGGGAGGTGTCAGCACACGACCTAGTCTGTAATGAAAGACGAATTCCTGGAGGCGCACTGGGAACGCCCTCTGCCCAGACAGCAGCAGGCAGGGCAAGGTTCACTCAGCTGGTTTCCTCTTGTGCTGGGAGTTTTCGCCCTGAGCTTGGAGCCCTGACCTGAGCAAGCAGCCCAGACCTTCCGGGAGGTAAAGAATTTGGTTTCGCCTCCTTGCCCTCCCCTTTCTGTCTGCCGCATTCCCCCTCCCCCTGCCGCTCTCAGTCTCCCCTTCCCCCACAGTCTTTCTCCATTTCTAACTTGTCCCTTCCGTGCAGGCGGCACCCTCTTGCTGACGGGATCTCTGCAGGCCTCGATGAGGAGGATCTGCTCTCATCTGGCCCCTTTGCACAAGCTGAGAGTGTTTTCAGCTCAGCACAGTCCTGCTCCCATCCCTCCCCTACCACGGGTCAGACAAGATGGCATCTGTCATGCTTGTGTCCTGGCAGGGAGGGGAATGATCCGGACTCCTCTTTGGGGGAAGGCCCCCCTAAATCTTTAACATCTCCTGGCTCATCAAAAGCTAAGCATGGGACACTTCCAGCCCACTTAATTAGCCTCATTTAGCACCGGTCCTACAATTGACAGGTGTGACGTAGTGGGGGTACCCGGCTGGTTTCTATGCTGCTGGCTCTGGGGGAACCCCCACTGGCTGCCGTGGGTACCACGACCCAGCAAAACAGGATGAGTCACTATGCAAACCAGTATGGCCAGACACCCCCCATGGAGAGGAACAAAGGAAGGTGGAATGCTGCCCTGGCTGGGGGGCAGGGCTGGAAGAGAGTTAGTTAGTGGCTGGCTGTCTGGGAGCATGGAGGAGACAGCCTAGGGAAAGGGGCTGGAGTTTAGGGGCCCAGTCTCCCCCCATCTCAAGGGGGCCTGAGGCATCCTAGCCCAGCTCTGTGACCAGATTACATCTGTGCTGTGCTGTATCCTGGAGAGGCAATAAACTTCCTCTATTCCACCGGCTGGTGCAGTCTGTTTGTGCCATTTCGGGGTGCAGGAGACGGGAGACCCCCAACGCACCGTCACAACAGGCACTTTTATTTTTCTATTATAGATACTTGGTTTCTGTTGTTTCCATTCCAGGTCATCTGAGGAAGTGGGTTTTTGCCCACATGAAAGCTCCTGATTCTATATATTTTTGTTAGTTTCTAAGGGTGCATCTCCATCCTTATAATAGTAATAATATTATTATTATTCCGGAATAATAATGCGAGCATCTATGCAGCAATTACGTTATTTCAAAATAAATTTGAAATAACGGACGGCTTATTCCGTTTTCTGTAGACTTCATGCCACAAGAAATAACACCTCTTCTGAAATAGCTATTTTGGAATAGCAGTCGTGTGGACACTCCATTGCTGCTATTTCGAAATAGCTCCTCAGGGTCATTCAAAGTAATTACTTCCCAGTGCTTCCTGGGGCTCTAAACCGAGATAGCTCATCTGCATTAGGGAAGCCTGCCTCGGACTAATTTTGAGGCTTCCCTGTAATGTAGACGTGCTATATCGAAATAAGCTGTTTTGGAGTATTTCTTCCAGAATAGCTTATTCTGAAATAAGCGTGCAGTGTTGACGCACCCTAAGGTGTCACAGGATTGCTCGTTGTTTTTAAAGTTACCAACTAATACGGCGACCTCTCTGAGACCCATAAATCAGGACACTTCCAAAAAACACCCACAATTAGTCTGTTTATTTGTTCTCTGGCGTCAATGCCGTGAAGGGTTGTGTTTCTGTCAGCTGTTCTCTCCAGTAATGAGAGCTGCTGGAAATCGATGAGTCAGAACATGCCTGGAGATTCCCCCGAGTCTAGAGAGTCCAGGAGTCAGGGTTTGAAAAAACATGAAATCTCACCAGAGCTAGCCGTGCTAGGAAAGGGCAGGGGCTGTAGCTGGCGTCTTGCCCAACCCCAGCAGGCTTGAGCAAGTCCATGAATTGCTTTGGGGGTGATAGCTGTGCCGTGCCTCCCCGGGGCTGCGAAGATAAATACAATCCTGTGTTTATCAATTTTAATGTCAGGACCATAATTCTATTATCCAGTCTGATCCGCTGCGTAGCCCAGGCCAGAGAATCTCACCCAGTTACCCCACTGTTGAGCCCAGTTATGTGGCTTAGACTAACCCATTTCCGTCCTTGGCAAATTAAATTGCTCTGTGTCCTGGGCAGAGAACACTAGAAATCAAGGTGCGTCCGAGGCCCCTGCAATGACAGGGAATTGATTAGGTGAGAGATGCCCAGGTGGTCTTGGCAGATGATTCACGCTGCAGAGGAAGGTGATGCCCTCCAGGGTCCCCGCTGATCGGACCGGGGGAGGGGACAGTTCTTCCCGTGTACGCGAGCAAGACCTACCAGCCGCACAATTAGCAGGAATTCTTTGGACAGCCTCAGAGCTCTAGTCTGTCCTGTCTCCAGCTGTGACCAACCCCTGATGCTTCAGAGAAAGGGGGGGCTGAGAGGAAATGCTGAATACATCTGGCCAAAGTACGCACAGAGCCAAATAATTCCTTCCTGACCCCCTTAGTGGGCATAACCCTGAAGCATGATATTTAATGACAGCCGTTGTCTTAGTGCGGAGCTGCATGTGTTGTGAGCATGTGGAGGGCAGGCAGTTCTGTTCTCTTGGGCCATGAAGGACGGGAATTTGCCCAGGGACTCATTAAGGTTGTAAGGCAGCCGATCAGAGTCGTAACTAGCTAATTTGGCGCATGAGGCAAGACCATCCTCGGCGCGGGCGGGGGTGCTGACATGGCTGTTCTCCAGCGCTCGGGCACCTCTGCCTGTTGACAACGCGGTTCGCTCCCCCGTCGGCAGCAGGGACCAGGGGTGAGGAAGGGCGCCCGAAAGAGATGCGCTTTCCCCGCAGCCTGGGAACCTGCCTCGGCTCCCGCAGGGCTTCCCGACAGCTACTGCCTGGCTGGGCACTGAGCGCTCCCTCCGTGGGCTGAGGCTGCTCAGCTGCCAGAGGGACCCTCGCCACGGGGGCTGGGTGCGAGCTACCCGGGACGCTGACAAGGTAAACGTGCCGCTCCCCAGCCGGCCACAGGGATCCCTCCTGCAGCTGCAGGGCAGGGGAGCCAAAGGGGGAGAGGCAGGTCCTTTGGATCGGAGGGTGCTCTGCTGCTTGGGATCCGGGCAGGGGCTGTCGCCGGTGCTTAGGTTGCGCCCCCTCAGCTACGCACCCGAGACAAATGCCTCCCTCGCCTCGCCCTGCAGCCGATACTGCGGTGATGGGTCCGTACAGCGAGAGCTGAAAAGGCTGAGCTGTAACAGACTCATACCATGTCCTGTCTGGAGGGGGGTTACATTTGCCGGCAAACTCACCTTCTGAGCAAGGTCCCTCTTCCTAGGTAGGAGTTGGGTCTCCATAAGCAAGGGTGGTCGGACCTCCACCAAGGCTCTTGGGTCTGTGTGGTGTGTTGAGGTCTGTGTGTGCACTGCAAGTTAACACGTTACGGTTGTTGTTGGTGAGACTGTTTGCAGGCTAATGGGCTCTCGAGGGGAAAGTGCTTCTCAGGGGAGACTGCAGGCCTCCTGACCGGGGGAGGGGAACAGAGAGGGCAATTGCTCTGAGGCCCAATGATTTAAAGGGCCCCCGGGGCTCCTGGCCACTGCTGTACAACTACAGCAGTGAGTGTGTGGCGGGGGGGGGGGGTCCTTTAAATCGCCGCCGGAGCTCTCTGCTGTGTGCTCCGGGTGGCTCTGAGGGCTGGAGGGACACACCACACTCCGGGCAGCCCTGAGAGGCTGGCTGTCCCCCTCCTTCTGCCCAAAGTCCTGCCCCTTCTGGGAGCACAGAGCTGGCCCCTCCCCCCACCATGCCCAGGGTCCCACACAGACTGTCAGCCCCCCTGGGAGACTGCAGTTAGTCTGCAGACAGACTGCCCAGGCCCTAGAGCAAGCTGAGTGGCCTGGGCCTCGCTGCCGTAGGGAGCCGCCTGCCTTGTGGGATTCTCCAGGAGTTGTGCTCTGAATTCTAGGACTTCAAGTAGCCTGGCGCTGCACCCTTCCCGCAAGAGAGTTGAATGTTTTCCTCTCCTTTCTGTGCGTGCGCCAGGAGCACCGCACTCTGTGTTACAGGGCGGCCCTAGAGCGGCACCATGGCCTCGGCAAGCCCGGTGGAGAAGCTGCAGGAGGAGGCCGTCTGCCCCATCTGCCTGGAGTTCTTCACCGAGCCAGTGAGCATCGACTGTGGGCATAACTTCTGCCGGGCCTGCATCCACCGGCACTGTGAGACGTGGGGGCAGGAAAGCCCCCGTCGGCCCTTCCAGTGCCCCGTCTGCAAAGAGCAGTTCAAGGACGACAATTTCCGGCCCAACCGGGTGCTGGCCAACATGGTAGAGAGCATCCTGGAGCTGAGGGTGGCGGGGGGAGAGGAGCGGGCGGAGCCGCTCTGCCAGCACCACCAGGAGAAGCTGAAGCTGTTCTGTGAGGAGGACGGGAAGGCTATCTGCTTGGTGTGCCGGGAGTCCCAACAGCACCGGGAACACAGGGTGGCACCCCTGGAGGAGGCTGCCCAAGCCCACAAGGTGAGAATCCACCCGTGCCGGGGCTCCTGGTGAGCTGAGTGCGAATCACAGCCACCGGCGCAACTGGGGGCTCCTTGCAACGGCCGCCACTGCGTTGGAAAGTCTTCTCTTGTGTCTGAGAAAGTGCTGTTCCCACAGCGGGGGGCAGCCTGGGCTGCTTGTCCATGCCCTGCGCCGGCCCTCAGGGTTCCTGGTTCAGGTCCCGGCTCTGACACAAACAGAGTGAAAAACGACTCCGGGGTTTCTTCATAGCCACCGAGTGGGGGAGGGGGAACCATGAATATTTTCCACAAAATTATCCATGCCGAGAAAAAGAGACTGTTTTTCTTTGGGCAGGGGAACTTCTAAGCCAGCCTGCGGAGAAGCTTTATTTATAGAGGAGCCTGTGGTGTGCTTTTACAGGCCACCCTGGGCGACTGATCCCAGGCAGATGCACCGGAAGTGCCCTAAAAGTGGCACTCCCAAACCGTGGCCCCTCCTCCTTCACCAGCCTTTCCCCTGAGGCTTTTCCCCTGCACCACCAGCCTTTCCCCTGCACCATCCCTTTGCCCCAAGACCCCCTCTCCTGAACCGCCTCTTGCCCCAAGACTCCACCTCCCCCACTTCTCCGTCCCTTCACCCCGTTCAGGCGCCCCAGGCCTGTGGATCTTAACCCCACGCCGCTCCTGCTGGCGCTCCCAGGCCAGGGGGCATTCGCTGAGAGGCAGTAGCAGCCGTACAGCCTCCTCCACAGGTCACAGGTCAGCACACTGGCAGGGGCATGGCCCCCCAAGAGGCCCTCCTGCCCTGACCGGTGCTGCTCTTCCCCCTCAGGCCAGAGTCCAGCAAGCCCTGACTCTGCTCAGGGAGAAGATGGAAGCTGCCAAGCGTCTGGAGACCAAGGAGGCCAGGAAGGTCAAGGAATGGCAGGTGAGTGTCTCCCTGAAAATCTAGGCCAGTTCACCCCAACCTCCTGGAGTCTGGGTCGCCCGGCGTCAGCTCAGCAGGGCCCCCGCGGCTGCCGTGATGCGAACGAATGAGAGCCAGGAACGGGCTGGCGACTCGGTCTGTGTTTAGCGATGACCCCGGCTCAGGGATCGGTGGGGACTCAGCCAGGGGCCCTTTTAGCCCCGTGACTGTAGCTGTCCAAGCCAGCAGGGCTCTGTGTGACCCTCTGGCCAGGCCTCCCGCCTATTCCAGGCCGGAGAATTCCCCCAGTGATTCCTGCCACCAGCCCGGTAACTCCTGGCCGAGCTAGAGCGGAGCTTTGAGACGGACGCCCCGTCCCCACTGGCAGGCTCCCAGGGGTAGATAGACCCATGCAAGTGCCGTAGCTGCTGTGGGGGCCGGAGAACACGTTAGCTCAGCTGTAAGGGGACGCGGCTGTCCCGGCTCTAGGATGCGGCTCCTCTGTCCCCTGGGGGACCCTCTGCGTGGGCTTTGAACCTCCATCGGTCTGCGTGGGATCCTGAGAGTCTGCTGCACTCAGACCCCGTGTCTCCTCCATGTGGGAGCACCGGCCTAGTGGCCCATTCCAAAGCCGGGCAGACGTCTTATAGCAGCCGTGCTGTGGGTGTGACCCTGGGGATAAACCCAGAAGGATCCGGAGATGATAAAAGGTCTCCGAGCACATCCCCCCCTTTCCTGGAAACCTGCCAACTCTCCCTCTCTCCCAGGGTCTGACTTCCCCCCGGCTAGCTCTCCTTAGCGCTGCGGGACCTTTCTCTCGCCCTTGAGCGCTGAACCTCCCTCCCTCCACAGGTCTGAGCCATGCCTGGGCAAACCTGTCTGGCAGGGCTGAGCCGGGGCACCAAAGCGAATGGCTCTTGCATTGTTCTTCCAGTGTTTCCGAGAAGCACATCCCTGGATCCATCTCCCCCTCCCCAAGTACCTTTCCCCACATCCCTGCTCAGTGGCAGATTAGCCACTGGCCCAACGGGGCCCAAGCACAGGGAGTCTGGTCAATTGGGCACCCCCTTTGCCCCTACCCGCCCCACCCATCTGCCTGGCTCTCCTGCTGGGGAGCGGGAAAGCCCTCATGCTCTGCCCCCCAAGGGGTGGAGGGTGCTGCACGTAGAAGGAGTAGGGAGGGGACCCCACTTGCTCTGGCCTAGGGCCCCACAAAACCGTAATCTGCCTCTGGCCCTGCTATCAAGCTGGATAGATCCATTACGACTGTGAACTTCACAGTAACCCAATCAAGATATAGTATGTCTGACTCTAGACCATGGGTTCCCAAACTGGGGTGTGTGTGTGTGAAGAAATCCAGCCCCCCCTTCAATTCTCCCCCCTCTAAGTTTTGCTGCTATTTTCAGTCCCGGTCACCGCCACCCCCCCTTTTTTTTTTGCTCAACAAATTTTGATGCTATTGGAGGTGGGGGGGCATGAGTGTTTCTCAAAAATCAAAAAGGGAGGGGCGTGATGCCGAAAAGTTTGGGAACCGCTGCTCTAGACCATTGTGAACAGCTCAAAATCTGTTGCAGCTGTGTGAACAGCTTTAACATCCTCTACTCCAGACTGGAAGGTAGGCCAGTATATTTCCCCCCACCCCACCCCACCCCACCCCACTCCGGACAGATCTTCATTCCTGATTTTTGATGGGACGTTTCCGAATGGAATTAAGATCTTCCTCATATTTGGAGCCAACATATGAAGTTCCCCCTTTGGGGCCAACGATTCCCTGGGAGACTTAACAGCTCAGCCTCCTTCGCTTCCCAAAAAGAAGACAGGTGATTTGAGGGTGGTGCCGAAATACCTCTGTGGGAGAAAACGTTGGCTACTGAAGGGCTCTTTGATCTAGCAGCAAATGGCAGAACAAGAGCCGGGAGCAGAAGCCAGACCAATTCAAATGAGGTAGAAGGCGCAAATTATTAACACCAAGGGCAATTAACCTCTGGAGCAAATTCCTAGGGGAATTGGTGGACGCTCCATCTCTTAATGGCTTTCCATCTAGACAGGATGCCTATCAGGAAAACACTTTGGTGATTCACAAGTTATTGGGCTTAGGACAGAGGTAACTGAGTGCAATTCAATAGCCGTGCTCAGGGCTGCCGACCAGAGACAGGGGAGCAAAGGGGGCAATTATCCAACTACCCCTTTCTCCGCACTTTCTCTGTGTTTCAAACCCATGTTCCGGGTGGGGAGAGGCAGGCTGGCTGGCTGGTTGGCATGTAAACAGCAGGCAGTTTTTCCTCCGCCCAGATGGGATTTGGACTTCTTCCGGCAGGAGAAAGTGCAGGTCCAGCGCCAGATCATCATCTCCGAGTTCGAGAAGATCCGCCAGTTCCTGTCGGAGGAGGAGCAGCTGCTGCTGGAGAAGCTGGCGAAGGAGGAGGAGGGCTTTATGCAGAGAGCATGGGCCAATCTCGCTGACCTCTCGGAGCAGTGCTCTGCCCTGGGCAAGCTCATCACAGAGCTGGAGGACAAAAGCCGGCAGTCGTCTGTGCAGCTGCTAGAGGTGAGAGTGGGTCGGATGTGGAGGCGGGGTGGTCAGGCGAGGAAGGCACTGGGCAGCGATGTGGGATGCCTGGGTTTTAATCCCACCCTGCCACCTCTGTGTGACTGTTCCTTCTGTGGGAACAGAACAGGGAATCATCAAGAGATCCTCCCCTGTCACCCATTCCCAGCCTCTGACCAACAGAGGCTAGGGGCACCATCCCTGCCCATCCCAGTTAATAAGTTGATGGACTTTCATGAATTTATCTGGTTCTTTTTTGAACCCTGTTAAAGTTCTGGTCTTTACCACATCCTCCGGCAAGGAGTTCCACAGGTTGACTGTGCGCTGCAGGAAGAAAGACTTCCTTTTGTTCGTTTTAAACCTGCTACCTGTTAACTGATGCCCATTGGTAGAGCCGATTGGGAAATGACTAGACGATTTACCCAGCGTTGCTCGGGTCCTTAACTCAATGCATATTTGTTATTTGGAAAATAAAATGAAAATGTACACGCTGCCTTTAAATCATTGCTCTGGGGTGGGGCTAGGGATGAGGGGTTCAGTATGCAGGCTGCCCCGGAGGAGAGCTGTTTCCCTCTGCAGAAAAAGATTTTGTTGTATTCAGACATGCAAGGTGAGGTGTGGGGGGAGGTTGGACAAAACCCCAAATTTAAAAATGTTTATTTGTTAAACAAGCCTTTTCCACAGCCGACACTGATTCTTTTCCCTTTCCCCTCTGCAGTGGGCGAGGCATTCGCTGAGCAGGTAGGTAGCTGCGGTCCATCTCCCTTCCATTTCTGCAAGGGCGGTTGTGCTGGGAGCTGAGATAACAAGGCATTTCTCCTGGTAGAGCTGAAACGGCCCGACTCTGGGAGCCAGAAGCCAGGCCCACTGACGTGAAGACTAGATACAGCTTCCCGGAGCATTGCCTGGAGATGAGGACAATGCTACAGAGATTTAAGAGTGAGTGGAAATGGAAATTGCTGGGGATCCCAGAGAGAACAGAGGAATAAACCCTCCATTAAAAGGGTGGGGGGTTAACTTGATACTCGGATGCATAAACAGGGGAATCTGGAGTAGGGGCAGCGAGGTTATTCTGCCTTTCTATTTAACACGGGTGCAGCCCCAGCTGGAATCCTGCATCCGGTTCTAGTGCCCACAATTCCAGCAGGATGTTGATAAACTGAAGAGGGGTCAGGAAGAGCCACAGGAAGGGCTGAAAATCTGCCATCTAGTGAGAGTCTAGGAGCTCAGTCACTGTAGCTGGACAAAGAAAAGGTTCAGGGTTGACAGCCTCACCAGGCCCCTGAGCAAGGTAAGAGGGGGCCCTGGAAGGGGCGGAGCCTCAAGCAGAAGGGGTGGGGCCAAGGCAGACAACCCTCTGCGGCCCCCCCTTCCTGCCCCCAGTCCTCAGTGCTGCCTAGAGCGCACTGCACTGTGCTCCGGCAGTGATTTAAAGGGCTTGGAGCTCCGGGCACCACAGCAGCAGTGGCCACGCTCTAAGCCTTTTGTATTGCTGGGCCCTGGGGCAGTTTTCCCCTTTGCACTCCCTGTCGGTAGGCTTGGGGGTGACTTGATTAGAGTCTGAAAGGACTTACCCGGGGAGCAAATGTTTAATAATAGAGGCCTCTTCCGGCGAGCAGAGCAAGGTCTGACAAGATCCAGTGGCGGCTAGTTGAAGACAACCTCAGACTGTGAATACAATGTGACTTTTTAACAGTGGGGGTAACTGTGGTAGATTCTCCATCACTGGCAATTTTTAATTCAGGTTTGGATGGTTTATTTTTTCTCCTAAAAGATCCCCTCCAGTTCAAACAGAAATTAGTTCAGAGACATCCCTGTAAGCTGAGCGCTTGGGCAGCCACCCACAAGCAATTCCAATGCCTCCCAGCTGATCAACAGAGCGTCCACAGCCGGCAGAATGGCTTTCTACTGGTGGTGCACATCTGTGCATGCCTTGGTGCACAGAACAAAATTTATTCTGCCCATCGATGGAAAAAATTAGAGGGAACATTTGCATCTTAAGGTGCTGTGTTACTCAGGAAGTCAGACTAGATTTTGACAGTCGTCCTTTCTGGCCTTGGTATCGATTTGCAGTTAGAGGAGGGTGCAGGTTGTGGTCGTATGGGTGTGCACATAGAGAGAGGTAGGCCCACAGTCGGATAGGGATGTTTAATATCATTTAATTGAATAGTCGATTAACCTCATGAATTCTTATCGGTTACTTGACTATTTTATAGTCCCCAGGGGTGAGGCCGGCATCCAGTGTGCTCCAGCCCCAATCCCGAGCAGCCCCCTGCCACTCCACGCTGCTGCCTCTGTATCAGAGGCAGCAGTACAGGGTGCCAGGTGGGAGCTGGTCTGCTAGAGGAGACAGTTTAAAAACCAGCTCCCTTCATGGACTGGCTGCCTGTCACCCCGCACTGTTGCCTCTGATACAGAGGCAGCAACGCGGGGTGGCAGCAGCCCCTGACTGGGGGTGTGTGTCTAAGCTCCTAGATCCTGCATGAGCTGGAACTGAGCCAGGCTGCCTGCCAGCCTGCCTCCTAATACACTTTAAATGCAGAGTCGCAGTGGGGGTAGGTCCTGGACCTGTCTCAAACTGGAACTGAGCAGGCTGCTGACCAGCCTGCTAATACATTTATTGGTAAGGGCGGAGGAGTGGGGGGGCAGGAATGCATGTAGTCTGTAACATTAATCAATAAGCTTTTGCTTATCAGTTAATCGGTTACTCGACTACACAGTTACATCCCTAATGTGGGGACATGGCTGCGATACAGAGAATGGAGCTTTGTATTGGAGGTGGGACCATGGTGTGGGGCAGTGTTGCCTGTAAGCTGGAGGCTTGTGCAGCCACTCAGGAGAGATTCCAATGCTGCCTCACAGATTAGCTGAGTGCCCATTGGTCGGTTTTGTGTTTCTCCTGGTGGTGCACATGCACACATGCCTCGGTGCACATAAAATTATTCCACACATGGATGGAAAAGATTAGAGGGAATGTTGGTGTGGGGTGGGGCTGTACTCTGGGGACGTGGCCAGTGGCCATGTGGTCTCTGGTCCGTGAGGTGTCGGCTGCAGGCCTCAGCAGTGCCCGTCTAACTCCCTTCTCTTCCTCCAGCGGATGTGACTCTGGACCCTGAGACAGCCCACATGTGCTTGGAGCTGTCCGCAGACCGGCGCAGTGTGCGGCTGAGGGAGCAGCAGCGGGCCGTGCCACCCCACCCCAAGCGTTTCGACACGTACCGCTGTGTGCTGGGCGCGGCGGGGCTGGGTGCGGGCTGGCACTACTGGGAGGTGGAGGTGGAGGCGGGCGACAAGGCCTACTGGACCCTGGGCGTGGCGCGAGCCTCGCTGCGCAGGAAGGGCTGGTTCAGCCTGGAGCAGGAGGAGGGCGTCTGGGCCATGCGCCTCGTCCGGGGCCAGTATCAAGCCCTCACCTGCCCCAAGACCAGCCTGTCGCCGAGCCGCAGCCCTGAGCTCCTGGGCGTCTTCCTGGACTGGGATAGAGGGAGCGTCACCTTCTACGAAGCCGAGGGCATGGAGCCCATCTTCTTCGCCACTGGCGCCCCCTTCGCCGAACCGCTCTACCCCTTCTTCTGGCTCATGTGTCCCGGCACCAGCCTCAGGGTTCGGCCCTCGTGGGACCCAAGGTGCGAGGGGGGGAAGCAGGCGTGAGGGGCTGGGGAATGGCACAGGGGCGGGCAGCAACCCTTGCCCCATGCCCTGCCCACGATGTCCAGCGGGTGAGGGGGCTCCCTCACCTTGACAGGAGCGGGGGTGGGGTGCTGACAGCCAGCTCCCCTCTCCCCAACTCTCAGGGACAAGGAGGGGTCACTTCCCACATGTGCATACCCCTCCCTCCACCCCCGTGCAATTGGAACAATACCCCTCCCCCAGCCACGTGCACCACCACCCTCGCACACCAGCAGATCCGCGGCAAACCCAGACATTGTTAAGGGGCAGAGATGGCAGGGATGGGCCTAGTTGGTCAGTGGCACGGGCTCGCCCCCGGCTGGGGCGTCACTGCTCCCCGAGAGCCCTCACGCTGCTGGGTTTGGTCAGGACCGTTTTTGGAATAAACCGAATGTAACGACGAGGCGGGTGGGGAGGTGCGTGGGGAGGCATGGATGCGTGACCCCCCTGGGAAGGAAAATGGGAGCTACTCAGAGCCCTGGGCTCAGTGTCTCGGCCGCCTAACTCACAAAGACATTTGGGGTGGGGGGAGCCCGTCCTGGAGCCCCTGTATTATCTGCACTGAGGGGGCTGCACTCGGGGACTTGAGAGTCCAAAACGAGAGTCTGAAGCCATTCGGGCAGGCACCACGTCCGGAGTTGCAGGATGGACCCATCAAGAGCCCATTATTATTTATTTTGACCTTGCATCTACCCAGATCTGGGGGCTTGTGACGGGCACTGCTCAGTTGCAGGCCCTGCCTGAGTCTGTCGAGAGCCTGAGACACTTGCTGTGAGCGGGGCCGGGGGGGGGTGTTGCCCTGTGAAACTCCACACTGGGCACTTGCTGGGATGGTGTGATGGGCCTCCCCTTCCCCCATGCTTTATAAAATGGGCCTATGGACATTAATTTATGTAACTCAAAGGTGCTTTGAGCAAATGTTTTCGTGTAACTCATCAATCTTCAAGTCATGAGCGGCTGGTTCTGTTTATTTTACTTTGATGTGTGTATCATTTTCGCATGTAAAGTTAGACATATGGGCTGTGTCTACACTGGGCCACTTATTCCGGAAAAGCAGCCGCTTTTCCAGAATAAGCTGCGAGCTGTCTACACTGGCCCCTTGAATTTCCGGAAAAGCACTGACGATCTACTATAAGAAATCAGCTGCTTTTCTGGAAAAACTATGCTGCTCCCGCTCGGGCAAAAGTCCTTTTTTCAGAAAACTGTTCCAGAAAAGGACCAGTGTAGACAGCCCAGTAGAGTTTTCCGCAAAAAAGCCCCGATTGCGAAAATGACGATCAGGGCTCTTTTCCGGAAAAGCGCGTCTACATTGGCCATGGACGCTTTTCCAGAAAAAGGGCTTTTCCAGAAAAGCATCCTGCCAATGTAGACGCTCTTTTTCTGGAAATACTTATAACGGAAAACTGTTCTGTTTTAAGCATTTCCGGAAATTCATGCCAATGTAGACGTAGCTATCGAGTGGGTTTCAAATGTCTGAATGAGAGGAATCAAGGGTGTTACCCTCAAAGTCTCGATAAGCAACTGTTAAACAAACTCTCTCGTCCTTATATCAGCGCAGCGGTTGGTAGGGAGTGGACTCAATTCTTTAAAAAAGAACAGGAAAGCAGAGGCCTGGGTCTTTTAGCTGGGCTACACCTGAAGGAAGGAGCCAAAGATCCCAGAGTGGGGAGACAGGCCTAGTTTGCAGGGGCAGCCGGAAAAGAGGTTTTAGGGTGAGTTTGAAAAGTTTGTGCTGAGGATTCAGTGGAGAATTAGCCACCCGTTTTTGTTTCTTTTGATTTGTAACCTACTTTGCTCTGCCTGTTCTCACTTATTACCACTTCAATCCTACTGCTTCTACTTCATAAAATCACTTTTACTTTCTAGCAAACCCAGAGTAAATAATTATTACCTGGGGGAGCAACCAGTGTGCACATTCCCCCTTTCATTGTTGAAGGGAGCTTACCTAATGCTTGGGGGTCTGATCCCAGCTGGGGAGTGCTATCCCAGGATGCTGCGCCCTAAACTGCACTCTCCTTGGACCTGAAGAGCTTCAGTGTTCGTACTGCTTCTGGGGGGCAGGGATCCTGGGATACCACTGGGCAGGGCAGGGATCTCAGCCTTCTGGGGGGCAGGGATCCTGGGATACCACTGGGCAGGGCAGGGATCTCAGCCTTCTGGGGGGCAGGGATCCTGGGATACCACTGGGCGGGGCAGGGATCTCAGCCTTCTGGGGGGGCAGGGAACTCAGCCCGGAGAGCGGGAAGGCAAGTGGCAGTGGCCGTGACAGCAGCCCTCAGTCTCCGTCCCTCCCATAGCTCCACTACCCTTCATCCCACATCCCCTTCCCCGTTCCTTCATCCTGCTGTGCTTTCTGCCCTGCACTCCCTCTGCCCCTCCACCGTGCGTCCTAGGCCTAGAACTCCTACCCCTCCCACCCCCACACAGCAATCCCTGGGAACAAGCCCCCACCCCCACCACTCCCGGGAGCATTAGGCACTGTGGGAAAACCCGCCTGCCTCCTCCTGGGGCATGATGGGAGACAAGGGCTGAATTCCCACAATTCACTGAGTGTGGTGAGGGGCTTTGGGGTCTGCATCGCCCCCTGCTGGGCGCTGGATCCTAGCGGCACTGGCGTGTGCGCTCCATGGGTCCGTGGGGTCTAAGGCAAGGAGGAAGCTCAGGTCTGGCTGTGCAGATGGTGTGAGGGCAGGATGCTCAGGGTTGCCAGTGTGCACATGGATAAACTGGATTCTACAGCCACGGAAGTTGGGCTCAGGCCAATGAGTGGAAGGAGAAGGGAAAAGGCCCCATGTCACACTCCCTGCCCCCCAAGCCACCCAGCCCCTGACCTGGAGAAGGCCAGAGAGAGGCCCTTAGCCCATTCCCCATGAGCCAGCCAGTCCTACCAAACTCCGCCTTCCCCACAGTGCCAGTCCTCCCCTGCAGCCCCCTCTCCCCCGACCACACGGGCGCTGCCAGGCTGGGCTGTTGTTGTTTATTTGAGTTACAGTGGGGCCTACGGGCCAAGTGCCCGCTGGGCCGGGCACTGCATGGACACAGACCCAAGAGAGAGCCCCTGCCCCAAGAGATCACTCTCTGAAGGGAGAACATCAACCCTGGAACAGCCCAGGGGCCCATGCAACCGTGTCCCAGCTCTGACAGTGGCCAGGAGCAGTCAGTGCGGAGGGAGGAGTGTGGGGCCTGCGTTGGGCAGCTGTGGGAAGAGGTGGTTTGCTCCCGGCCTGCGGCTGTGTCAGGCTGTGAAGACAGGCCAGGCGTGACTAGCGACGATGAATAGCCGTAAACAGTCTCCTTGCCCTCCTGGACCCTGCTGTGCAGCTCCTCTGCAGGGGTGAAGCGCCCTCTGTCCATCCGCCCCCAATCCATTCCCTGAGACGTGTTCAGGTCTTGGACTCGGATGCATCAAGCGGCAATGAGTTCCACAGGGCATGGCAAAGGGCACTTCCTTTCACTGGCTGGAAAGGGGCTGTCTTTTGGCAATGTCCTGATTGAAGTGTGGATACCAGGACTGGACGCAGGATCCAGGCACAGTCTCCCTAAAGCTGCATGCAGTGGGAACAGCCCTTCTCTGCTCTGACTTTGTATTTCCCTGCTCAGAGAGTGCAGGAAGGAGTTACCCTCTGAATCGCCGTGCTGCATAATGTAATTGCCTATATCCTGTCAGGGCCTCTGCTTTCTAGGGTACCCTCCCCACTCTGCTGGTCTGGCCGGCATCCCTGGGTCCCAGAAAGATGACCTGGCATTTGGCTGTATTAAAAAGCACCTTGTTTGAATGATCATAGAATTTAAGACCAGAAGGGACCATCACGATCATGTTGTCTGATGTCCTGCTCCTTGCGGGCCACTGAGCCTCCCTCCAGCCTCTCCTGTGACAGGCCCAGAGCCTCTGGCTGAGCTACCGACATCCCCAAATCGGGGTTTAAAGATTTCAAGGGACTGAGTATCCACAGTTTGCACCCGTTCAAGCCGCCCAGTGAGCCGAGCCCCACGCTGCAGAGGAAGGCGAAAATCCACCAGGGTCTCTTTGTCTATCTGAGCCTGGGGGGGAAATTCCCTCCTGAGCCTCAAATAGGGCACAGAGTTACACCTGGAGCATGCGGGTGAGATCCATGAGCCAGCTCTGCTCCCAGAGCTACTCCCCAGCCCCCCACCCGCCTGTGGGCCCCCAGCAAGCTTTGCCCCAATGTCTGATACTCAGAGGGGATGCCAAGTAGACTCCACACTTGACCCTCCAGCCGGCACCCCCAGCTCCTCCCTATCCCAGTCCTCAGGGACTGTCTCTCCAGAGTTCTTCCCCAGCTTCCTGGCACCCACCCCTCTGGATCTCTGGCCCCGTGGCTGAGCCGTGGCAAGCCCCAAGCCCGGGTGAGTCCTCTGGTGCCTGAGCAGGGCTAAGCTCTGGCAGAAGCCCTTCTCTCTCCAGGTGCACCTGAAAGGCATCACCCTAGCATGGGTCGTCAGATGGGCACTGAGAGCTGACAGCTGGGGGGAGCTTTTCCCGCACTGGCAGCAGCTGTGCGACCTCAGCAGGCCGTGAGTCGTCTGGTGCCTGGCCAGGGCAGCCTGGCGCTGGAAGGCTTTCCCGCAAGCCGTGCACTGGTGGGGCATCTCCTCCCCGTGGGCACTGCTCCAGTGGCTTGGAAGCTCAGTGCTGGCCCCCAAGCCAGCTCCGCAGACAGGGCACTAGTGGGCCGGAGTGGCGTGGGCCTGCCGGTGGGCGAGGAGGTTGGCGCTGAGGCTAAAGGCCGTGTCGCACTATTCGCACTTGTAGGGCTTGTCTCCAGCGTGGACCCGCTGGTGGATGAGGAAGTCTGAGTTCTGGGTGAAGGCATTGCCGCATTGGTGGCAGCGGTAGGGTTTTTCCCCGGTGTGGGTGCGCCAGTGCACCGTCAGGGTGGATCTCATGCGAAAGCACTTGCCACACACGGTGCACTGGTAGGGGCGCTCCCCGGTGTGGGTGCGGCGGTGGACCACCAGGTCGGAGCGCTGTCTGAAGGCCTTGCCACAGTCGGGGCAGGGGAAGGGGCGCTCGCCAGTGTGGGTGCGGCGGTGCATGGCGATGTGGGCGTGCCGGGCAAAGCTTTTCCCGCACTGGAGGCAGCGGTAGGGCTTGTCGCCGGCATGGCTGCGCAGGTGAGAGGCCAGGTTGGAGGAGTCGGTGAAACGGCGGCCGCAGTCTGGGCAGCGGTAGGGGCGCTCGCCGGTGTGGGTGCCCTGGTGCTTCACCAGGTGGGAGCTCCGGCTGAAGGTCTTGCCGCACTCGCCGCACTGGAACGGCCGCTCCCCCGTGTGCATGCGCCGGTGCTGGGCCAGGTGCGAGGCCCAGACAAATCTCTTCCCGCACTCAGGGCATGTCTTGCACCCAGTGCTCCCCGCCCCCCGTGTTCCATCCAGCTGGGCCTCAGCCCCACGCTGGCCCTCCGGTGCCTTCCCCGACAATGCTCCATCCTGCCACGGACTCTCCTCCTTCGCCCTGCACAGCTGCTCAGGGTCTGGGGGAAGGAAACAGGAGACAATTAACAGCTCGGAGAGGGGAATCTTGGGAGAGAGAAAAATCAGTGATCGAGATGAGGGCCCATCACGCCAGGCACTGCACAGACACAGAGTGACTGAGATCAGGGCCCATCACGCCAGGCACTGCACAGACACACAGTGACTGAGATCAGGGCCCTGTCACGCCGGGCACTGCACAGACACACAGTGACTGAGATCAGGGCCCATCACGCCAGGCACTGCACAGACACACAGTGACTGAGATCAGGGCCCGTCACACCGGGCACTGCACAGACACAGTGATGAGCTAGGCTGCGAGTTAGGAGCCAGTGTTTGTCTGGGAGAGGAATGGACCAATGGCAGAGCTCTCCTAGGGGTGGGCTGGATTCTCCCTCTGTCTGTGGGAGATGGGGCATGTGTGTCCGTCTGTCGGTGGAGATGGGGTGTCTGTTTCTCAAAGCTGAGCTCTAACTCGGCCCCGAGTTAGTGGGCCGGAGAGATCCTGGGCCGGAGCTCCGCTGTCCCTGAAGTCTATGGCATTCTAAGGCATTATGACCTGGAAAGGGGCAGATTGTGTCCTCATCACCAGCCCCTTGCCTGCAGAGCGGCCAGGGAGATTCAACAGGGCGGAGTGAAATCTCTCCTCCCGCCCGGTGGAGCCTTTGCTCTGCTCACCACAGAGGGATGGCTGGCAAAGGGCTGCAGCTCCTGCCCAAAGCGAGTTAAGGCCAGTGCAAGCCAGGCGTGCCATGGCCCGGAGGGACTCGTGCAGTTATGACAGTGCAAGTCTCGTCACACTATAAAACTTCTGTCCCAGCTTCCAGCCTGAAGCATTTTCCGTTGCTTCAGAAGTCTTGGCTCTGGATTTCCATCACGGTCTCTAGCTCCCTGTGGCGGGAGGCACCAACCCCGCACTGGGCATGAAAAAGTAAACCGGCGCTACCTGGCTGAGAAAGCTCCGCCCCCACAGCCCTACTGAGCATGCTCCAGCTGGGGACTGGCTATAAAGGCCGGTGGAGCAGCTCAGTTGAGGCTGATTGCTGCAGAGGAAGGTGCTGCTGCTGTAAGGAGATGCTAAGGGAGGCCTGAACTGCAGATGCCAGTCAGAGGGGATGAAAGAAGTTGATGTCAGGGAGGTGGGTAGGGACTAGCCCAAGTGGGGAGTTTAAAAAAACCCCCAAGAGCTCAGTGTGTTGCTGGTGAATTCCCTGCTGAGCTAATGGTGGGACACGCCCACCACAGACAGAGCCCTGGGCTGGGACTGATGGAGAGGGAGGGCCTGGAGCCCTCATCCCATTAACCCCCAAGGGAGGTGCTGTGACTGTTGACTCTGGCCGCTAGGCCTTACTGCCCTCGGACAGGGAGCTATTGATACTGACTCTAGCCATTAGGAGTCACTGCCCTAAGGGAAGGGTGTGATAACTGAGTCAGGCCACTAGGCCCCACCGCCCTGAGGGAAGGACTCTAGCCACTGGGCCTCACTACCCTGAGAGAAGGGCTGTTGTACTGACTGTGGCCAGAAGGCTGGACTGTTGTAGGGGAGCAGGGGTGTAGTGAGAGGACCTTGCCCATAGGGACTGGAACATGGGGTGGGATGCTCAGTGAGGGGCCGGAGAGGTGTAAAACCCTGCCAAGGAAGGGGCCGGGCACACCCACCCTGTGACATCCCCTCTTTCTGGAAACCTGGGTGTGTCTTACACACTCACACACAAATCTCTGGGGCCTGATAACCCGGCCTCCAGGCAGTCTGCCGGGGGGCAGTAGAATTTTTGACAAGGGGATGTTGCCTGGTACTGTGCAAAACCCGAATAATTTCCAGTGTGTTGCAGATTCCCCCTTCCCCATCCACAAAAAGCCTTAAGGAGCTGTGAGAACTTGGGGCCTGCTGTTGAGCTCACTGGGATGGGACAGACCTGGGCTGCAGCAGGGGGCGCTCACCCCGGCCTCCCTGGGATACGGGCATGGCTCAGTGATGCTCCCCCAGCGCCCTCACCTCTGTGGATGCCTTGCGGCCCGGCCGTGTCCTCTGAGCCCTGGAGTTCCGGGAGGCACCGTGCTTCCATCCAGGAGATGCTGGTGGGTTTGGGAACCGGGCAGGGCAAGCGGGAGATTTTTCTCCAGCCCCCGAAAAGGGTCGACTCCTGAGAGTTCTGAGGGAGGGGAAAAAAAAACCTCTTGAATTATGTTGCCAAACCAGGAGGGTGACTCTGCACGCACCCGGCTTCTTTTCTTTCTAAAATGTCCGTGGGAAGCAGCCCCCACGTTGCGGCTGGCTCTGGGGACTAGAGCGCAAACGGGGAGCTGAAAAGGCTCCTCCCGGCTGCAGAGAGGTTTGGGGGCGATCTGTCGTGTCCGGCGAGGAGCGGGGTCGGCCCAGGCCCCTGGGGACGAGTCCACACGCGTCCCAGCCTGGCATTTCTTGTACTGTCACCTAGCAGGAGAATCCTGCAGGGTGCCAAGATAAACCTCACAGAGCAGAGAGGGGCACAGCCACCGGGAGGGGCTGCCCGTGGCAAGCCCTAAGCACCAGCAGCTACCCCCAGCTCCAACCCACTAGCCCCCACGGCCCTCCCAGAGCCGGGGACAGAGCCTAGCAGCTCTCAACCCCAGCACCTGGCTGCTGCTGGTCCAAATGGCCTCCCAGGCACCGGGGGATGCTCAGAGCTGGTCCCCAGGATCCCACAGCGCCGGGGCCCAGGGAGCAGGAAGGGAGGCACCAGGCAGACGGGGAAGACAGCAGCTGCACGACCGGGAAGTGGAAGTGCAAGCTGGCAAAGCCTCTTCAGCACAGGCTAAGAGAGAAAAACCGGAGCTTTGCTTCCCAGAGCCAGAGCCATCTAGTGGCTCCTGCCCCAGAGCTGCATCCCCAGACAGACAGGGATGTGCAGACCCAGAGGTGACTTCTAGAGAGGCTCAGATTCCAGGGGCTGCTCTGGGGTATTGGGAGTCAAGGCAGACTCTGGATTTGTGGGCTTTAAAAGATCATCAGCACAGCGTTTAATCTGGCACCATGGGCCACGCAAAAAAGATTCAAATGCTGCTCAGCTGATTAGCAGAGTGCTCACAGCCGTCAGCCTGTGTTTCTACTGGTGGTGCACAGATGCACGTGCCTTGGGGCACAAAATTTATTCTACACATTTTGTGGAAAAAAGTTAGAGGGAACACGGAGCGGAGGTTTCACAATCAATAGACACCCCCCTGAGAGGAACAGGCATTTTTCAGGCCTTGAAGACGCAGGCCAATGCTGTGGTCACCGTGTATAAGCCATGCCACGGAACAGAACCCAGGAATCCAAATTCCTAGACCTGACCCCGGCAGCATCCTGCCGCCCCTCTCCTGTCCTTGGCTTGCAGAGCTCACGAGCCCCTGCTCTTCTCTAGCCGTCACTTGTGTGCTTGCTTGTGTGTGTGTGTGTGAGGCTGTGTATGTGTGTTTCACAACCGAGCTAGGCAGAGCGTCAACCCCAGTCAGCTTCCTTTCTCAGTCCAGGGGCAGGTGCCTTGCTGATAGCAAGGGAAAAGTCCCACAATTGTAGGGAATTTCCTGGCTCCTACATGACCCGGGGGATCTGGGTTAGTGGAAGGATCTGAGCCCCTCCTCCCACTTCCTTTACCCAGAGACCTCCCTAACCTTAAGAACGTTCCTTCCACTTGCCTGTGGGGCAGAGTACCAGGGGTGAAAGTAACTTACATTTCTTACAGGTACTGTGGTATCACAATCTCTCCTCCCCCCCTTGTGGTTGGGGGAGGTTGGGGGAGGGGTTGTAATAGGACAGTACCTGTAAGACATTTTAAGTATGGGATGAAGTGGGGGGAGGGGGGTGGTCCCAGCCCGGGGCTTGTGAATAGGAGGGGATGCAGACCTCAGGTGAGGTTGGGAAGTAAGTGGGGGGGGGGAGCTCAGGACAAGAGGTGTGGCGGTGCACGAGTCAACACAGGGATGGGGGTGGGAGAGATCAGGGCAGAGGTATGGGAGCTTTTTCAGTGTCAAAATCCACCCTTCCTAGATTTCCTGGATTCCAGAATCAGATGGGCCCATCGTGTTCATCTCTTCTGACCTCTTTATATGACACAGGTCAGAAAATGGCCACAAAAATAATCCCTGGAGCAGAGTTTTTTAGGGAAAAGATCCAATCTGGATTAGGAAAGTGAATGGAATTAAATGCCATTTAGGAGAATGATTGGATTTCAGACTGACACTTCCCAGGTCTTATTGGGAGTCATAACCTGGGAAGAAGCTCTGATAATCAGAAGGCAGAAGTTTTAGCCAATACTTTCTGCATGATGAAAACCCAAGTGATAGTCCTTCAGATTAAAAAATAATCCATAGAGGAGAGTCATGATCTATTACGCACTTGAGGTAAAAATGAAGATACCATACAGAATTCATGGTTTTGTATGTGAGAAATCGAGACCTCTATTGAAATCCGCAGGATACCAGGTACACATAATATATGTAACATTGATTAATTCTCTCTCTGAAAGCAGATAAGCTTGCAATTAACATTATATGGGAGAAAAGAGTGATACTGGGAAGATGGAAACATGAAGTTGTAATTCCAATATGAAAACTAGGCAAACTGTCCACATAAGTGGGTGTTTACAGATCCATTGTCCTCATGTCCCATCTGGGTAAAATTATGTCGAGAATGGTGAATGAAAGACCGGTTGCCTATTTGGTAAACAACGGCATTACTGATAAGGTGCAGTGTGGTTTTAGGAGAGGACAATGCACCATTGTTCGCATGGCTAAATTAGAAACTGAAATGCAAAAAACCTATGAGGTGAAACAGTTTCATGGGAGCTGTTTTATAGTGAAAAGACGTAGGACAAGCCACAAAGGGAAGGTTTATTGTACCCAGTAAATGCACTAGGATAAGGGGAAGAATGTAGGGGAAATTAGAGAATTTTTGAATAAAAGGACCAGGCAGGTTGGAGTTGGAAAAATTGTGTTGAATATGTTCAGTACAAATGGAACCCCACAAGGAAGCGTTATCAGCCCAATCTTATTTAATATGATGTATTTGTTTCTCCCCCAAACAAATACATGCTGGGGCAAATGTCATTTTAGCCATAGCTGCTTGCGCTCTGTGTGTTAGAAAGGTGGCAGAAAAAAGAATCAGCTATGCATTAGGGGGACCTCTGACTGGGACGTCACATTCTCCATCACTAAAACCAAAGCACAGGTCTTTACAAAAAGGGAAATTGCAAAACAATGTAAATTGTATCCTAGAATGATAGGACACTAGAACTGGAAGGGACCTCGAGAGGTTGAGTCCAGTCCTTTGTCCTCACAGCAGGACCAAGCACCATCTAGATCATCCCTGACAGGTGTCTGTCCAACCTGCTCTGAAATATCTCCAGAGATGGGGATTCTACAACCTCCCTGGGCCACTTATTCCAGTGTTTCACCACCCTGACAGTTCGGAAGTTTTTCCTAATGTCCAACCTAAACCTCCCTTGCTACAGTTTAAGCCCATTGCTCCTTGTCTTGTTTCTGTACGAAGAACAAATAGATAAACTTACAAGGTTCAGATTTGTAGTGTTAATATTTAATACTAAATGACTTTAGAAAGGGTGTGTAATCTCTGTGAAAGATCAATGTACAGGAAAGATTAACCAGTTAAAAGTCTTGCTGGTGGGGGAGATAAGAAGACACTGCTCATGGCATTCATCAAACACAGACTGACTATGGCTGACGCTTTCAGGTCTGCATCAAAATTAGAACTTAGAAAGTTAGATTTAATACAAACCCAGGCACTATGAATTGCGAGCAGAGCCTTTCTTACAACCCCTGTGTGTGCTACACGTAGCTTCCCATGAAACAAGTACCAGAGGGGTAGCTGTGTTAGTCTGGATCTGCAAAAGCGACAAGGAGACCTGTGGCACCTTCTAGACTAACAGATGTATTGGAGCATGAGCTTTCGTGGGCAAAGACCCACTTCGTCTTTGCCCACAAAAGCTTATGCTTCAATACATCTGTTAGTCTATAAGGTGCCACAAGACTCCTTGTCGCTTTCCCATGAAACATCATCCACATTACAAATGAAACTATTGGATCTAACTTTCTAAGCCAGGGTTGGGGAACCTTTTTTGAGTCAGGGGCTGCACACAAGTGAGAAGCAAAAAAACCCAACCCCTCACTGAGGTGGCCTCTGACTGAGAAGGCGAAAGACACTCCCCACATTTCCCTTGCAAACCAGAGCCTAGTGGGGCCCAGCGTAGTAGATCTTTGTGTGCTCCAGCCCTGCGGTGGGGCAGGGAGGAGGCTGGAGTGCCAGTTGGGCTCCCCAATGCTGCAAGGGGTCCTGAGCGTTGGGGGGCTGGATTGGGCCTTAGGTTCCCCACCCCTGCTCTAAGCCAAAATTAATGGGAATGGCAATGATGAAAGCAGAGGCTGAACCTCTCTAGTCCTGCATATTCAGGCCCTGACTAGTGCCGAATTAAAGAATTTGCCAGACCAGGGGAGGTCAATATTGTCTAGCAGCATCACCAACACGTCCACTGCTGATTGGACGCCTAGAAGACAGTTAGGGGTAAACTAGAGCTAAATACCAGCACAGAACACAGAGCCAGGACTGGCGGCTGTAAACAAACTTTATGGGACTGCGGGAAATTTGGCCACACCCATGCTAAGTGGCCATCCAGCTCCCTAAAATCATGCTGGACCAGAGACAGCTGGACGAGAGAGATTCAACCTGTACCAAGCACAATATTGTTGGGAAATTCCACATGCTGGAGTTGAAAGACAAGGAGAACCTGAATGAAGTCAAAACGTTTAGCCCTGGGAAAATTAGTTCTGGATGGAAAGTCGCATACCCAAGCATGGATTTAGATTGACTTGTATAAATGTAAGGGCAAAAAAGAGAGGGTGAGTGTTAAAAATTAAATGTACCAGTATATAGCTGTGAAGTGGAGTTGGTGTTTTGAAATATAGAGAGAGGTCCAAAAAGGGGGGGAAAAAAACCAAAACAAAACCAGAAGCGTAAGGATGGCACCCAGCATATCAAGATTGGGAATTAGTGCAGCCACAAGAATAGTTGACGCTGAATCAGTAGCAATAAACTGGATCTGAACTGCACGTCCAGCAGCAGCTGACATTGTTCTGTCTCCAGTTTTCTGTGGATAAAAGAGTCTCAGTCTGGAGAAGTGATGTAATTGAGGAAGTCTGCCCTATAATAACAGAGTTGTGACACATGGGGAGCCAGGCAGCCTTAGCTTGGATCGCAGTGCTTATTAGGATAGCAGGAAACAAAATGGCCAACACACCAGCCAAAAGCGCTGTGACAAATGGGATGACTCACCCAGAAATACCCTGGAGTAAGCAGGAATTCAAAAGCCAGGGACAGCAAAATTGAAAAGGGAAATGGTGGTGGGGGGGAGAGGAAACTGCTTAGCTCAAGGCCTGGAGCTAAGGGTTACGACACACTTCGGGGCTGGATAAGATGCAGGAAATGCTTTTGTTTAAAGTACGAACATTGTGGCTCAAACAAACAGCTTTGCCAGATGACGAGTCACGAGGCCAGACAGGTGCGGCCTGTAAGGTGGGAGAAAGGCCGAGTCACCTTTTAGGGGTATGTCGTCAGGACTTCGCTAAAGAAAGGGCAAAACTTTGTGAGGTGGTTACAGACCCCTCTGTCCCGTCCCCTCTCTCCACCAAGCCTGTCTCCTATAATCCTTACCACCTTCCCATGTTCCTCCCCTGCGCTGGTGCATTCATACCCCCGCCAGGCCTGAAACCTCCCTCAGACCGCCTTTCCCCCCCCCCCTGCTAACCCCCAGCTGCAGCTGTCTCCCTCCTCCCTGGCTATTTGTCCCCTTCCCCACTCCCACACACCAGGAGAGGCATCAGGATCTTGCGCAAAACAGGGGTTTTGTGCTTAAAAAAAAAAAAAAAAATCCACACTGCTTGTTTTTGCGCAAAAACCCCTTGCGCAAAACCGACTTCAATAACTTATGTAAATGAAGTGTGGCAATATGCTAATCTGTGCTTTATTTGCATAGGCTCTTCCGGAAAAGGCCACAGTGTAGATGAAGCCTCGGAGAGACGCACACCCTTGTCTGTGCCCTACACATTTTGGGGGTCTAAGGCAGTGTTTCCTCTCATTTTTTTCCCATGCATGTGCAGAATAAATGTTAATATGTGCACTGAGGCGTGTGTGAATGTGCACCACCAGTAGAAACAAACACCTAGCTGTGGGCACTCTGTTAATCTTCGGGGTAGCATTTGGATTTCTCCTGGGCAGCTGCCCAAGCACACAGCTGCCAGGGAACTCTTATCTAAGACTCCCCACCCAGCACCACAGAAATGTGCTAGAGAGCTATGCACACCTGCATAGACATTGCAGCTCAGGCTGCAGAGCCTTCTCCCAAGCTACCCCCGCCTCCAACCTGCACCCCAGTGCAAGCCACAATGGCTGCCAAGGTTCACTCTATTTTTTCCATCCATGTGCAGAATCAATTTGATTATGTGCACTGAGGCACGTGTCGATGTGCACCACCAGTAGAATCATGCTGCCGGCTCTAGGCGCTCTGCTAATCATCTGGGTGGCATTTGAATCTCTCCTGGGCAGCCGCCCAAGCGCTCCACTTACAGGGAACACTGATGGCTGCCCAGCCAGGTTTCACATGCGGCCACAAATTCTTTTAGCGCTGTCCTTGGACCCAGGCACACGCCCAGCCACACTGTTAACGCATCCAAAGGGGCATCGGCATTTGCCCTATTCATTTTTTTTACACAGGGAATAGCCAGTCTTGACTCTGCCCTGCTCCAAGCCCCACGTCCCATTCCCACTCAGCTAGGGCTGGAGAAGTGTGGCTCAATATTACCCCCCAGTTATCACAGTCCGAAAGTGTCCTCTCCCTACCAGCAGCTGCTGATTCCTCCTTTGGCATGTGACCCTGTCACGTTATTGGATTTTAAAGATCACTGTTGCACCCATGGGACCCTGTAGATACAAAGGGGGCCATGTGAGGTGTCAAATGAAAGCTTCTGTTCTACTGATTCTGTATATGCTATTCATGTATGTGACGGGCCATCAACGGCCCGCACGCCGAGCGGCTCGAGCCGCCGGGAGACGAGGGGGCCGTGGGCAAAACCCCCCACACACACCGCAAGGCCGCCGGAGAATGGGGAAGGCGGTGGGAAGGCTCAGGGAGCGACAGCCGGGACGTGGCTGGGGAAGCCGCCATGTCACCGGAGGGGTGGGGCCTCCTGACCGCGTCCAGCCCGGCGGGCCATTTTAAAAAGGCCCGCCGGCAGAGAGGGAGGGGGCAGCCTCCTCTCGGGGAGGTAGAAGAGACCTAGAACGGACCTGGTGCGTGACTGAGGCCGGCAGGCGGCCCGTCCCCATCCCAGGGGCTCCCGAGATGGCCCCCGCAGCCGGCGGTTGACCAGTCCTGGGTCGGAGGACGACCAGGACAAACCCCGCCGCCCACGGACAGAGCGGCTCGGCTGGGACAAGATCCACGGGAGCAAACAGAACCGCGGGACGTCAGCGGAGCAACCCCGAACCTGGACCCCCGAATCCTGGTAGGCATCGGGGAATGGCAAGGGTACTCGAGGGACCAGGGGAGGGCCTGAGTCCCCCTCCCCATCCCCCTTGAGGACCCAACCCGTCAGAATCAGAGCATGCACAAACCAGTGAACTGTGGTGGCCGGCCGGTAGGGTCGGCCAGGGTATCGTCCCTTTGAGGGACCAGATTAGGGGCGCAGGCTCCCCCACCCCCACCCCGCTAAGGCGGGGTATAGACACGGGGTCTGCTGAACCCCCCTCTCCTGCTCGGCAGGGAGGGGGTGATCGCACCCAACTGACGGGATGCACGACCGGGGATCCGAGCCGGGGACCCGGTTAGAGGATGAAGGGGGGGGTGATCGCACCCCACGACTCGTCCACAATGTACTTGTATAATATCTCTATGTGGAGCTATAAACATGTGCTCTGTGCTGAGGCAGAGCAATGGGCAAAGACTATTCAGCCAGCGACTATGCTAATTAGCAACCATCCAGGGACAATGGATCGCTAGGTGCCAATACACACCTGAAGAATGTATCCGGAAATCTGGATACCTGCAGACCAGCCAGGGCATAATGGCTGCCAGCATGTAAAACAGATAGGTCACTCGACCATGTGACCTGCTCTGGCCAGGAAGATGCCAGGAGAGGTATATAAGTGCCATGTGGCAATCTTCATCTTGTCTTCAGTTCAGCTACTGATTCCAGATGCAGCCTTGCAAGGAACAGCGAGCTGGAAAGAACCGTGGACCCGTCCTGACATAGAGGCTGTGTCTAGACTGGCAAGTTTTTCCGCAAAATCATCTGATTTTGCGGAAAAACTTGCCAACTGTCTACACTGGTCGCTTGAATTTCTGCAAGAACACTGACGATCTCATGTAAGATCGTCCATGTTCTTGCGGAAATACTGTGCTGCTCCCGTTCAGGCAAAAGCCTTCTTGCCCAAATCATTTGCGCAAGAGGGCTAGTGTAAACAGCACAGTACTGTTTTGAGCAAAAAAGCCCTGATGGCTAAAATGGTGATCTGGGCTTTTTTTCGCAAAACCGTGTCTAGATTGGCCACGGACGCTTTTCCGCAAAAAGTGCTTTTGTGGAAAAGCGTCCTGCAAATCTAGACGCACTTTTCCGAAAATGTTTTTAATGGAAAAGTTTTCCTAAAAGCATTTCCGGAAAATCATGCCAGTCTAGACGTAGCCAGAGTATACACCAAAGACTTTTAAGATAGCAGTTTATAACATCTCTGCTAAGAGCCTGTATTGAGAACTGGGCAATTCGATGCATGTAATGTATTCTCCTTAACAACCTTACTCTCAGGCTTTTCTTTCTTTTATTAATCAACCTTTAGATTTTAGATTCTAAAGGATTGGCCCAGCGTGATCTTGTGAGTAAGACCCAGAGCGTAAATTGATTGGGACCTGTGGCTGGTTTCTTGGGACTGGGAGAACCCATTCGGGGTAGGAGAAATTGGGTTCTATAACCCCTCACCTGTGTGCTAGGCTCAGGGCTGATTGCGGCACAGAGGGAGCTGTGGGGTCAGAGGGGTTTTGCTCATGAGACTTCATGCTGGCCAGATAGGTAGCTGGAGCGCTCCGTGTGACTGGTGTGTGGCCTATTTGGGAAGGTCTCCAGTCTGGGGCTGTAAGGAGCCCCGAGTTTGAGCAATTTGCCCTGAGCGGACACCCTCAGCTGTGACCAGACCCGGCCCGGTCCGTCACAGACCCCCCACCCCAATAATCCTCCTTGCCACCAAGCCAAGCACCACGGAGTGGCTGCCCTGCTCTTAGACAGTTCTGCCTTTTTTTTAATATAAATACAAAGGTACAAAAGTTGCTTCTTGATTCAAATAATAACGGCTGGGATTACAGCCATTTCCCCTTTCGGCAGGGTGGGGAAGAGGCTGGCCCCTCCCCCGACACAGTGTCAAGGAGTTGGCACAGGTAGATGGAGATGGGCGGCTGCCGGGGTTTAGCGTGGGGGGACGTGGGCGTGTCTGGCGGGAAGTGGAGCACAGCCTTGTCCTGGCTGCAGTGGAATTGCCTTGCCTGGAACCCAATGCAAAGGACAAACGGGTTCTGTCCTGGAAGTGAGAGCGTGGGGGTGGGAGGCTGCATGCTGTGGCTCCTCTATCTCCTGGCGAAAAGCAGAACAAGAACCGGTGGCTGCGGAGCTGAACTGAGACAAGTTCACATTAGAAAGCAGGCACCACTTTTTCTCGCTCGGGGAGATGATTAGCCTCCAGAACGCACGCTTAGGGGAAGTGGTGGCTCCTCCATTTCTTGGTGTCTTCCAATCCCAACCGGATGCCCATTATGGAAGAGGTGTTAGCCAATTGCAGGCTATTAGGTTCAGTAGAGGGATACCTGGGTGATAGGGTTGCCAGATACTTTCAGAAAAAATACCGAACATGGCAGGAAAAAAAAATTGGTTGAGCAAAACAAACAAACAAAGGGGATCAAAGTTGTTGAGCAAAAAAAAAAACCACACACAAAAAAGGGCCCTGTGCCTTTAAATCCCCTCGCTCGCCACTCCCCACACACCTGCCAGATGCGGCAGGGGAGGAATGTCCCAAGTGGCCTTCCGTCTGAGAAAAACATAAAATACCGGACATTTTACATGTCTGGTATTTTGGTTTTTTTACTGGACAGAGGCCGCAAATATCAGACTGTCCGGGCCAATTCCGGACACCTGGCAATCCTACTGGGTAAAACATAAGGGTGTGGGCTACACAGGATGTCAGACCAGTCCACTCTGGCTTTAAACTCTATGAGGAGCTGTGGGGATTCAGGGCTGATGTCCAGGGTTCCCTCTAACATTTTCCATCCGTGTGCAGAATAAATGTTCTGTGCACCGAGGTATGTGCAGCATGTGTATCACCAGTAGAAACATGCTTCCATGTAGCATGTAGTTTCCAGCTCTGCCCATCATCTGAGTGGCATTTAAGTCTCTCCTGGATGGCCGCCCAAGCGCTCAGCTTACAGGGAACAGTGCTGATGCCCTTTATCTTCCCAGAGCCTGGAGTAAGATGGAGACCCCTCCCAAATCTGCAGCTCTCATCGGCGCAGTCCAGAAGCTAAACACTCCAGCCCTTCCTGCTCAGTGGAAAGCACCTGCCTGGGGCTCGGGTGGCTGGCAAAGCCAGGCCAGGAGAGGAAGCTGCAGTTTGGTTTGTGCCTTTGCTGTTGGGAAATGAAGAATTTTTCCAGGGATGTTTTTTTAAAAAACAAAATCAACTTTTCAGCCAAACAAACAAACAAACCAACCCAAACACGTAAAACCAAAATATTTGGGATTGGAAATGTTGCCACAGTTCCAAACAGTTGAAATTTGGGTGCCCTATGATGCCCACATTCTCCACTGTAGTTTGAGCTCCAACATGCACCATGGTCCCTCCTTTTGGTGAGTGGCAGTTGTATCATGGGAAGTCGTGGCCATGGTGCATCATGGGAAATGTAGTCCAGCTGAGGTCCCTGATCCAGAGATGAGAATGAGGATGAGGCATGTGAACTATAACTTGTATAAATTATACCCAAATTGAAATATTTCACATTTTGGCTGAGATATCTTAGTTTCTTCCAACAATTTTTTTCCACAGTAAGCAGATATTTTTATCTTGTGGAGAACCTGATTTTCCATTGAAAAATCATTTTGAGAGAAAGTTTTCACGCAGCCCTCGTCTTAACCAGTTGGGACATCTTTGGAAACATGGGGAAGAGCCAAAAATGAGTTTCCCTCCCTGGAACAGACCCTGGATGTAAAGGGGAAGCCGTGTGTGAGGGTGCGGATAGAGGTAGGTGGTTCGTTGCCTTCATTTCCCTTCCAGGTCTGCGACGAGGAACTTGCATTTGTCCGCCAGTGCCTTGTAGAGCTGGTCTTTGCAGTACCTGTTCCAGCTCAGCATGAACTCGTAGAGCTTCCGCATTCTCATGGGGTTGGTTCTCTCGGCGAGAATGGTCTGGTACTGCTCGTGGTCCAGCACGCTGCCCAGCAGCTTGTCCAGGATGCCCTCAACCAAAGTTACTCGCTGGATGAGCTGTTCTCGGTGCCGGTCAACAAAGTGTATCTCTGAGGGGAGAAAGAGGGACAGAGGAGAGTAAGGAGACGGGCTGCCTCGTGCTCTCTGCCGCACGCTGATTATCTATAGGGTCCCTTAGCTACTCTGTGATCTACAGGGTCGACGCATGAGGGGGAGGGGCACATGCCTCCCCAATACCATTGGCAGGAGAGGCAAGAAGCCAGCAGCGATTGGGGTCAGAGCCTCTGGGCAGCTTGGGGGACTAGCGGGGAGGCCTGGCACCCACAGTAGGGGTCGGGGCTCCCCACACACTCACCAGCAGCTGCAGGGGGAAGCGGAGCAAAGTGGCCAGCCGCTGGGGGGGCAGCCCAGGCTGCGGCTGCATCCCTCTGCTTCCCACCCCCGCCCAATAGCTCCCCTCGGTCCTGGAGCCTCCTTCTGGACATCTGGCCAACCACCTCTCCTCTGCCAGGCCCTCTGTCCTCTGCCTCTACTGACAGCAACCCCGCCCCGCTTGTCACGCCAGCCTGCGAGTGGGGGGTCACTTGGTCCTTCCCTCTTGACCGCCCGCCTCCCCGTATCCAGGCAGTGCCCAAACTTTGCTGCCTCTTCCTCCTCAGTGTCTCTGAGAACTGCCCTTTCCTCTGTCCACATCCCCAAAGGCTTTCTCCGGGTCTTTATCCCCTTTGGCCTCCTCCACCCCCACCTCACCCCTCGCCACTCCGTTCCAAAGGGCGGTGCTCTGGGGTTGGACATGCCGCCATCTTGGGGCCCAAGGTTTCCGTGTCGGCTCACAACAACCACGGTGTTTCTAAAAGTTGGGTCCTGTAAGTCCTCAGCCCCTTTGGGTTCAAATCCACAGCCAATGTCTGAGTCAGCCCCCAAACTGGGGGGGGCCTGTTTTCATCACTGGGCTTAGATCTGGCCCAAGGAAATCAAGGCAGAGCAACTGGCAAAACGCTGCCACTCCAGAACCTGACTTCGCCTTGATTGGGTCCTCAGCCCCAGCCTGCAGCCTAACCCTGAGCAGAGTACGCACTCCTGGGCCCGGCGGCCTCCCGCCCCCTCTCCATTCAGCTGTCTTCAATGTAATAGGAAGACCTTGCCCAGCTAGCCTTGTCACTCACCATTTCTACCAGCCTCGTGTCCTCTGCCTTCCCCGGAAATGGGCTTCATTTCCCTGGTGTCAGGGGTAATGTCTCCGGAAACAGCTGTAACATCCCCGGAGTCAGGGGTCACTTCTATGGAAACAGATGTAACCTCGCTGGTGTCGGGGGCAAGTTCTCTGGAAACAGGAGAAGCGTCCCTGGCGTCGGGGGCAATGTCTCTGGAAACAGCCGTAACTTCCGGAACTGCTTTGGAAATGGATGTAATTTCCTCGGTGGCGGAGGCAACTTCCTGTGATTCGGGGGTAACTTCCTTGGAGTCAGGGGTAGCTGCACCTATTCGGAGACCCCAGGAAACAGAATTAGAGGCCAGGAGAAGACATTACAGAAGCTGTTTTACCAGGGGAGAACAGTCCTTTCGGTGCGTACTGGATTTCTCATTCGGCATAGAGTTGAAAGGCTCAGTAAACACCTGTTTGTGCTGCTATTTGCCTGACACCCTGGCTAAAGTTGGCTGTCACATTTCTTTGGGGAAAACAACCCTGCTCGTACTCTTACAATTACAAATTTCCAATCCTTGCTTCCCAGTATCTTTTTTCTGGAAGGACTTTTCTGGTCTGGACGTTTGTTCTCAGCCCAACAGAGCCTCAGGAAAAGTCAGGACCTGAGAGGTTTGTTCATTGTTTTGCTTAGGAATAGCACACATGGATCCGGAGCCCTAGCCTTAGTCATTGTACACACCTGGAACAAGGAGATGACCCCAACCCCAGTGTGCGTGATCCCATTGATCTGACTCAGGAAAGCCAGTAGGGGGAAGGTGAGATACAGGGCTAGAGGGACCCAGCAGTCTGATACAGACAGCATGGAGAAGGCGAGAGACCAGGCTAGATGGGTCCAGTGGCTGGATCTGGAGCAGCAATTCCTATGTCCCAGCATTTTGGGCTCTTTAGTCCAGAACTCTCTGGTCTGGAAACCTCCGTCGTCCAGAATAATTTTAGTTGCTGGATGTCCACTTTTCATGCATGTGGCCAAGTTTTCTGCAGTTCCACACAGTTTGTTTACAGCCACCAGTCCTGGCTCTTAGTGCTCTGTGCTGTTATTTAGTGCTAATTTACCCCAAAATGTCTCCCAAGAGCCCAATAAGCAGAGGCAGTGTTGCTAAGACAACACCGACCTCCTGTGGTCTGGAAAATTCTCTGGTTTGGAACAGGTCATATCCCAAGGGCGCCAGCCTAGAGAGGTTCAGCCTGTACTAGGCTCGAGGTCTGGAGACAGGAAAATGCACGCTAGCAGAGAGGAAGCCCCCACCACCCATGGGTGCTAACGCTCCACCTCTACGCTCAGACTGACCTTTGACCTCCAGCGTCCCAGTGCGCCTCTCGATGGGGGTCTGCAGGGCCACATGACCCACCCGGCAGAGGAACTCCACCCCTTGGTCTCTCTGCACCGTGGGGCTGAAGAACAGCGTCACCCTCTGCTGGTAGGTCTCCCCATCCCGGGCACAGGTCTCCTTGGGGACGATGGCGTAATCCATGGAGTCTTCGATAGGCTGAGCCACGCTCTCTCCTCGCTCCCTCCTGAGCCAGGTGATGGTGAGCTCGGGGGGGAAATACCCCGCAATGAAGCAACTCAAGGCCGCATGGCTGCCCTCCACCAGCGGCTGAGACTGGAAAATTTCTGACACCTCCGGGCTCCGCTGGACCACTGGGACATGACATGGAGAGAGAGGGAAGGAGAAATCTTGCCTCGGGTGGGGGCTGCCCTCTGTAGCATCTGCTAATGGCCACTGCTGGAGATGGGCGACTGGGCTAGACCATCGATCTGGTCTGAGGTTGCAGGACACAGTCTAGACTAGCTCAAAGTTGTGACCTAGAGTGGTGTGGAGGGGCCACCAGGCTAGATCAGGGGCTTGGGGCAGTGCCTAGGTCCCATCATTACATCCCAAGACAACTTGATGTCTCTAGACCCCAATGTGGACCTCTGTGGGGGAGGGGAAGGGGACCCAGCCCTCCCCACGCTGTGCCTGATGACTCCGCCAAGGCAGGGCTGTTGTTCCCTTGACTCTAGCTGATGCTGTTGGCTTTCCACCTGGGCTCCCAGTCCTTGGGGGAGGAGGGGGGCGGAGCACAAGCCAGCTTCAGGGGGTTTGTGGAACCCCATGGTTGAACCCAGGCACCTCCCGTGGGGCAGAAATTGTGAGCCTGGGCCCTTCCCATGGGGCGGAGTCCCTACACCCCACCTGGAAATTGTCTATGAGACTTTAAGCCCTGCACACAGCGAACTACTGACCTGTGCGCCCCTCGGCTTTGTCCGGAGACAGAACTTCCAGCTGTGTGGAGTCTGGAGCTGCCGTTGGAGGAGGCTCTGGAGCAAATGAGGCAGAGAGGAGGCGTCAGGGCTCTCACAGCTCAGAGCAGGCGGGGGCAGAGACCACTCAGCTGGTGCCTTGTTCCACAGACACTTGCTACGGAGCCAGCAGGCGCAGGGCACTCCCCTGACAGCTCAGCAGTGTAACAGCCGCTGGGCAGGGAAGAAATCCCCTCCTGGCTGCTTTCTACAAGAGCTAGTGAAGGGCACAAGCAGGGCCATGGGGCGCTCTGCCATTCACCACCAATGCATGGGAGGAGGACATGGGCGGGGCGGGGGGGCGTCTCCTCCAGGTCTGCCGATGGTGGGGGAGGGACAAAGGGGGCAGCTGCCCCAGGTGATTCAAAGAGGCACCCTGAGCCCTTTACATGGCTGACGGAGCACTGTGCAGCTTGCTCCAGCCTGCTCTTAGAGCTGCCTGGGGAGGTGGGGGCGCGGTACGCTCCCGGTGGGGGCATGGCCATCCAAGTGGTGTGGAGGGCAGGCTACCCTTGGCTCCGCCCTTTCCTCCTGAGGCCCCGCCCCTTCTTGGAATGGGCAGCTGCCCCACCCCCCACCCAGGGCTGGCCTTACCATGAGGCCAACTGAGGCGGCTGCCTCAGGTGCCAGACTGGGGAGGGGGGGTGCCACTAGGACCCAGAGTGTAGAAAATTGTGTCTGATCCCAGTGCATATGGGGGCGTCATTTGAGCTCCTTGCCTCAGGTGCCAAAACGTTGTGGGCCAGCCCTGCCCCCGCCTTGCCCGGGGGCCTGGCATGGCTGTTGGCTCCCCTGAGCCCCCCCTAAACCTAAGAGCCCTCCATCATAGCTGCTCTGGGAGTCTCAGAGCCTGGATCTGGAAAAGCAATGATCTCTCCCGGGCTTGGGGAAAGGACTCCTCCTTCCAGAGCCTTTCATGTGCCCCCTGAAGGGCACCCTACTCACCCGCTGCTCCGGCGCTAGCACTGGCAGGAAGGGTCTCGCTCTGCACAGCAGCAGCTGCAGGTTCTGGGGGTGCTAGAGGAAAAAATGGGGGACAATCAGTCTGGGGACCCATGGTCAGCTCACAGCAGGGGGCAACACACGCTGCTCCCACGCCCCACATGCTTCTTCCTCCACAGAGGGGACAAACTTAATTCTTAGAGGCTGGAAAAGGGGGGGGGGGGAGTTGGGACCAAGGGGAAGGATCAATAATTGCAGAGAAGCGGGGTTCAGAGGACTAAAGCGGAATGCTCTGCCCCTCAGTTAGATTTGCTCCTTGGCCTTTCCTCTTCAAGTGAACACTGCACAGGCCTGCTACAAACGGGGCCAGAGGGGTGTCTGGCCCAGGGAATGGCAGGAAGGAAGACATACGGCAGTGGGAAGGAATAGGGTCCGTTCTGATGCAGTCTGCAAAGGCAGCCTGGACACCTGTCATGGCGCAATTTGTAATTTTTAAAAGAAACAAAGGAAATTCCCCATGTGACAACAAACAACTCTGTTAACCCGCAGTAGGGGTGGAGCGATGCCCTCACTTTACCTAAAACACCACACAGCGCACGGTCAGCCTTGCGGTTAGGGACTCTCCGGGAGCCCCTCTTTTTGAGGCTCAGCGTGGGAGCCTGGCGACCCTTCGGGGCTGAAAAAAAAAATCAGGTGACTGCAAAGTTCTAGTGTGAGGTCATGAGCGAGGCTGAATTTAGCTTAGCAATGACTTCTCTTGGGATGAAGTTGCAAGTGCGGGCAGGCCTGCGCCGGGGAGGCCCGGCCACAGACCGGCCCTCCATTGCGCCAGGTGCTGTACAAAATCCAGAACAAAATGAGACCCCTTGCCCCCAGCAAGGGTGCAGCCAGCATGAGTTTGTGTGTGCATAGACGCGGGAAGTTGGGGTGGAGGGGGTGCTGCAGCACCCCCACGATTTTTCCCCTAACTTCCCTGTGCACAGGGGCAAGCCTCAGTGCCAACCTGCCGCCAGCATCACCAGCCCCGTATCCTGGCCTTTGGGCAGCCCTCCATGGGATCGTGCTGGGTCTCTGGGGTCTCCCCATGCCCCACTAGCTTCACTGCCACCCTCTGACCCCTGTGGTCCCATTGCCTGCCAGTCCCATCCTTGCAGGCTTCGCAGACCAGGCTGCTGACCCTGGAGGCTCTGCTGTCACCCAGGGTCCTGCCACTGGACCGGAGCTCAGCAGTGCCCCCCAGCTATGGCTCTGGCCTGGGGGCAGCGAGGGACTAAGTTTGCCAACTCTCCTGGACCATACGGACCAGCTGCCATTGCCATGAACGGCGTCCGATTGGACCGATCTGGGACAGCTGTCGGAGGGGCACAAAACAAGTGTAAGGGAGGGGGCATAACTCAGCACCCCCACCTAAAATAGGTGCCAGTGCCAGTGTGTGCGGTGGGTTAGTTTTGCATGGTGAAGGGATGCTAAAGGAATAACACTGTATTCCTGTGTGTGTGTGTCAATGTGTGTGTGTCAGTGTGTGTGTGTGAAGTGATGTTAAAGGAATAACTGTATTCCCATGTGTGTCAATGTGTGTCAATGTGTGTGTGTCAGTGTGTGTGTGTGAAGTGATGTTAAAGGAATAACTGTATTCCCACGTGTGTGTGTGTCAATGTGTGTGTGTCAGCGTGTGTGTGAAGTGATGCTAATGAAATAACATTGTATTCCTGTGTGTGTGTGTATGTGAATGTGTGTGTGTGTGTGTGAGAGAGAGAGAGAGAGAGAGAGAGTGCGTGTCAGTGTGTGTGGAGGGGGCAGTGACATGGGGTTTTGCCAATGGATCAATAACTAACTTCCTTTTTGCTTTTCACAGATGAGCTGGGAGGAGGGGGGGGCGAGTCTCCCCAGGTGTAAATGGTCCCTAACTCCACACCAGCTCCGGATGTGGCAGGGGTCAGTGTGTGAGCGTGTGGGGGAGGGGGGATAAGGGGAGCTGGCAGGAAGCCAGAATCAAAGTGAAAGCGGAGTTGGGGAGGAAGGAAGCAGCCTGCGCCCGGACACGCTCGAAAAGCGAGGCAGAATGGGGGCTGTGATGACCCCTGCGAGGGGGGGGTCTATCCACGGCGGGGGAGGGTGCCCAGAAAGAGGCGGGTTGGGGGTGGGGAAGGGCTGGAGGGGGGGATGCCCAGAAAGAGGCGGGTTGGGGGTGGGGAAGGGCTGGAGGGGGGGATGCCCAGAAAGAGGCGGGCTGGGGGTGGGGAAGGGCTGGAGGGCTGGGGGGGGATGCCCAGAAAGAGGCGGGCTGGGGGGGGATGCCCAGAAAGAGGCGGGTTGGGGGTGGGGAAGGGCTGGGGGGGGGGGATGCCCAGAAAGAGGCGGGCTGGGGGTGGGGAGGACCTGGAGGGGGGGTCCCCATCTCTCTGTACCGTCTCTGCGGCATCCCTCTGCCTGGTCTCCGGGGTGCAGGTCCTGCGGTTGCTCCTCGGCGATCAGCTTCGCCCCCTCCCTCAGCAGACACGCCTGCAGCCTGTGGCTCATCCGCTGCAGCTCCCGCTCCCCCTTCTTTTCCAGGGGCTCCAGCACCTTCTTCAGCAGGTCCTGCAGCGCCATGCCCGGCCCCCGGCCCCCGGCCCCCGCCGAGTCGCGCCGCGGCTTCCCGGCAGAAGTGAAGCGGAGCGGGACCGATTGCTACATCTGCCGCTGTACGAGGTCCCCTTCGCCCCACCCCTTGGGCATTTCCCGCTCGTCACTCTCAGCTGCTCGCCAGCAGAGACGCGGGCGGGGGAGAAGGGAAGCGGGGACTCCGCTTTGTCCTCCCCTGGGACGTTCTGATCCGGATCGAACGCCCGTCGGTCAAACCCAGACCCGGCTCAAGACGGGGAACTGGATCCGGTGACGGTATTTCTCAAAGGGAAAGGGGGACACTGTGTAGAGGGGGCTAGCCCCAGCTACCCCCGCCCGCCCCCGTGCGTGGTGGGGCTGGCTTGAGGGCCCCCCATTTGGGCACTCCCTTGTGGCTCATGGAAACCTAGAACTGGAAGGTCAAGTCCAGTCCCCTGCCCTCACGGCAGGACCAAGCACCGACTAGCCCTCCCCCATTGCATGGACACGTACCCCCTGCTCATTCCTCCACACTCCATTTGGTTTTTTTATAACAGTGGGCAGAGTAAAGGGACAAATGTGCACTTTTTGCCCCCAAAAGCTGGGACGACCGGGACAGGACCAAAAAAAAAGGGACTGTCCCAGCCAAGACTGGACATGTGGCCGCCTGACATGTAGATGAGATGATCTGGTTTGTATAATGCATGTTAGGCCATGACCTCTAGGTCCCTTCTGGATTGCGAGATTGGCTCCAAAAATCATGAGATTTTTAAAAATAGAATACATGTGTGTGTGGGGGGGGGGAGTCGCTTTACTTCCCTTCCATGGCTTTGTGGAAGGGTTGCTCTTCCTGACACCTTCCCAGCCACAAGGGACTGACAGCTGAGATTCTCACATCATCCTTTCGGAGCTGGCTGGGGCTTTAAGAACCCCCCCCCTTTCCTCCACACACACCCCAAACTTCACCCAACTCACACTCAAACCATGTGCGTGACCCTGCACAGGTAGGACCAGCCGGAGGCTCAGAAAGCTGGGGGCTGGGCACAAGTGATGTAATGCTTCGATTTGCATATCTGAACCTATGCCCCCTTGTTTGCATAGAAGGGAGGTCACCGGAGCGGAAAGGAAGCTGTAACATGCAACAAATGCCAGGAGCCCCTTAGGATAACGGTTCCTTCCGGCCTTAGACAGCTCTGGCTCACTGCAGGGCGCCCAGCTCCCCCGAGGCTGGTGTCAGGGGAAGTTTGGGCAGCTCCCAGAAGCTCTGCCCTGGCTGCTGGGCTGGATGGAGGGGAGTCGTGGCTGGGTTGTTGGCCCCAGTGCCGGGGGCTGCTCGCCATTAGGTGAGGAGATGCTTTGCCTGGGCTGCTCCCGGCTCTGGCTGCCCATGGGGGTCAGTGCCTGGGGCGTATGGGGCTCAGGCTGCCCCAGGCTGGGTGGGGTGTTGAGGTTAACCCTAGCTGGGAGTGAGGGTTTTCTGCGGACTACCACCAGCTGAGCTCTGAGGTGCTCTCTCCCTCTTGCCAAATCCAGGCATTTCAGCTCCGGGAAGCTGTTCAGGCCAGAGCTAAAACTGCCAGTGACAAACCCTCAGGCGCATGCCAGGCAGGGACAATATAGGGCTACCTTACACATTCAGGGTTGGATCCCTGATGGGGTCTATGTGTCAACCTAGCCCCCATGGCTGCTTTTCTCCTCCGCGTGTCTCCACTGTAAACAAGAGGGACACATCCCAGGCAGAGCGATGCCTCCCCTGGGTTAAAGTTGCCTGACACATTGACTTCAGTAAGACCTTGTTTTCATTGCTTCTGGCTTCTTCAGACAGGAGCAGTTCGGGCTGACTTGCTTCCTGCTGGGTGTCTGGCTCAGGCTGAATGTTCTGGAAAGTTTCAGTGGAAAGCGGAGGAATACGGGGCTGGAAGGGACTGCAGAGCAGGGATGGGAAGAGGGGGCAGGAGTGGGCCCTAGAACAGGGGTTTTGACCAGGGCCCTGTGCCCCCCTAAGCATGGCCCTGGGGTGCGCCAATTTTTTCTTAAAAACAGGCAAATTGTGCCATGTTTTCTGTCTTCTTGCCTCTTCCCTGTAAGCACTGGGTGGCTCCTGCTGCTGGCCGGATCCCTGCTCATCAGCCACACAGCCACCCACGTGAAAGTGCCTAATGATAGGCGTAGGCCAAAGTGTGCCACGCTAGTGACAGGGTGAACATGCAGAGTGTGAGGCCAGCTGTTCCCCCTGCAGGTCCACCAGTGCAGCCCCTGCTCTCAGCCAGCAGGTCCCTGCCCCCCAATTCCATTTCTGGCTGCACGCTGCAGTGACTGGTGAGTGCAGGCAGGCATCGGGTGGCAGCTAGTGACGTGTCTCCTCTGTTGCCCACCCGTCAGCCCTTTACCTGCTCTTCCTGTTCTCTTCTTGCTTTACCCTTTGGCACCCGCTCCTCCCCCCCCTCCCGCTCCTCCACATCTCCACCATGGGTGTGTGCGTCCCACGGCCAGTGCTGTGCACAGAACCAGCACTGGGCTGGAGCACTCAGGTCCTCCACTGCCTCGGACTGGGCCAGCAGCCTGGGAAAGCACAAACCCCTCTGGGCCAGGGTGTTGGCTAGGAGAACCCAAGCCCTGGATGTGCCAAAGCCCCGCACAGTGCTGGCCCGGGGAAGGCTCTCTGCCCCTCAGCTGAGCTCTGGAGTGATGGTGGGAAATGATTTCCAGCCTGTTCTCGCCCCGAACCTGCAGCCTTCACAGCAGCCCCAGGAGCTTAGAATCCTCTTCACACATACACACCCTGCCCTGGGGCCTGCCCCCAGGAAATGTGGTGCTGTGCCATCTGGGGCTGCTGAGAGACTTCGCCCAGTCCGGGGCAAGGTGCGAAGGGCGGCTCTGCAGCTGTGTGCCAGTTGAGAACTGCTTGTCTAGATCATCACAGACTTCACTATCACCAGGGATCTTAGTTTTCCGTGATAACCCTCCGCCTCACCAATTCGCTTATAAAAAAAATCATAATCTATATTTTTGGTGATTAAGATAAGGTGATTAAAATAAGACGTCCTACTCATCCTGGCTAATTGCCATTGATGGACCTATTCTCCGTGAACTTATCTACTTCTTTTTGGACCCCTGTTAAAGTCCTGGTCTTCACAACATCCTCTGGCAAGGGGTTCCATAAGAACATATGAGCGGCCACACTGGGTCAAACCAAAGGTCCATCCATCTCATTTCCAGCCCCTGATAAACAGAGGCTAGGGACACCATTCCTGCCAATCCTTGCTAACAGCCATTGATAGACCTTGTAACCAGTCGGACATGATCCTCCTCCCTCCTCGTCACTTGTGTCTAGCTGACCAGACATGCTCCTCTACTTTTCCCTTCTTCCCTGACCTTGGCTTTCTTGGTTATAATTTGTTAAGCTTTTTATCACACCTTTAGTATGTTATAATGTAATTTCTTGTATTCACGGCTATGAGACCCACTTTGCTTAGAAACCATATTGCTTATGATTCTATGTATGTAACCTATGGAATGTGTGTGAGGTGGGAATGAGAAATATCCAGACAAAAAGGCAGTTTAGGATCCATGACCTTTTAAAGGCAGGCAAAGATCCTGCAAGTAGATAAATTAGCTGACAAGCGACCAGGAAGATCTTCTCCTTTTGGAAGGGATGTAACAGCATGTGAAACCTGGGACTGTATCAGAGGCTGTAGCCCTCCTGAAAATCCAAGGGACTCCAGGGATAGCCGTGAGCTTCGTGGTCAGTCGCCAGGAAGCTGATGCCTGGCCAGCTCAAGCTACCTGTGAAATAGGAAGTTACCTATGCCATGTCTGCAGCCTACCTTCAGCTGCCAGTATGAATGAGAGGTGTGTGAGTATCATCTTACCCTTAAGAATCTGTAGCTTTAGTACTGCTTCAGCTCACCCTTTGTCTGGGTTATTTTCTTGACTGGTCCAGGGACTGGCAACAGACTAGAACTAGAATGTATCTAGTTCTTTTTTGAGCCCTGTTAAAAGTCCTGGTCTTCAGAACATCCTCTGGCAAGGAGTTCCACAGGTTCACTGTGAGCTGTGTGAAAAAAACCCCTCCTTTTGTTTGTTTTAAACCTGTTACCTATTAATTTCATTTGGTGCCCCCTAGTTCTTAAATTATGGGAACAAGTAAATAACTGTTCCTTATTCACTTTTCCCACATCAGTCATGGTTTTATAGACCGCTATCAAATCCCCCTTAGTCTCCTCTTTTCTAAGCTGAAACTCCCAGTCTTTTTTCTAAGATGAAAAGTCCCAGTTCCACAGGTTGACGCTGTTCTGCCTGAAGAAAAATTTCCTTTTGTTTGTTTTAAACCTGCTGCCTTATTACAGTCCCAGCCTTTGCATTGGTGTTTTTTCCATGTAGTACCGATGTCTGTCACACAGCATCTTGGACAGACAGATGCCTTTGCTTTAGGTTGCCAAGGCCCTCTGTCTCACAAAACACAACTGGGACCTGCAGAACACTCTGCCAGTATTGCATCTCTAGCACCCTCCATAACCACTGTGTTCAGGCAAAGCCAGCAGCTGTGCTGGCAAATGTGCTGTTTTTATGGTTAGCAAAGGCCGCAGAAATATCTTACCCCATTTATATTTTTCACATCCAAACCAAAGTAATGATCTTTATGCAAGAGGCTAAACACTGTTAAGATGTACCGGGCCCTGGGTTTTAAACTCATTGTACATCACCACCCTAATGGTGACTCCCCCGATATCACTTAGCATGAACTTTTTCTGATGGGGAAAAGCCCAATTTCTTCTGGACCCCTGAGATCTTGTGTTCAGTTTATGGAAATATGGGTACCCTGTCCTTAATGCCTGGCTAAATTCTAGGGGAATTAGAATCCCTTCAAACCCATTCCCTGAATGTTATATTTTAGGTTTATTGCGGAGTAAGTAAAGTCTTGTGTGTGTTCCAGTTTGGCAATGAGCGCATCGAGGCAAGGACGCTCTGAACTGAATTGACATTCGGATAGTGAAGTAACTTGTGTCAACGTAATTCTACATCAAACTGGTTTTGGTCCAGGCACTGTCCATGCATGCAGGCACATTGGGTGGCTGGGGCTGACCCAGACCTGGCCAAGGACAGCAGATTGTCTTCAGCAGCCTCTGCCCCACCTCTGTCCACCCCCACAACAAAGACAGACCCAGTCGGCCGCTGGAGCTGGCAGCGCTGAGCCACCTCCAGGCTCAGGGTAGGGTTTGTACAAGGGATGTTAAATATCGGTTAATTGAGAAAGCTCATGATCCCATCTACATGTTTTGTTAGTCTATAAAGTGCTACCAGACCATTTGTTGTTTTTTTCTGTAACAGACTAACTCAGCTACCCCCTGAAGCGCCTTAATCCTTATGTTAGTCAACTATTCTATAGTCCCCAGGGGTGGGACCAGCAGCCAGTGTATCAGAGACAGCAGCGCAGGGTGTCAGGTGGGAGCCTTGTGGACTGGCTGCCCTGTCGTCCAGTGCTGCTGCCTCTGATAAAGAGGCAGCAGCTCGGGGAGGCAGCAGCCCCTGTCTGGGGAGGGTCTGATCTCCTGGACCTGGCATGAACCAGAACTGCCTGCCAAGTTCCTAATACAGGGCGTCCCCACTATAAGTCACCCCGGTATACATCCATTCCACACTAAAGTCGTTGACGTTTGTAGGAACCGACGTGCTATAAGTCATGCGAAACACTCCCCCCAATTTGCTTAAAGGAAGTCACTCACAGGGAAAAATTTCCCTGCTTTAAGTTGTTTCACTATAAGTCCAAGTTTTTTTTAATGTATCTTGGACTTATAGCAAGGACAGCCTGTACACTTTAAATGGAGAGCTGCAGTGCGGGTTGGTGCCGGATCTGCATGAGCCAGGACTGAGCCGGGCTGCTGGTCAGCTTGCGGGAGGGAGGGAAGGGAAATGCAGGCAGTCTATTGCAGTGTTTCTCAACCAGAGGTATAAATATCCTTAGTGGTACACGAGAGAAGTCTGGGGGGTACGTCAACACAACTGAAATTTGGAGAAAATTTTTTTGTTTTAAGTTTTACAGCGTTTTATTACTGTTGTACTTTTCACACCCAATAACGTCATTGCCCACCCAGCTACGATTAAGTTGTTTAAACAAATGTGTCGAAATGGTAGGGGGAAAAATGTGCATGTTAGAAAACTATAGATACTGGGGGGGGGGGTACTTATAATTTTTTTTGAAAAAGGGGTACTTCATAAAAAAAGGTTGAGAAACACGGATCCGATTGCATTAACCTTTAAGCTTTTGCTTACTAGTTAATCAGTTAATCGACTACACGATTACATCCCTAGTTTGTACTGGACCCACATCTCCCAGCGCCCAGACTCCTGGGATCCCAGGCCCGCTCCTGCCCGGCTTCCAGCCCGGCTCCTGGAACAAGGTGCCCCGCCTGCAGCCGGGCGCTAGGGGGCAGACTGCAGGCGGCCAGACGGGGCGGGGCGGAAAGGGTTAAAGACCAGGCGCTAAATCCGCCCTGGAGGCGGGGCGCGCGGGCGGGGAGGGGGCGGAGCTTTCGCCGGCCCGTCTGAACCCACGCGAGGGCGGCAGCCCCAGCAGCGTGCGCCCTTCATGTGCGCATGCTCAGTAGGACGGGGGAGGGGGGAATCGAACGCTGAGCGGCAGCTGTTTGTGTGGTTCCAGCTGATCGCCCCGATGGCTGCAGCGGGGCCGGCGCAGGTAGGAGGCTGCGGGGGCAGCAGCGGGGTCCTAGGGGGCCGCCTGGGCAGAGCAGCCTGGGGGGGGGCGGGGCGCAGGGCGCAGGGGAGGCCCCTGGGGGATGTGGGGGAGTGTCCCTGGGGCCCGGTTGCTGGCCTGGGGGTGCCCCCTGCTGAGTGCGGGTCGCTTGTGCCAGCAGCCCCCGGTGGCGTTCGAGGACGTGGCTCTGTATTTCACCCGGGCGGAGTGGGCGCTGCTGACCGAGTCAGAGAAGCAGCTGTACGGAGACCAGATGCAGAAGAATTACCGGGCCCTGGCTTCCCTGGGTAAGGCCCACGTTCCCTTCTTGGATTCACGGCTGGGTTCCCTGTAAAAGCCCTGGCTGCCCTGTGACACCCAGCAACCCAGGGGCGGAGAATATCAGGCCCTTTCAGGTAGTCGGGTCTACAGAGCCTGGAGCTAAACTTAATGTAACTTGTTTACACGCATCTGAGGCCTGGCAGAGAGCACCTGAGCAACAACCTGTCCCAGGAATCCCGGCCCAGACACTCATGACAACAGTCATGCTCAGAGCCGGGAGAAAATGTTACCTGCACATTCTAGCCCACCCACCTTTGCCCAGTTCCTAAGGCTCAAGACCTAAATCAGTTGGTTTAGACACTCACCCTTTCCCAACTCCTAGGGCTCGGGGCATAATTTTACATGCTGCGCTTTTTGCCATGGTTTTTATTAATGGAAAAATATTACACAAAAAAGGAATACTCTTAACCTCTGTCTGTGACCAGTCACCCAAACAGGGCATGTCTACACTGAGTTTTTTTCAGAATAACTCCCCTTTTTTCGAAATAACAAGGTGAGCGTCCACACAGCAAGTTTGTTGTTTTGAAATGATAGAAAAGCAGACCACTAGAACTGGGAGGGACCTCGAAAGGTCATCAAGGCCAGTCCCCTGCCCTCACAGCAGGACCAAGCACTGTCTAGATCCCTGACAAGTATCTGTCTAACCTGCTCTTAAATATTGCCGTTGATGGAGATTCCACAACCTCCCTAGGCAATTTATTCCAGTTTTTAACAATCCTGACAGTTAGGAACTTTTTCCTGATGTCCAACCTAAGCCTCCCTTGCTGCATTTTAAGCCCATTGCTTCTTGTTCTATCCTCAGAGATCAAGAAGAACAATTTTCCTCCCTCCTTCTTGAGACCCCCGTTTTAGATGCTTGAAAACTGCTATTATGTCCCCTCTCGGTCTTCTTTTCTAAACAAAACAAGCCAATTTCTTACAGTCTTTCTTCATAGCTCATGTTTTCTAGACCTTTAAGATTTTTTTGTTCTTGTTGTTGCTCTTCTCTGGAACCTGTCCAGATTCTCCACAGCTTTCTTGAAATGTGGTGCCCAGAACTGGACACAATCTTCCAACTGAGGCTTAATCAGCGCAGAATAGAGCGGAAGAATGACTTCTCCTGCCTTGCTCACGGCGCTCCTGTTAATGCCTCCTAGAACCATGTTTGCGTTTTTACAACAGTGTCACACTGTTGACTCCTATTTAGCTTGTGTTCTACTATGGCCCCTAAATTCCTTTCTGCAGTATCCTTCCTAGACAGTCGCTTCCCATTCTGTATGGGCATGTCTACGCTACAGTGTTTATTTCAAATAACAAGGCAAGTTATTTGAAATAATTTAATGTCAACCCAGCAAGCCCATTATTTTGAAATAAATAACAGGCTTGCTGGAGTGAAATAAACTCTCATTTCATGAGGAATGATGCCAGTGTGATGAGAGTGCTGTTTCAAAATAGGGTGAATGTGGATGGTGCAGATGTGCTTAATTCAAAATAATTGGCCCCCAGGGCTTCTCACAGCTGCCCCTGTGGCCACTTTGTCCATACCCCTCATAACTCTATAGTTCCCCTTCCCCCTCCAGCCTTTAAAGCTGCAGCTACAGGGGAAACTGCATGTGGCACCACACTGGCCCTGACAGCCTTGTGCCACACAGCACCCTGGGTTGCTGCCATGGCAGACCCAAGTGCTCCCTCCATGGCTGCAGGGGAGTCCGCAGCCACTTCTGAAGCCCCTGCCTGAGGGTGAAAGAAGGCATCTTCCTGGACTGCTGCAGAGATCCTGGGTCTCCTTGAGGTCTGGGGGAATCCTAGAGCTGGAAGAGATCTCAGAAGGTCATCAAGTCCAGCCCCCTGCCCAAGGCAGGACCAATCCCAATTAAATCAACCCAGCCAGGGCTTTGTCAAGTCAAGGCTTAAAAACAAGAACAGCATCCAGGATCTCCGCCCAAGAGGCGGAACGCTGATGCGTATGGCCTGATGGCCACCAGCCTGGCCCAGAAGGGGCACAGCTGGACCCTGGATCGAGTCCGGATGAAAACTAGAGATCTCCGGCAGGCCTACACTGAGGCAGGGGAGCAAAGTTCACACTCCAGGATGGCCCCGCACACCTGCTCCTACCTCCAGCACTGGATGCCATCCTGGGAGGGGGGCAGGTGGCTTACCCCCCTTGCCCGTGGCCTCCAGCCTGGCCACACCCGTCGTCAGCCTCCCCGAAGGTGGGGCTGTGGACCAGGGTGATGAGGAGGAGGCCAGCATCGACACCATGCCCACCAGCCAGGAGGTGGTCATCTCTGGAGCCGGTACCCCCCTCCCAGGATCTGTCCCAGGGCTCAGTGGAAGCTGGGGAAGGCACTTCATGTGAGTTCCATCACTTTCCCTAGCTACACGTGGGGGGAGGCGTCGGGCTGCAAGGGGCTTCAGCGCTCCTCGCTCGGCCTTCTTGGCCTGGGCATCGCACAGCAGCCTGTGCACATGGAGCACCAGTCCGGGGCAGATAGCCACATGAGGCTGCCACACAAGAACCCGTTGCTCCTGCTGACAGGGTTTCGGGAGAGTCCTTCCTCACTCCCAACTCCATGCTGGGACACTCTCCCACCACCAGCCACCACTAAGGAGGCTGGGGTCATGGACACACACAGCAGTGCCGCACAGGCTTATGTCCGCACTCCTGGGCAGCATCTGCTCCCGGCCAAGTGTGATGCAGCAGAGGACACCAGACCACTGCATGGGAACCTGCCGGGAAGTGGAGGGGACCCCAGTAGCACCTTCTCTAGTCAGTGGCGTCTGCCACTCAGGCACGTTTCCTCCAATATACCCCCCTTCTCCTCTTCCAACAGGCAGGGGTAGAAATCCTCTCTCCGAGGGACTGCCAGTGCTGGACCCGGCGTGTGTGCACTGCATGGAGGGAAACCGTGCTGCCCCATCTCCCCCTCCTGGCTGCAGGCGCCCAGCCTGGCCGGCACCTTCCCATGCCTGCTTGTTCTGGGGCGTGGGGGGTAGCAAGGCTCTCTGGGACGTTCGTGCCCCTGCAGCACAGTGCCCACAGTCTATGCCACAGATGGCTTTGCTCAAAGCACGTCACCGTCACCTGAACCCAGACCTTTTGGTGTCGGCTCAGGGATGAGGGCTAGGTTCGAGGCACAGTGTCTCCTGGGGTGACTGCCCTTCTGTGTTCTTCACAGCCAGACCAGGTGCGAGAGCGGTGCTTCCGCCCCCGCCGGCGCCCGCCGCCCAACCCCGTGCGAGCCGCCGGCGCAGGCAACCCTCTGAGGACCAGGAGCGGGAGCACGTGGCCTGCCTGCGTGCCCTGCAGTGGTCTCTCAAGCGGCAGAAGAAGAAGTGGGACGCCAACTTGGAGCTGCGCCGCGCCGCACGGCGGGAGCTGTTGGAGCAGAACCGCAGCATATACGCGGCTTTCACCGTTGCCATGGGCCACCTGGTCGCTGCGATTGAGCGGTCCCGGAGCTACCCTCCTGCACCCGCTCCTTCCCAAGGCCCTCCCACTCCTGCTCCTGTCTCCGCTTCTGTCTCCACCCCTGCCCCTCCAGCTTCTCCCCCTAGTCCCCCCTGTGGCCGCCAAGGGCCCCGCACACGAAGCAGTGGGACCTCCCGTGGCAGGCGCCGCCCCCAGCCCTGAGCCCCTCCTCCCCTTTTCTCCCCCCTTCCAGGTTCTTGCTCCAGTTCCTCTGCAGTGATATTTACCCCCCAATAAAAAACACTTTATTTTTCACACCCAAAAGTCTGCTTTATTGTATCTGCAAGAGGGTTGGAGGGGTGGGAAGAGAGGTTAGGGGAAGGGAAGGGTGTGGAAGGAACGGCACAAAAAGGCAATGCAGAGGCCCCGGGGGCGGGGGGGGGGAGGCCCAGGGAAGAGTGTCACAGCTAGCCTTGGCTGAAACTTTCCCTCGGGGCCTCCTAGATGCACACAGCCCCCGACGGGCCTACTGCATGACAGCAGTGCGCAGCAATTCAAAGGCCTTGGTGAGCCGCTCCCCCTCCCGTGACAGGATGGCACATCTCCCCTTGTTCTCATACAAGTTGTGCAGGACACAGCAGCCTGCCACCACCTGAGGATGTTCTGGTCGTTGAGGTCCAGGCAGGTGAGGAGACACCAGAACCTCCCCTTCAAACACCCGAAGGTGCCCTCCACCATGATGTGGCGCCTGCTGAGCCTGGCACAGAAGTGTTCTTTGGTGGGGTCCAGGTGTCCCATGTAGGGCTTCATTACTAGGGGAGCAAGGAATAGGCTGTTACCCTCAATACACATGGGCATGTCGACATCCCTGACCCTGATGGAGTGGCTGGTGGGAGGGGAGAAGGAGTGCCAGCGTGCATCCTCTGGCAGAGGCTGGAGTTCCTAAAGCTGCGGGCATCATCCGCTTTCCCCGGCCACCCGGCGTTAAAGTCAGCGAAGTGGCCTCGGTGGTCCACGAGGGCCTGCAGGTCCATAGAGAAGTACCCATTCTGGTTGATATAATTGGAGGCTTGGTGGTTGGGGCCCTGATGGGGGTGTCGGTGCTGTCCATGCCCCCCTCCTGCTGCCGTGGAGGAAGCCCACAGCAGCAAAGCCAGCCACGGTGGGGTCCACGTCAACCAGGAAGATGACCCTGTGCAGCGGGATTGCATTGATGGCCCTTCCCACCGGTAGAATCAAGGGATCACAGGGTAGCCAAAGCCCTTTGGCGTTCCCACAGCACGAGCAACCCCCAGGAACCCCAGCTCCAGCATGGGGAAGGTGGAAGTGCAAAACCTCCAGGAAGGGAGAGTCCACTGTCCCCTGTCTCTAGGGAACCCATTGCAGTAGTTCCCCACCCTCTTGGGACAATGGCAACAGAGTCCTACCTGCATGGGCATGGGCATGGGCATGGCCACGACGGTCGACCTTCCCCAGGCCAAGCTGGTTCCCGACGGAGCAGTAGCAGTCTGGTGTGGCAACCTTCCAGAGGGGGATGGTGGGTTGCATGCCTGTGTCCTGTCACCAGAGGGCAGGGGTGAGCCACTGGCACAGCTGCAGGGAGGTGTCACTGTTGGTCGTCCCACCGCTCCATAAGAATCCAGACCCACGAGTCGGAACTGCTGTCCCAGTTCCAGAAGGGGCGCTCCACGATGTGCAGGGGAGGCTAAGAGGGGCTGTGGTGCATGAGCCGCACGTGGAGTGGGGTGAGGAGGTGCCCCAGAGTGAGGTGCTGGTCCTGCAGAGCCACGTGGGTAGCCTGCAGTAACTGCGCCAGGAGGTCCGGCTCCGTGGCAGAAGTGCTGTGGCATGCGCAAGGGCAACCAGAGCACCCAGGGAGCTGAGTTTGCTGTCCCTCAAGGAGGTAGGGCAAAGACGGAGAGTCTGAGACACGACTGTAGAGGGGGGACCCCGTTAAGCATGAGCCTGAGGCAGCAGCTGCTTGTCCCCGGGATGTGGGTGCAGTGATGCTCCCCTGGGATGTCCGCACCTCTCTAGAAAAGTGCCCACTGTCTAGGCAACATACGGCCTTCCTCGAAGCCCATCCCCATCGCCTGAACCGAGCCCTTCGGTGTTGGCTCAGAGATTAGGGCTCGGCGCCATGCACAGTGTCTCCTGGGATGACTGCCCTTGTCACTTCACACCTAGACCAGCTGCAAAAGTAGTGTGTCCACCACCTCCTGCACCACCACCCCCACCCCACGAGAACCTGGTGCAGGAGCACCCTGAGTGCCTGTGGGCCCGCCACAGAAGTTTTGAGAAGGAGCAGCAGTGGTGGGTTGCTTTCATCGAGGACTGAGCGCGGAGGCGGGCGATCTGGGAGCAGCTGGCGTCAGCAACAGGCCACGTGCTCCTCAATCACCACCGCCACGGAGTGCCTGGTTGCAGCTATCAAGCAATGCACCTGCTGCCCCCGCCCCCCTCCAATTCTCAGCACTCACCCCTGCTGCCCCCCAATTCCTTCCCCAATTCCCCCCTCCCTACTCCTCTGGGCTTCTCTTCCTAGCCCCCCCCAGGAGCCACCGGGGCCTGCAAACACGTGGCAGTGAAACTTCCCGGGCAGCCAACGTGTCTTGGCACCAATCCCAACCCCAGCCCATAACCTATTCTCTCCCCTCCCTGCTACCAGATTCTTTCCCCAGTCCCGCACTTGTATGTTCCCTGAATAAAAATAACGGAGGTTTTTGTTTGAAAACAAGACTTCTTTATTGGAGCTGTAGGGGAGGGAGGGAAGGGGAAGGTAGAGGTGGTGGTGGGGAAGGCACACGGGGGCAATGCAGAGACCCCTTGTGGGGAGGGTCTCACAGGTGGCCTCGGCTGAAATGAGCCTCAAGGCCTCCTGAGTGAGCGCTCCATGTGATGGGTTCACTGAATGGCAGCAGTGCCCAGCGGCTCAAAAGCCCTGGGCAGCCGCTCAACCTCTGCCCCCCACCCCGGCAGGAACATCTCCCCCTTGTTCTCTCTCAGATTGTGGAGGACAAAGCAGGCTGGCACCACCTGGAAGATGTTATGGTCGCCGAGTTCCAGACATCGTAACCTCCCTTTGAGGCAGCTGAAGGTGCCCTCCACCACCTTGCGGCACCTGCTGAGCCTGGTATCGAACCATTTCTTGGTGGGGACTAGGTATTCCATATAGGGTTTCATCAGCCAAGGGATCAAGAGGTAGGCGGCATCGCCCAGACATACATGGGCATGTCGACATCCCGACTCTGATAGCGTAGTCGGAGAAAAGTGCCAGCGTGCATCCTCTGGAAAAGTCGGGGGTTCTTGGAGAAGCAGGCTTCATGTCCCTTCCCCAACCACACGACATAAATGTCCCTGAACCGGCCCTTGGGGTCCAGAAGGGTCAGCAGCATGATTGAAAAGTACCCCTATTGATAGTGGGAGGCCTGGTGGTCGGGAGCCGGGATGGGGATGTAGGTGCCGTCAATGGTTCCCCTGCAGTTGGGGAAACTCATGGCCACAAAGCCAGCGATGATGGGGTCGACGTTGCCCAAGGTGATGACCCTCCACAGCGGGATGACGTTGGTGGCCTTCACCACCTATAGAATCATCGGGACATAGAATCACAGGGTTGCAAGAGCCCTCGGGAGGTCACCAAGTCCAAAGCAAGACCAACCCCACTTAAACGATCCCTGGCAGGGCTTTGTCAAGCCGGGTCTGAAAACTCTGTAGGGATGAAGATTCCACCCCTTCCCTAAGGAACTCCTCCCAGTGCTTCCCCAACCTCCTAGTAAAATAATGAGTCAAACCTGCATGAGCACAGCCCCCACGGTGCATCTCCCCTCACTGAACTGGTTCCCGACGGAGCGGGAGCTGTCCGGCGTGGCGAGCTTCCAGAGGGCGATGGCGACGCGCTTCCGCAGGGGCATGGCGGGTCTCATGCGGGTGTCCCATCGCTGGAGAGCAGGGGCGAGCCACTTGCACAACTCCAGGAAGGTGTCCTTCCGCATGCAGAAGTTCTGGAGCCACTGCTGGTCGTCCCACTGCTGCATGAGGATGTGGTCCCACCAGCAGGAACTAAGGATGTTAAGAAACAGGTCATGGACTAAGCATATAGTTGATACAATTTGTATCGACTACACAATTAGTCGATAAGGGGAGGTGCCCTGTCCTGGCTCTTGCTGGGTTCCCACTGTGGCTCTGCCGCTTCAATGTAGTAAAAGCCCGGCGGCTCTTCCTACATTTAAATTGCGGAGCCGCATCAATCCTGGAGCCAGTGCGAGCTGGAACTGCTCAGTCCTAACTTGTGCCAGCTCCAGTAACTACCCCCGCTGTGGCTCTGCAGTTCAATATTTTATTCGACTAGTCCCACCACCCTAGTTGACTTAAATGTAAAATTAATTATGCAAGGGTATGTCAACACTAGCCCCCTAATTCAAACTAAGGAGGCTAATGTAGGCATTCGAAGTTGCAAATGAAGCCCAGATATTTATTTGCATCTTCCCATCCAGGCGCCATTTTTAAATCTCCCTAGTCCGAAAACTGCCCGCGGCTACACGCAGCAGTCAAACGTTAACTCAAACTAAGTCCTTAGTTCAGGCAGTTAGTTTGGACTAAGGGGATTTAAAAATGGCGCTCGGACGGGAAGATGCAAATAAAGCCCGGGATATTTAAATGCCTACATTAGCCTCCCTACTTCAAACTAGGGGGCTAGTGTAGACATACCCCAACAGACAGAAACCATATGGCTAAACAATAGGGAAGTAGGGACCACAACAGTAAAATAATAAAGAAGTTGAGATTTCACTCCTACAACTGTTGGTAAGTGATTTGTAGCCAGACAGAACAGTGTCAAACAACGTTTTCTTTAAGCTTCTTAAGATCTGTTTCCTTATTTGAGGATGGTGGGTACTATTAGGACCGGATCTTCTTTATAGCTGATATGATATGATTTTTATGGAATGTAGATGGAATGTGAGGATGTGACTTTTTCTGCTTCTTGGCTCATGGTCACTGCTCTTCTGATATGGCTGCAGAAAGAGGCCCAGAGCTTATAAAATCTTTCCTGCTGCTGTTTGCACAGCCACCCCTCATTCCTCTGAAGAAGAGGGTACCTCCTACATTTAACAACCCGTGCGGTTTAACAGTGCTTGCACCCTAACCAAAGCGATCTGAAGGTCTGTATAGGAATGTTACACTAGCCAATTAGCCCATCATAAAACGGGATTTTCAGGTCTCTCCTCCACGTCCTATTCCCTTTCTATCTCAGTCTTCTTTCCTGAGCCTCCAGTCTCTCGCTCCGTCTCTCTCCTCTCCCATCCTCCTACTGCCTCCCCCCTCTCTCTCTCAGCTCTCTTCCATCACCTGCCTCTCTCTCCACCTCTCTTTCTCTTCTCTCCCTCCTGGCTCTCCTGCATGGGGAGCGCGGAGCCCAAACAGCTGTTTGCGCCATTTGCTCCCACAGGGCAGCCCCGCGGAGCTGCTTCCTATAAGCTCTAGCTGCCCCCCTGCACCATTTCCCTTCACCCCAGCACTGATCCTGCAGCCTCCCAGTTGTCCTCCCCCTCGTTCCCCCGCCCACCCCGCGGCCAGGGGGTGGGGCCCGGCTGTGTATGTCACCGCCCCGCCCCCCTTCACCTCCCGCCGTGGCGCTCGGCTGAGTTCTGCACCGCTCAGCCAGGCCGCCTCGAGGAAGCCCAAATGGCCGCTTACTCTGCTTGCTCCTCTGTGGCGGCCCGGCACCCCCATGCGCCCAAACGGCCTCTTGCTCCTCCGCAGCGGCCCGGCTGAGCAGCACAGAAATCAGCCGAGCGCCATGGCGGGAGGGGAAGGACGTGACTCAGGCAACAGAACCGCCCAGAGGGAACAGCCAGCATTTCAGCGTTACAGAGTCACAGACATTGGGCTACTATATATATGATAGCACATTATGGCTGATCTCTTTATGGCTTGCCACAAAGAGCTGTGGAAAACACCAATAAGGCCACAAAGAAGCAAACGCTTCCAAACATTTCCTCCCTGAAACGTTTTTCAGGAGATAATTGGGTAAGTGAAATAATGACCAGGCGAGAGAATGTAGATGGAGTCTTTCTGTTCACCCTGTGTCCTAATCTGAGAACAGAGGGATGAGAGATCAAGTCCCAGTTGTGCCAGATGCTGCACAGACGGGCTCCCATCCGTGTGAATGCGCTATTTCAAAATAATTCTGACGAATTTCGATGTTCACGCTATTTCGATTTTGTTATTTCAGGAGTTATTTCAATTTTACTTATTTCAGAATGATTTGCTAGTGTAGACATGCCCTCTGTGTGAAAGGATGGAGTCCACACTGTTCACTCTCATTAACACATTGCACGTTGTAGTGCACTTAATCACGAGGCTCCTATCCAAACTTGAGTCAGAGCTGCCTAACCTGCTGTGATCCAGGGACCGGAACAACGCCACATTACTTTTGGCATTAATGGAGCAGCTGCACATGGTGGACCATCGCTCTTCTGCTGTGGAAACAGTTCCTGAGTGATGGTATTGCATCATTATATAGATCTGGGAGGATGAACAGCGGATGCAGAACTTTTGGATGCAGAAATCTCCCTTTCCTGGAACTTTGTGTGGTGCTTGCCCCAGCACTGTGATGCAAGGACACCAAAGTGAGAGCTGCCTGCCCGCTTGGTGGAGAAACATGTGGGGTGCATCTAGACTGGCAAAAACTTGCCAGCTGTCTACACTGGCCGCTTGAATTTGTGCAAGAACACTGACGTTCTAATGTAAGAATTCAGTGCTTCTTGCGCAAATACTTTGACTCTCCCGCTCAGGGATAAGCCCTCTTGCGCAAGAATACTTGCACAAGAGGGCCAGTGTAGACAGGCACCTTCATTTTTTGCGCAAGAAAGCCCGATGGCTAAAATGGCCATTGGAGCTTTCTTGCTCAAAAGCGCGTCTATACTGGGCACGGATGCTTTTGCGCAAAAGCATCCATGGCAATCTAGACACTCTTTTGCGGAAATACTTTTAACGGAAAAACTTTTCCGTTAAAAGTATTTCCACAAAATCATGCCAGTCTAGACGCAGTCGTGGTGTTGCCTTTAGGAATCTAGTGATTCCTCAATTGCTACTGGTTGGTCATGAATCAGTTTGGAGTCAGGAAGTGGGGCTGAACTAATGCACACGTGCAGGTCCATTAATTGCATCCTTCTTCAGAGGACGGTGACTCTTGGCAATGTGCATGAAATAGTGGATGGCTTTATGGAAATGGATCTCTCTAACTGAAGAGGGGCGAGAGATGGCATGTCCCAGTTTGGCACTGGACCACATTACCACAGAATACAATAGAGCTATTTTTCCATGGTGCGGTGGGTGTTCCATTGACATTAACAGAGGGTGGACCAGGAAACGTGACACACACACATCTTCAGGAACACTGGCCTGTACAGAAAGCTGCACACAGGGACTTCCTATCCATTCCTAGAAGAGTCCAGATTGAAATACACATGATACTGGGATACTCAGCATACCCGTTGCTACCATGGTTCATGAAGCCTTACCAGGGAAACCTGAACAGCTGTAAGAAGTGCTTCAACAATAGTCTGAGTAGGTGCAGGAGGACCATGGAGTGTACATTTGGCAGACTAAAAGTGCATTGGTGATGCTTTGTGGGAAGCTAGAGCTCAATGAGTAAAATATTTCCATGGCCATAGCTACCTGCTGTATGTTGCATAATATTTGTGAACCTGAGTGAAAATTTTGCTCGGGGTGAAGCACAGAGGCAGATCACCTGAATGGTGATTTTGAGCAGCCTGATGCCAGGGCTATGAGAGAGGGACAATGGGGGAGGGATTAAAATCAGGGAGGCATTGAGGCAACATTTTGAGAATGAGCGCCAGTGATGTATATTTCTGTGCAGCAATCTGCTGTGCTTCATTAGACCAAGTTTAGTTACAAAACACTAGTGACAGTTGATAGCCTAGGTTTTAGTAAGAAAAGTGACTATCCTGCCTATATGTTTTACAGCTAGCTACTGTCACAATTTGTAGTATACAAATAAAGATTTGTTATCTGTAAGGGTATGTCTACACTACCCCGCTAGTTCGAACTAGCGGGGTAATGTAGGCATACCGCACTTGCAAATGAAGCCCGGGATTTGAATTTCCCGGGCTTCATTTGCATAAGCAGGGCGCCGCCATTTTTAAAACCCCGCTCGTTCGAACCCCGTGCAGCGCGGCTACACGGGGCACGAACTAGGTAGTTCGAACTAGGCTTCCTAGTTCGAACTACCGTTACTCCTCATTCCATGAGGAGTAACGGTATAAGATATTTTGTTTTTGTTAAACACTAGTAAACACAAAGCTTTGGTGGGAAGGGAAGTAGTAAGGGGCAGACTGTCATAGAATCATAGAGCTGGAAAAGACCTCAGAAGGTCATCAAGTCCAGCCCCCTGTTCTAGGCAAGACCAATTAGCTATGCTAATTTCAGTATAATTGTGGAGGCCATCTGAAAGGGTGGAGTGAACGGGAAACCAAGAAGTCCCAGAAAGATGAAAAGAATGGGTGGGACAAGTTTGGGGAGGGTGTGGAAAACAGTTCTAAAGTGGCCACAGGGGAGGCAAGTATGCATCTGTTCAGAATAGGTTGTGAGTAGGAATTTCAGCATCTCTCTTTGTCCCTCCATTTACTTTTACCATCCACTCAGCGGCCTCTTTGAATAATCTTCTGATTTTCTTTTCTGTCCTGCCTTTCCATTTCTATCTACTCCCTGTGTTCCTTTTTTTTTTTCTGTGTCAGAGAACTGTAGCCCTTCCTGGACCTTCCTGTAGCCCTTCCTGGACCTTTTTGCTCCACCTTGGTCTCTTTCTTATCTGGGAGAGGCTCTCGGCCAGTGGATTGGCTTTCTCCTGCAGGTCACATCCACGTAAGCACAAGAAACAACACACAGAAACAAGGTGGTTAGTTTGCACACCCCATTGAATCATTAAAGTAAAATACATCTCTTGATGAGAAACGTGCCTGTAGGTATCAAACTTATGGCTGGAGTGGATCCAACAGCTCCACGGTGGCCCAAGCAGCTGAGCATTCGCCCTGTGGAGTGGCCATGGTCTGGGGGGAAAATGCGATGTGAGCTCTCCGTGCCAACCAAATGGGAAGTGTAATTTCAAAAATTGGCGGGGCTTGAAGGGCAGCGGGGTGGCTATCTGTGTACATATGCGCAGGACAGCGGAGTTCAAACTGCTGACCAGAGCGGTCAAGATGGGCATTGTGGGATGCCTCCTGGAGGCCATTTACAGCGGCAGAACAAAGCACAGTGTCTGCACTGATGCTTTGTGGCTGAAACGTGGCCTCCAAACGCGCTACACCTCTCTCTCTTTGAGGTGCTTTTATTTGATCACCAAAACATTTTTTTTTTAATACCCAAAAGTCACGTTGGCGTGTGCACGCCTCCGTCCCCTGTTTTGTCAACAACACTGCGTCGTGTGGAGAAGCGCTTAGTAATGAAACCCATTCTTTCCCCCCAAACAGGCTATTCAGGTTCCAAACCAGACTTAATCCAGCGGATTGAGCTAGGGGAGGCAGAACTCTGGGTTCAGGATACCGAGGACTCCATGGAAAGCTCCAGGTCTGAAAGCCCCTCCTCAGGTGAGTCTTAATAATCCAGTCCCTTCTGATTTACCCAGCAGCTAGAGGAGGGATCCTTTATGCAGATGGGAGCTGAAGGGAGACAAATTCAGGCTAGAAATTAGGGGCCAAGCGTTAATGAAGGGACTTCATCTCGGGAACAGCTCCCCTTGGGACGGGGTGGATTTTCCCTCACTGGGGGTATGTCTACACTACCCCGCTAGTTCGAACTAGCGGGGTAATGTAGGCATACCGCACTTGCAAATGAAGCCCGGGATTTGAATTTCCCGGGCTTCATTTGCATAAGCGGGGAGCCGCCATTTTTAAAACCCCGCTCGTTCGAACCCCGTGCAGCGCGGCTACACGGGGCACGAACTAGGCTTCCTAGTTCGAACTATCGTTACTCCTCATTTCACGAGGAGTAACGGTAGTTCGAACTAGGAAGCCTAGTTCGAACTACCTAGTTCGTGCCGCGTGTAGCCGCGCTGCACGGGATTCGAACGAGCGGGGATTTAAAAATGGCGGTGCCCCGCTTATGCAAATGAAGCCCGGGAAATTCAAATCCCGGGCTTCATTTGCAATTGCGGTATGCCTACATTACCCCGCTAGTTCGAACTAGCGGGGTAGTGTAGACATACCCTGGGTGTGTGTCTAGACTACACCTCTCTGTCATAGACTCATAGACTTTAAGGTCAGAAGGGACCATTATGATCATCTAGTCTGACCCCCTGCACAGTGCAGGCCACAGAATCTCACCCACCCCTCTTAGAATAATCCTCTCACCTAGATCTCAGATATTGAAGCCTTCAAATAGTTTGAAGACCCCAAGATGCAGAGAACCCTCCAGCTGTGACATGTACCCCATGCTACAGAGGAAGGCGAAAAACCTCCAGGGCCTCTGCCAATCTACCCTGGAGGAAAATTCCTTCCCCACCCCAGATATGGCGATCAGCTAAACCCTGAGCATGTGGGCAAGACTCATCAGCCAGACACCCAGAAAGTTCTCTAAAGTAACTCCTATCGTCCCTCCATTGACCTATTTACCTCTGATAATGAATGGTCAATTAGTTACTAAGATCATGTTATCTCATCAAACCATCCTCTTCATAAACCCATCTAGTTTAATCTTGAAGCCAGACAGATCTTTTGCCCCCACTACTTCCCTTGGAAGGCCGTTCCAGAACCTCACTCCTCTAATGGTTAAAAACCTTCGTCTAATCTCAAGTCTAAACTTCCTACTAGCCAGCTTATATCCATTTGTTCTTGTGTCCACATTGGTATTAAGCTTAAATAATTCCTCTCCCTCCCTGGTATTTATCCCTCTAATATATTTAAAGAGTGCAATCATGTCCCCCCTGTCGACAGAGAGATGTAGATTAGGCACGTCGCAATTGCTAATGACGCCGGGATTTAAATATCCCGTGCCTCATTAGCATAAACATGGCTGCTGCTTTTTTCCGAAATGGGTTTTGTTAGAAAAAAACGGCAGTCTAGATGCAGATCTGTCGAAATTAATGCCTTTTTCGACAGATCATGCAAACCTCATTTTTTGAGGAATACAGGATCTGTCGAAAAAGGGTTTATTTTCGACAGATCCACGTCTAGACTGCTGTTTCTTCGGGAAAAAAAACCCCTCTGTTTCGAAAAAAAGCGGTGGCCATTTTTATGCTAATGAGGCACGGGATATTTAAATCTCGGCTTCATTAACAATTGTGACGTGCTTGATTTGCATCCCTCTGTCGACAGAGGGATGCAGTCTAGACATAGCCTGGGAGTCTGTCAATGGAGATGGGGCATCTCTCTCTCAAAACTTAACTCTAGCTCAGCCAGGGGTTTCTCACCCTAATCCTGGCCTGATGTGGAGAAGCTGGGGGGGAAGGGCATTCAAGGGTGAACCTGCCCCATGCTCACCCCACAGTGTTGTTCCCTGGGGCAATACACAGCAATAGCTCTGATCCAGTGGGGCTCACGTTTCATCTCAAAATATCTTGGCATTGGAGAAAGTTCAGAAGGGCCCCGCCTGCTGGGACGTGAGGGCTTTGATTGCCAAAGAGCAGACGTGGGGAAAGGGAGGAATCCAGCGGGGCGCACGTTTCATCTCAAAATATCTTGGCATTGGAGAAAGTTCAGAAGGGCCCCGCCTGCTGGGACGTGAGGGCTTTGATTGCCAAAGAGCAGACGTGGGGAAAGGGAGAAAGCTGGTTACAGATGTGGTTGCCTCATCTCAAAAAATATATCTTGGCATGGGAAAAGGTTCAGAAAAGGGCAACACAAATGATGAGGGGTTTGGAACTGGTGCCATATGAGAAGAGATTAAAAAGACTGCAACTTTTCATTTTAGAAAAGAGGAGACTTAGGGGGGATATGGTAGAGGTCTATAAAATCATGACAGGTGTGGAGAAAGTAAATAAGGAAAAGTTAATTACTTGTGCCCATAACGTAAGAGCTAGGGGTCACCAAATGAAATTAATAAGTAGCAGGTTTAAAACAACAAAAGGAAATTTTTCTTCTCTCAGTGCACAGTCAACCTGTGGAACTCCTTGCCAAAGGATTTGTGAAGGCCAGGAATGTAACAGGGTTCAAAAAAGAACTAGATACATTCATGGAGGATAGGTCCATAAATGACTATTAGCCAGGATGGGCAGGGATGGTGTCTCTAGTCACTATTTGTCAGAAGTTGGGAATGGGTGACAGGATGGATCATTTACCTGTTCTGTTCACTCCCTCTGGCGTCCCTGGCATTGGACTACATGGACTTTTAGTCTGACTCAGTCTGGCCTTTTTTGTCTGTCATGGATGGGACAGAGGGACATATGTGAGAGGCACTTTTGCCCTGGATGCCAGGTTACACCACTTGGTACAGGACTTTGGGCCCAGCCCCACAGGACAGGAGTCGCTGTTGCGGGGTGAGTCACAGACAAGTGGTGGACAAATGGGGAAATCAGACTCTGAGATTTTTTACACTTTGACCAACATGCAAACTTAGCTGCGAGCTAACCCCAGAGTTCCCTCTGCTCTCTCTCCAGCAGGGCGCACGGTCCAGGGAGGAATGAGGAGACAGCTGGAATGTGGGGAGAGTGCGGGAGGAAAGCAGGATCCCATGGCCCATGGGGGGAACCATGGACAGGTTGGAGTTGGTCCCCATGCCGAGTGTAGAAACAGAGTCAGCCAGAGACCGGACCTGGCTGCAGGGCAACCGTCCCACAGCTGCGTGGACTGCGGGAAGAGCTTCAGCAATGCCTCGGCACTGGCCCAGCACCGGCGCACGCACAGCGGGGAGCGGCCGTACCGGTGCTCTGACTGCGGCAGGGGCTTCATCCGAGCCTCGGCGCTGAATCAGCACTGGCGCACGCACACCGGGGAGCGGCCCTACTGCTGCGCCGACTGTGGCAAGGACTTCGCTCAACTCTCACACCTGACGGCCCATCAGCACACGCACACCGGGGAGCAACGGTACCGCTGTGTTGACTGCGGCCAGAGCTTCTGCTGGGCCAAATCGCTGCACCGGCACCGGCGCATGCACGCCAAGGCGTGGCCCTACCGCTGCGTCGACTGCGGCAAGGACTTCGGTGATGCCGCCTCGCTGCACCGCCACCGGCGCACACACACCGGGGAGCGGCCCTACCTCTGTGCCGACTGCGGCAAGAGCTTCGGCAGCACCTGGACGCTGACCCAACACCGGCGCACGCACACCGGGGAGCGGCCGTACTGCTGCGCCGACTGTGGTAAGGGCTTCAGCAATGCCAGCACGCTGACCCACCATCGGCGCACCCACACCGGGGAGCGGCCCTTCCAGTGCACGGACTGTGGCAAGAGCTTCAGCAACGCCAGTGCCCTGACCCAGCACTGGCATACGCACACCGGGGAACGGCCGTACCGCTGTGCCGACTGCGGCAAGGGCTTCGGCAGCGCCAGCACGCTGACCAAGCACCAGCGCACCCACACCGGGGCCCAGCCGTACCGCTGCTCCACCTGCGGCAAGGACTTCAGCCAACAGGCAAACCTCACCCGGCATCTAGCCACGCACGCTAACGCCTCTCGACCGCCGCCAGGGCCTGAGGGGCTTCCAGGAGCCCATGGGCTTGACACAGCAGCACCAGATACAGGCCAGGCTGTGGTTCAGGCTCCATGATGGACGGAGAGTCCAAGTGGGGACAAAGAAGGGAATTTGTCTGAGCACTGCAGGGAAAAGGGTGGACAGATGGATTGTGGAGAAGCTCACGAGCTTATTGTGCTTTGAGTTCAATTGATCATGGTCCATTTCATTCATGTGACCCTCCTACTCCATTTCACTGGGATTGGGCCAGGACACCTCATAGTCTGCCAAACACACACACTCCCTGTAGGCTGTGCGCATGTACAGCCGCTCAGGAGAAATTCAAATGCTTCCCAGCTGATAAACAGAGCGCTCACAGTTAGGTGGAGTGTTTCTATTGGTGGTGCACATTCACACATGCCTCGGTGCACATAAAAAATTATTCCACGCAATGATGGTAAAAATCCTGCCCACCGATGGAAAAGATTAGAAGGAACATTGACACAAACCCCTTCCTGTCTGGGACCCAGCCAGGAACTCCCCGCCACAACCATTGGTTTCAGCCAGGACACTCCAGAAGTGGGATTTGCCGTCCCGTCTTGGTGTGGATTGGTCTGAGGGATAGAGCAGGACAGCCTGCTCTGTGTGATTGGAAGACGGCTCAGGAACTGTTCCGTGCTGCCTTTTTAAAAACGGAAATGTGATCAATAAGAAAAAGATAACGAATCTTTAACAAAGGTCTGTCTAACTATATTTGCTACGAAAGAAGATCCATTCAGTTGGAAAGAGTGTCAGGTGCAATGTTTCACATGAAGTGACCCTGCCGATCTCGACTCAGAAAGGTCACCTTGTTAGTCTGTAGCTGCAAAAACGAGTCCTGTGGTACCTTAGAGACTAACAGATGTATTAGGGCATAAGCTTTTGTGGGGAAAACCCACTTCATCAGATGAATGGGAGTGGAGTTTACAGAGGCAGGGGTGTATATATAAGGACAACAAAAGAAAGAGGATACATGTGTAACTGAGGCTAATGAAATCAGTGGGGATGTGGCTCATTCACAGCAGTGGAATGTGGACATGGAAATGTTGACCATCGAGTATGGGGAGGAAAGTCCGGGTACGGGGGTGTGTAGAGCTGTCTTGTGTTACTAACGGTTCTTTCCTGCTGCTGGTGGACCAAGTGGATGAATCAAATGACTACGTATGACTGTGTGATGAACTACTGTCCAAGGACACAGCTGTCCAGAAATGGAAAGAGACTTTCCATAGAGACTTTATTCTGACGTCCAGAACATTGCGGGACGTTGCTGCCTACTGCTAGGATGGAAAGAGCACAGATTCATGCATAGCTGGCCTGCAGGGAACCCACGGAAAGTAACTTGCAGAAGCAGGTCGCTGACTGGAGCTGGGTCAGCAGTTGTTCAGTGCATGGCCCGACAGGTCTGACCTAGGTGGAGATGGCACAAGGTGTTTTGCACAAAGTCATGGGAGTTTTCCAAAGTCGCAAGAGGCTTCGATTTCTTGTCGGACAGTGGGACGGGGCATAACCCATATCCTGGCTGGATAGTCCCAAGCTTTTGCCATGAGTCCAAATCACTTCAGAGAAGGTATAAAATGTCCCACTCCATGAACTAAAAACATCTGTATGACCGTGCTGTTGAGTGGGAGCACCTTTGCCTGGCCGGGTTGAGTGCCCCATAGTGGGTAGCAACAGATATCTGATTGCTGACAAATTCTCTCTTGTATAGCCCTAGCTAAGGAGAACACTGAGAAATCCACACAGAGAACAGACCTGTGGCTGTCCTAGCACCTTGAGTGAATCACCTGAAAGACTCCTTCTTTGTCTCTAGGACTAGCCATCGCAGTGGTAAAGCTGAGCGGGAGAGAACCCCTCCATGCCAACTCCAATGGATCTCTGTAGCAAAATGACATTTGTCTGGGTACTGATGTCTTGCCTGTGTTTAAACTAATTGCTTTACATCAGAGTTAAAACCTGCTGGACAACTAAAATCTGTGTATTTGTATTTCGCTAGTTGTGTAGAAGTTGTACTGGATCACTAAGGGACGAGGTCTACACAATGGAGCCTATACCAATGGGAATATGCCAGAACAGTTACCTTTCGTATAGATGGCATGTAAGCTGCCAGATGTTTTTCTGCTGTAGCAGGAACACCATCAGTGTTCCCTGTAAGCTGGGTGCTTGAGCGGACGCTCAGGAGTAATTCAGATGCTGCCCAGCTGATTAGCTGAGCATCTGCAGCTAGGTTTTTGTTTCTAATGTTGGTGCACATACCTTGGTGCACATAAAAAACTATTCTGCACATGGATAAAAAATTCACACGTGGATGGAAAAGATTAGAGGGAACATGGAAGACCCCTTCCCCGAACCTCGAGCAGACTCATGATACAACGTTGCCTCTAAAGCTGGGCAGTCATAGCACCTAGTGCTAGTGTTTGCTTTGTAGATGGAAGGACTTGTTCCACGGAGCTGATTTTTTAGTAGACCTCTCTGATGTTATCTATGGTGATATAAGCACTCTTCCACCAAGGTAGCTGTGTCTACACTGGGATTTTGTCAGCATGGTGCTTTTCCATCCCCTGGCCTGACCCATCTAGCTATGCCTATAAAACTTTCAACTGATGACCAAGCTGTAGTTGAGGCTTGATCCCTGAGGCTGTTGAAACTCATTACACTAATTTAATAATGTCCATACAGCTAACATCATTGAGAGAGGTGGCAGAGCGGACAATATTCTGTTTAGAACAGGAAACAGCTTCCATGGGCCATAGCAAAAGTTACAGCAAGAAACACAGAGGGCATGTCTGTGCTACCAGCACGGTGGTGGCACAGTGTAACATTGTACTTACCACAGTGATGAAAGGGGTTTTGCCGTCTCTGTAGTAACTCCACCCCCTTGAGAGGCAGTAGCAAGGCTAATAGAAGAATTCTTCCAGTGACTTAGCTGCTCCTGTGACAGTTCCCCCACATACTTTATGAAATTGGCTTATGAATATAAATATGTGTAACTTGAAGATGCTTTAGACAAAATACCTCATGTCACCTATCGATGTTAATGTTACAGTCTGCAGGATCTGGATCTCTTATTTGGGTGCATGTATTAGTCTTGTACGAAAAGTTAGAAACATGAGGCCTAAAACGGTTTTAAATGTGCAAATGTAAGCTCTCAGCGGTGCTCCTAGAAGCCTTAATGAGTGGGTGATCACCGGCTTAAAGGACAAACAAGGCTATTCTCAAGTCTGTTAAGTCTAAGCAGCGGTTGTTCTTATGAAGACATGTGACCATACTACCTAATAATGGGGTATCAGTTTGACCAGGTAATTTCCCATGGGAAGTGGGGGTAGCGAACAAAACATTCCCTCCAAGGAGAGACAGTGTATATGAACAATGCGAAGCTATCTGTCCTTTTGTCTTCCCCTGGCTTGGGGAAGAGCCTGGAACATTAAGATACAAAGGGAACCACCAGAGACCCAAGTCAGAGTAAACGATTATCTTTTGACTTTAAGACTGGCCTGAAATAAGAATGAGCTCTTTAGGGTTCGGAACAGTTGGTAATTTTTTTAACTGAATTAGTTATGAGGTTTTTTTCATTGTAATTCGGTAAATTATGTTGCTCTGTTTGTTTTCACTTTCAGCAACTCAAATCCTGCTGTTTGTACTTAATAAAGTCGTCTTTGTTTCCTACCAAACCCGGTGTAAATAACTGTTACCGGGGGAGGGAGGGACAATCAGTGTACATAGTCCCTCTCTCATTTGACAGAGGGTGAACATCCTCATGAGCTTTTCTTTTACTCAGAGAAAGATGGGTTTATTTAGGGGTGTGATCTAGGACTGCGTTCTCCCAGAGCTGAAGTGATTTAGTGTCTGCTTTGCTCTTCGGGGTGGGGTGGAGAGAGCGAACTCTGTGACTTGTCTAGGGGAGACCAGAGAATCTGGCCCATCAGGACAGGGTGGTGAGGAGCCCCAGAAAGCAAGGTGAGTGTCGGGGCAGAGTCACACCAGGGTACCGAAAAAACAACAAATGGTCTGGTAGCATTTTATAGACTAACAAAACATGTAGATGGGATCATGAGCTTTCGTGGGCACAGCCCACTTCTTCAGTCACACTGCCATAGCTGGGACCTCTGGTCTCTGGCTCGATGCTGCTCCATCTGTGCCCGTCCACTTCAGATTGGCACCCAGAGGGGTTTGCTCAGGAGGGGGAGGGTGGGTCATATGGTGTCCCAGGCAATGAGTTCCACAGCACATGCCACTTTTGGGGGCAGATCCCCACTGCAGGGCTGAGCAAGGCTGCTGGCCCGGCCCAGTGGGGTCCACCAAGGGAAACCTGTTTAAGGAGGAGCATGCTGCTGTCACCCCAAGAGGGGATCTGCCCCACGTGGGGCAGGAAGCTGCAGGGGGTGTCCCCTTGAAAATGGGGGCCTTATTTAAAAGAACTCACGTATATAGTATGCCAGATGGGGGGGGGGAGGCGATCAATCCCCTGGCTGGAGCCAGGGTTAGCCCCCAGGTTCAGTCCGTGGGGCCCAGACTTTCCTTTGGGGCCTTATTTGCTATTTGTCCTCCCTGGAGGGCTTAGAGTTCGGGGCTGCATGTCCTGGGGGCTGAGCCCCGGACGCCCCGCCGGGCTTCGTCCCCGACCCGCACCCTCTGTGCAAAGCCGGCGCCCGGGCAGTGCCAGAGGGGAGGGCTGGGGCAAGGGCGGCGGATTGACTTGAGCGGCCCCCGCCCCGCCAGGCTCCAGCGAGCCGAGGGGACGCGGGACCCAGGCGGCTGCAGCGGCGCAGGGGCCTCCCAGCTGCTGGAGGCGGCGCAGGCGCGGGGCGGGGATCGCGGTGCCTGGTCCCTGCCCGGCCGCAGGCGGCTCCCGGGTGCAGCCCCGGCGCGCGCGGGGGAGGCGCTGCCCGGCCATGGCTGCAGCGGGGCCGGCGCAGGTAGGAGGCTGCGGGTCCCTCCCGGGGCGGGGGCAGCAGCGGGGCCGGGGGGCGCGTCCCTGGGGGAGGTCCCGGCCGGGCAGAGCAGACCGGGGGCGGCCGGGCCGGGGCAGGGGGACCCGAGCTGGGGGCTGCGGTCGGGGCGGGGGCGGGGGCGCAGGCGCCTGTTCCCGGCCCGGGGCGGCGGGCGCTGAGTGCGGGTCGCTTGTGCCAGCAGCCCCCGGTGGCGTTCGAGGACGTGGCTCTGTATTTCACCCGGGCGGAGTGGGAGCTCCTGTCCCCGCCGGAGAAGCAGCTGTACCGGGAGCAGATGCTGAGGAATTACCGGGCCCTGGTTTCCCTGGGTAAGGACCAAGTTCCCTTTCCTAAAAGCGGTGCAGTGTCTGGGCCCGCTCCAGGCCTCAGCTGCCAGGTGTGGCTGCATCCCCGTGGTGGCAAATGTCAAATGCCAGCCCCTCCCAGGCCGGCTCCCTGCCAATGCAGAGCGCAGGGCTGCAGAACCTGGGGCTAATCTTAGTGTAACTTCTCTACTTGCCTTATGTACCTCAGTCCTGGCACAGAGGTGGTCGCAAACAGCACCCAGGCAAATAAGGCAGGGAGAAAACCTTTCCTGCTGCTTGTCACAGCTCCCCACCTCCTCCAAAAGAAGGAACATGGTGCATGTAACAACCCTCTGGCTGAACAATGCCTGCACCCCAAGCCAAAGAGCTGATAGGTCCCTGTACCAGCAACACCTGCCATAACTCAACCCCCATTGCAAACTGAGAGGGATCGTAGACCTTGCTGCTTCAGAGTACAAGGTGAAATTGCCTGGTGTGAGGCAGGGAGAAATCTCTATTGAAATACGTCTTCTGTATGCTCCTGTTTGGGATCTTGGCGCGTACCTCTGAAGCAGCGTCAGCATCTGCGACTGGGGCCTGGCCGTGCCAGGTGCTGCACAGACACACCCTGTCCGAGATGGGGCCCCGTTGTGCTGGGCTGCTCCCACACCCAAACCAATCCCTGACCCCAAAACCTGAGTAATAAAACTCGCTCTGTCCCCTCCCGCAGGCTTTTCAGGCTCCACCCCGGATTTAATCTGCCGGATCGAGCTCGGGGAGGCAGAGCTCTGGATCCAGGATGCCAAGAATTTTAAGGAAAGTTCCTGGCCGGAGGGAGAGTCTTCAGGTGAGTGACAACGCTCCGGTCCCTTCTGATCTGCACAGCTGCTCAGAGAGGGCTCCTTAATGTAGAAGGTGGAGCGAGAGTCGCTCCCTGGGCGCTGAGGGGAGACTAGCTGAGGCTGGGGATCGGGTGCCAGTGTTGCTATGGAAGGGGAGTGAACCGCTGGGAGAGGTCCGGTCGGGTCAGGGTGGATTATTGATCACTGGGAGTGTGTCAGTGGAGATGGGGCGTCTCTTAAAGCCCAGCTCTAACTCCGCCAGGAATTACTGGGCCGCAGGCAGGAATGGCTGGGGCAGATCCTCTGGCTGGGGCAGGCAGGAAGCTCTGATCTTGGGGCTGTGTCCCAGATTTGATTCCCAAAGAACTTCCTTTTGGAGCCCAGTTTTTATAATGAACCTTGAATCTTGCTGAGATGAGCCTCAACCCTCCATTCTGCTTAAGTGTGACAAAATAATTCTTTGACCAATCCTAACATACAGTAAAAAAAAAACCCATTATTTAACCAGTCATGCCCCACCACCTGGATTGATTTGCAATTAAATATGTGATGGACAGAAACAATCAGAGAACCAGACAGAGACGATCTATTGAAACAATAGAGAGATGGGGACCACAAAGAGAAAACCATCAAGGAATGTGAGTTCGCACCCTCGAGTGTTCAGTAGATTCTTGCCAAGTGCAAAGCTCTCAAAATAAGTTTTCTTTAACCATCTTAAGATCTGCAAGAACAACAAGAAGTCCTGTGGCACCTTATAGACTAACGGGTTTATTGGAGCATAAGCTTTCGTGGGCAAAGACCCACTTCGTCAGATGCATCTGTTTCTTTAGCTGACAAGGGTGGGTACTGTTAGGACAAGATCACCTTCTTAACAGCCCTGTGTTCCATTCGTTAATGTAATGTAGATGAAATGTGAGGCTGTGACTTTCTGCTTCTTGACTAATGGCTGTTGCTCTCCTTGTGTGTCTGCAGCAAAGCCTCAGACTGTACAATATAGCTACAGGAAAAGGCCTTATTCTTACAGTCTTAGAAACTTGAAGCATTTCAGCTCAGCAGCTGCCCCATGTTCCAAGTTGCTGCTGCAGGAGAGGATGCATTTGGGGACCAGACGGAATTCTCCTGCGAGCCAGGAGCTGGGCGCATCCTGGTGCATGGGCTGGGTGTGAGAGAGAGGATGGTGGAATGGCCTTGGTCACATCCCCTCTCCTTCTGTTTGCTCTTCATTGTCTATGCTGAGGACCCCTCTCCGCCTCAAGGCATGTGCGACTCTCGTAGCTCAGAGGCCTGCTGGGTGACAGCTACTTACCCCTTCCAGTTCAGCAGTACCGCTGATGGGGATGTGAATCGAGAGAAACGTGTTTCTGGGGTTGCTTCTCTCACACCCTGAGTGTGTCATTCCCTCCACCCTCTCCCACCCCACCCTCTCCAAAAGAAACCCCAACCCTCTCCCGGATTTTAGTTCCGGCCCAGAGTGAATGACTTCATTAGATGGAATTCCTTGGAAAGGACTCAGTCCCCCACGGGACTAAGCTATATTATTCCAAGGGCATCTTCGCTCTGACCTGGATTGATGGGCAATGATAGATCAAGCAGGGGCTAGTGTATTGCGTCTTGTATAGAGTAAGGATGCAGATGGGAGAGTTTCTCTGTTGACCCAGCCCAGTGTGGCTCCCGCGGTGAGCAGATCTAAGCTATGGCGATTTGAGTTACACGACTGATGTAACTCAAATAGGTTAGCATAGGTCAACCTGTGGTCATAGTGTAGATCGGCACTAAGCTGCTTTATACTGGTTTAACCACGTCCAGATGTATTACCAATTAATGTAGTTTGCACTGTGTTACTTATATTGGTTTCAAACACAGGCCTCATGCTATAAAAAAGGAAAAAAGCGACAGCCCTGCACCATCTAAATAAACCCCTCGGATTGAAATAAGAAGAAAATCAGTTTGAAAACCGCACCAGGGCCCTCTTGTGCCCGGTGCTTCACGTTTCCTGAGCAGGCTACAATTTAAGCATAAAACAAGATCCAAACGGTGCGCATGGGAACAGGCGCTGCACAGTCACCACTAGGTAGAACCACCCGGCGTCAGGCCACAGACTAGCTACAGCTTTGGGTATCAAAAATTGCAGAGCAGTTACAGTCCTGGGTCGCTACATTTCCTGTGATGGCTCCATGATTTTTAATAGAACCAGCCCTCTTCCTCGCCCGGCCCACGGGGCACATGCCGCCCAAAGATGCACGCTCCCTGCAGCTCTGCAACCCTAATCCCAGCCTGGGGGAAGGAGGTTACAGGGCAGGTGGGGGACAGTGCCATTTGGTGAAGTTTGGCCCTCTTCCCCCACTGTCATGGCGGGGGGCTGGGACAAATGTGAGTGGCACTTTAACCACAGGCCAGGTGTCATTGCCCAGTGCGAGACGGTGGGTCTAGCCCTGTGGGTGAGGAGTTGCCTGGCAGGGTGAAGGGCCCATCCAAACACCAGTTATGGGGAAATGGATCCATCAGAGATGTTTTCCCTTCCTTGATGAACCTGCAGCCCTAACCATGAGCTCACCGGGGTTCCCTCTGCTCTCTCCAGCAGGGCCTGGAGTCCCAGGAGGAACAAGGACACCGTCGGACTGTGGGGAGAGCGTGGCAGGAAAGCAGGGTCCCACATTCCAGAGCCCTGCACAGGACACAGTCCGTCCCCAGGGTAAACTCAGCCAGAGCCCGGAGCTGGCTACACACCCAAGGCTCCCCATGGGGCAGTATCACCATCACTGCCTTGACTGTGGCAAGAGCTTCAGTGACCCGGCCGCCCTGACCCAGCACTGGCAAACGCACGCTGAGGAGCAGCCCTACCAGTGCGCCGACTGCGGCAGGGGCTTTAGACAGAGCTCCAAGCTGAGGCGGCACCAGCGCACGCACACCGGGGAGCGGCCCTACCGCTGCGCCTCCTGCGGCAGGGGCTTCGCGCAGCAGTCCCACCTGAACGAGCACCAGCGCACGCACACGGGGGAGTGGCCCTACCGCTGCGCCGCCTGCGGCAAGGGCTTCACGTACCTCTCCGGCCTGAGAACGCACCAGCGCGTGCACGCCGGGGAGCAGCCCTACCGCTGCACCGCCTGCGGCAGGGGCTTCACGCAGAGCTCCAACCTGCGAACGCACCAGCGCACGCACACCGGGGAGCGGCCCTACCGCTGCACCGACTGCGGCAGGGGCTTTGCGCAACGGTCCCACCTGAGCGAGCACCAGCACACGCACACGGGGGTGTGGCCCTACCGCTGCGCCGCCTGCGGCAAAGGCTTCGCGTACCTCTCCGGCCTGAGAACGCACCAGCGCGTGCACACGGAGGAGTGGCCGTACAGCTGTCACGACTGCGGCAAGAGCTTCAGCAGGGCCAGCGCGCTGAGCAGGCACCAGCGCACGCACACCGGGGAACGGCCCTTCCAGTGCATGGACTGCGGCAAGAGCTTTGCACGGAGCTCGCACCTCGGGAGACACCAGCACATGCACAGCAGGGAGCAGCCGTACCGCTGTGCCGAGTGTGGCAAGCTCTTTTTGCAGTTGGCCAGCCTCACCCGGCACCAGGGCATCCACACCAACGCCTCTCTGCCACTGCCAGGGCCTGAGGGGCTTCTGGCGGCCGGGGGGCCCGGCACAGCACCCGCAGATGCAGGTCAGGAGCTGCTTGGGGGGAGGGATAGCTCAGTGGTTTGAGCATTGGCCTGCTAAATCCAGGGTTGTGAGTTCAATCCTTGTGGAGGCCACTTAGGGATTTGGGGCAAAAGTTTGTCAGGGATGGTACTTGGTCTTGCTGTGGAGGCAGGGGACTGGACTCAATGACCTTCAAGGTCCCTTCCAGTTCTAGGAGATAGGCAGTCTCCATTAATTTGTTTCTGTCTCCGTGATACCCAGGAGAGACTGTGGGGCAGGGAAGGAGACTCTACTGAGCAGGGTGTGGAAGAGCAGGCAGTTAGGAGTTGCCCAGGCTGTCTGTTCGAAAGAGGAAAAATATTAACTGTGTAACAAAGGTCTGTCCAACCGGGTGTTTCTTTGCCCTTAAAGAAGCTGATGGCTTCAGACAGCTAGTGTGAAGTGTGAAGTGTAAATCTTTCAAGTGAACCAACCAAAATGTTCTAAGGTAGCAGTGGGCTGGCTTGTGTGTGGGATGCATGAGTGGGTCTCCTTCATCTCAGTGGACTGCAAGATTGAAATCAGTCATGTGCGCTTACCATGACCCCGAGAATAAGATCAAACACGTTCATACGTGGCATGCTAAATATTTCGAAACAAGGAGAAATGCTTCAGCCATTCATATTTTAACAGAACTGTCATCGACTCTGAATAATAAAGAAACATTTACGCTATCCTATCCCAGCTGATTCGCAGCATTCAAGCTGTGGGAGGGAGTAGGGGAAGTGGGGATGGGGTGCTCCGGATGCGCTCGGAGGGAGAGGGAGGCATTACTCCTGGAGGAATTCTGCACTTAAAAATGGTCTGACGAAGTATTTTAAAATCTGGCGTAAGAACAGCAGTGTACTCGCGATCGCTGCAATTATTTTGGTGATTTATTTCAAAATACTTGTCGGCAAACGTCTGTAACAATAGAGAGGAACGAAAAAGATTCCGGAAGCATTTTTGAGCAATAGATGCAACCAGAATCCAGCTTCAAATGTTGGAAGAATAGAGAAAATCACTGCCAGCAGAGAATCCATGGATTTGCCCTGCTTACAAAGATACTGAAGACAAAAAGGAATTTCCGTCTGCTTTTTCAGCATCTGTGTGAAATTCACCATGTCCCAGAGGAACAGTGTATGTCCCAGTTTGACTGGGAAAACCAGGGGAGCGTTTAATGAAATGGATATGGATGAAGCTTGGAATGGTGTAAAATATAAAGATATTGTATTAAAATGCTTCAAGGTCTCCTCTGAAATGTACATGGGAACATTTAGAAATTTTAAAATGTTGAATGGTATTTATGTAGCATCACAGAATGTTAGAACTGGAAGGGACCTTGAGAGGCCATCCAGTCCAGTCCCCTGCCCTCCTGGCAGGACTAATCACCATCTAGATCGGCAGTTTCTAACCACCAGTCCGAGGCCCGGTGCTGGGCTGTGAACTGCTGGCTGCCAGGCCATGGCAATTCTGGGGGCTGGAGCACACCGCCCAGTGCCTCCCCTCCGTCATGGCTGTTGAAAGAGACATGTCCTACCCCGGCTCTCAGCCAACCAGAGCCAGGCAGGGGTGGGCGCTCCTCCCTGACACGAAAGCACGATTTGCTGCGCGCAGCCTTAGAGCAGCCGAGACCTGGACAGCAGCGCTCGGCTGACGGCTGGGAAGCAGTGCAGGGCTAAGTGAGCAGGTTTTGGGGCTGGGGGCTCTAAGAGGTGGGGGGCTGACACTTGGAGAGCTCTGGGGGCTGGGGCTTTTGGCAGACTGGAAACATTGTATTTGCGAATTTGCATATTTATTATTTGCATAATAAATATGGAAATAGACTGTTTCCAGTCTGCCAAAAGTTTGTGAATGGGTTTGCCGGTCTGCGATATAAAAAAAGTTTGGGAACCACTGATCTAGATAATCCCTGATAGATGTGTATATAACCTGCTCTTAAGTATCTCCAATAATGGAGATTCCACAACCTCCCTAGGCAATTTATTCCAGTGTTTAGCCACCCTGACAGAAAGTTTTTCCTAATGTCCAACCTAAACCTCCCTTGCTGCAGTTTAAGCCCATTGCTTCTTGTCCTGTCCTCAGAGGCCAAGGAGAACAATTTTTCTCCCTTCTCCTTGCAACACCTTTTTAGATACTTAAAAACTGCTACCATGTCCTCTCTGTCTTCTCTTTTCTAAACTGAACAAACTCAGTTCTTTCAGACTTGCCTCATAGCTCCTGTTTTCTAGACCTTTCATCATTTTTCTTGCTTTTCTCTGGACCGTCTCCAATTTCTCCACATCTTTCTTGAAATGCGGTGCCCAGAACTGGACACAATACTCCAACTGAGGCCTAATCAGCACAGAGTAGAGCAGAATGACGACTGCTTGAGTCTTGCTCACAACACTCCTGTTAATGCGTCCCAGAATCATATTTGCTTTTTTTTGTCAGGAAGTGGACTACTGGTGTAAAATCTTGGGGTAATTTTGAACAATTAATGTAATTAACTACACTTGAACAGGTGTTAAATTTGGTACCAGATGAGATCTGTACTGCTCCCTGGGATTAAAAAAGCCCACTTCTATTTTGTATGCTACTGACGTTGCAGATGAGTTTGTGCGGAATCGGAGTCCTGAAAGATATAAGCCCTTGGGTAAGAATAGTTACTCTTCCCCAGCCTAAAAGAAGAAAAGGATTTAAACATGGGACTTCTGTTGGAGGTGCTCGTGTGGGATGTAATTTGTGTGGTGCACTTGGACACATGTTATAAAAAAAAACCAAAAAAACCCCAGCAAACTCAGTTATTCCAAGCACTCAGGCAAACCAAACAGAGTCTAACGCTGCCACTGCTGTCTCTGAAGAACGCGGCCTTAAAACTCACATGAAAGCCATGGAGGGGAACAGTAATTACAGAGTTTAGTAGCAGTGCCGAAGGGAATGGAATAAGGGGCATAGATTGCAGGGATGCTTCAGCAGGTACTGTTTGGATGAAGGCAAGTCTCGGGGGGGGGGGGGGGGGGGGAGATGACTTACCAGGTGAAAGTGTAACTCTGGTGGCCTGGTCTGGATATTTTGTCCGAGTGCCTTTAGCTAAAATCCACCTGAAGTGGAAGCGATTTGATGACCTCACAATGGGGTGAGCGAAAAGTTCAGTTCCTTCAGATTTTTTCATGGGGAATGATTTCAAAGCTTTGTGCAGCCCATATGATGTGTGGAATCAGTCACAGGAAAGGGATAATCCTAAGCCTATGTCTGTTAGGGGCAATGCTTTGCCAAGGAAGGGTTTTGCCAAATGTTTTACTCCTGGGAGGATTCATTTGGCCTGCATTTTTCTATGCCAACTTTTCCCTGCTGATTCTTCTGTGAGTCAGTGGCCCCGGATCCTAAAAAGGTTCCCCATCCCTGAGCTAACTGTTTACACAGTTACACTATTACATCCCTAGTCCCAAAGAAGAGACCAAAGGGCAAAGGGGAATGTGTTCTTTTGCATGAGGGGAGCTATTCTTTAGATCTCTTCATAGAGCTATTCCTGAAGCAACTGAAAAACTTGGCAAATATTTGTTCTTTGGACAACCAGATCTAAATTTTCGGAAGGCTTGTAGGTTATTTGATCCTCATGATGCTGAAAGACTGTGAATGCTTTCAAGAAATATCTGGTTTTTCTGAGGTACGTAAACAAGAGCTAAAATTGTACAGGGAAAAGATTTTTTTTGGTAGGCCTCCGAGGGTGCGTCTACACAGCCGGGGTTAACTCGAAATAAGCTACGCAAATTGAGCTATGTCAATTACGTAGCTTATTTTGAAATACAGAGTGTCTACACAGCACTTATTCCTGAAATAGAGCACTCTTCCTCCGACTCCCCCTACTCATACAATGAGGGTTACAGGAATCAGAGCAAGAAGTCCTCCAGCTTGACAGTATTTTGCCGCTATTTTGAAATAACTGCCTGCTGTGTAGATGTGGACTCAGTTATTTCAGAATAACTCTGCTTATTTCGAAATAATGTTGCAGTGTAGACCTACCGCAAAGGTTTTGGCTTTCAGTGATAGAGAGAATGACAAATATTGCCAAGTTGGTCTTGACTTGAGTAAGTGCTGTCTTAAAGTTTACAGAAGCAGAAAGAAGTTTTTTACTGTATACAGTAAAACTGCAATGGTCCGGCGTCCAGTTGTCCGGCACTCCCAATAGTCCAGCAGCAACTGGAACCCAGAAGTGCTCCGGTCAGCCGCTCTCACGGCTGGGCTGCAGTGAGACGCATCCGTGCTCCTGGCACGTGCCGTTCCATTCACAGTCCCCAGGGCACACAGCATCCAGCCTGCGTTTGCTAGCAGCCGACCGCTGAGCAAAGGAAGCTGCCTTGGTATTCGGACATAAGGTTAGAGGAGAAGGGGGACTGGGTTACAGCAGGGAGTGGAGGAGTTTGGCTCTGGCAAAGGGGAGGGGAGGGAAGGGAAGGTGGATTGGGTTGGGAGTGTGCCCCCTTATAGTACCTCCCGTTAGTCCAGTATATCCGATAATCTGGCATCACCTTGGTCCCAAAGGTGCCAGATTATTGGAAGTCTACTGTAATTTGATCCTTTCTAAGAGAAGGAAATCTCTCACTGAGAAAAACGGGAAGGCTCTTTGCTTGCTGTCCAGTAATTGAAATGCAGGGCAATGATTTGCAAAACTGTATGGCTTTCATGAGTGAAAGTCTGAAAAATTTAAAATGACACCCTCCTTTTGTTATTACTGTTTTAGTGTTTTGTAATGTAATTTAAATGAAAACCCAGAATTATGACTGGAATGCAAAGTATTCGTTACCAAGTGTTTGTAACTTATCTTTCATGTGTTTAGAAAATGCCGAATAGTTATCATTACTTTCTTTTCTATTGTAGTTTAAATAAATTACTAAAACAATTGAAACTGGTATTGTTATATTGCATTATTTTGACAAAATAGGCAGACTTTTGCAGAATTTTGACATTTTTGGCACAGAAAGCCCCCAGGAGTAAATGTTTGAAGAAAATAGCTCTTTGTGTAGAAAAGCAGTGTATATGTGAATGAGGGTTCTGAATGTCTAATGTCTCAGAAGTGAATCTGGACACGGAGAATTCATTGGTCAGGAATATGATATCTCAAACTCTTTACATGTGGAAAATATTATAGTGGCTAATAAAGGAGAACATTTCTCCTGCTTTTCTCTGTCTCTAAAGCCGACAGAGGTCTGCCAACCTGTGATGGTTGGAAAATGTATCCGTTGTCTCAGAGTTGATTCTGGACACAGCATCTGCGCAAGCAGGAAGCATGTATAAGTTTGTATCAGCAGTTTGTATTGTTTGCATCCAGTTGATGACATAAATAGCTCCTAGGGGCCAGCCAATTCTGTTTCGCCTGTTGCTAGTGTGTTGTTGGGTAAAAATATGACAGCCTTGGCCAATCAGGTTACTATCATAAACAGGCACAAGGTGATTTAACTGAATTACCCGCTGATCGCATGGGAACTTTGTGTGTGTTGAGTCCGGCGGCTTACCCAAAAGGAAGTTGTGTGAAAAGCCTCTTAATGTCCCAGAGCTAGTTCTGGATTTGAGTGAAACTCAGAAGGAGTTTGTAACTTTCTCTGTTGTACCAAGATTGGATCTCGCTAAAGCTCAAAGAGACTCTCTTGCACTTCATGGTATTGCAGAAAGACGGGATTTTCTTAGGGCCTGTCCGCACTTGCCATTTAAAGCGGGGGAAATAGTCCCTTTATTTCCCACAAAACCCAGGGGAGGGTCTACACTTGTCAATGACTTTTCCTGGTGAAACTCAGAAGTTTCACTGCAGAAAGAAAACAGCCTGCTTGAGAGCCGTACAGCTCTGATGGATGATGCTTTTGCCATGATGTGCAAGTCATTTTGCTGTGATGGGCAGGGGACGACACGTTCTTTCCACTCACAGAGCTGTTAGCCTCTGTGGGATATCCCACAGTGCCTCGGCGACCACTCTAGCCAGCACCTTGTCTGCTTTGATGCCAGGCAAGATGGTTGCCCTTCCCACTGTAAAGCCCCAGGAAGTTGAAAACTCCCCTTCCTGTTTTCGGTAAGTGCTCACGTATCTGGACAGGTGACAGTGTCCGTTTGCAGCAATGCTGAGTTCCTGTAGCTGAGCAGCATTTGCGAAGAGGGGTCTGTGTAGGGACAGGATGTGCGACAATCTCCCTCCCTCCCTGTCCACCATAGCTTCACTGTGTGGGAGAGCTGTCCTCAGGGTGGCGCTCTCAGCAGTGTAAGTGCTGCAAATGTAAACGCTCTCTAAGATCTATAACCTTCCGTGAGTGCACAAACGAGCGCTTTTCTCTTCCTGGCTCCCGATCACTGGTGAAACTGACAATGCGAACATTCCGCAAGTGTAGACAGCCTGAGTGAAGTCACTCTCTAGTCGGTGAGAAGTCAATAGCTGTGCTGAATGAACGTAACAGGGCATTGCTTCCAGGAACTGAATAGGCCATTGTCCATAGTTTTTTCTACTGTGAATAGTGTGGTGGTGCCCGTTGGCCAAAGCTTTCCAAGTGAAAACGAGCCCCCTGACTTTGCTTTGGAAAAATCCAGAGTGGACAGCTTAGAGGAGGCTTCGTTAACTGGTATCGGAAGGAAACAGTGTTGGGGTGTGTAAGGGTTAAGTAACAACGTTGGTAAGCATTACCATGGTATAGGGAAGAACAGCAAAGACAGCGCTATTTCTTCTGCTTGACGGATCAAGTTTGCTGCCCTTTCCCTTCCTGTGTGCATTTGTACAAGGAACTGTAACTTGCTAATGAGTACTCTGTATGTAAAACCAGTGTTATCTCCCCCCCCCCCTCCAAAACACGAAATGTATTCAGGGTCATCGTGACTCTTTCTAAGTTGCTGGTTAAGGGGCTTTATGTTGTGAGACCTGGATGCTTCAGCTAAAAGTGCTGTAAACACTAAATAGGGGTGGATATGAGGATATTCATCACTAGGAATGTAAGCAACTAGTCGCTTCCCCCGCCCCTCTGTTGCCTCTCTGAGAAAGAGGCAGTGAGGGGGAGAGGTGCAGCGGGATAGTGAGAGCCTCTCTTATAGACTAATCGAGTAGTCGATGGAAATTCCATTAACTACTCGATTAGCTGATTAATTGAAATTTAACATCCCTATTCATCACGTGGTTATTATGTTTATTATATAGATGTTCATATTACTATATAAGCGGCTAAAGGGAATTGTAATAGATAAGTGTGTTTACATAGTAACTTGGATAAAAGAGTGTACCTGTGGTTAATTTGTTGCCCACTAAGGCAGGGTTTTTTGGGTCCAAGATGGAACGAGTATTTGCAGCAATGTCTACTCCATCTGTCTACTCCATCTGCCTCTGGGTCACCTGTTGTTTTCTGGATTCTTGGCTTTACATAACAGAGCAGCCTTGTGAACGAACCTGTAGACGCTTTGGATTTGTCAGATGGTTTCCTAGTAAACTCTGATGCATCTAATGTCTTGTGAATGCAGAAATTGATGGTTGGGAAGCAGGAGAACTGTAGCTCAACCGTGATGGGAATTGGTTTTGTCTCCTTAAGGCATGGTGTCCATGCAAGCTACCGAACTGACAAGGAAGCCAGGGTCAGAGTTGCCCATAAAAGCTGGTAATATGAACATACCCTAATCTGTTGTCTGACTGGCTATCCCAGAAGTCTCAGATTTCAACCTTCTGAGAAAGGGAAAGAAGGAAGGCAAGTTGACCCTTGAAAAGCAAAGTGCCCTTACAGATTTGCCTCACTCATCTCTAAAATAGCAAAACCCCAAGGATGGGGTTTAACTAAACGCCTATGTCTAGGAAAACCCTGAGGTACAGAAAAGATACCCCCTTTTGAATTTTTGTATTTGAACAAATTGATATAAGAAAGGGCTCAGTGTAACAAAAATGATTGTGGCTGTACACTTGTGATAGAATTGATGATACCAAAAACTGTAATAATGTACATCAGTGGTCACCAACCAGTCGATCGGGATGTGCTGGTAGATCTTGGAGCCTCTGACCGGTGATCCTTACTGGTTTGGCTAGGAAGCTGTCAAGTGCTGACACTTCAGTTGCCCTTCTCCCCCCCCCCCCCCCCACTGTCTGCCCTCTGCCTTAGAGCTGCCCCCCTTGAAGCCTTCTGCTTGGTGTGGGAGTGGGAATGGGGGGTGCTGATGTCAGGGTGTCCCTCCTCCCCCCACTCCTGTACCCTGTCTCCACACAGGGAGATGGGGATGGAGGGAGCCTGGCAATGCAAATCTGTGTCACTCTCACACACTGTGTGTGTGTGTCTCTGTCATTGTGACAAACACGTACACACATTGACCTATCCTCTCATCTCCCAACTCAGCCCACATGTGGGGGGTTGTTTTACTTCTTTTACCGCCTGCACAGTGTTATTTTTGGTTTTTGACTGATCTGTACATTTTGTAATTTTCATTTCTCTCTTGCGCTTAAATGTAAGTATTTGAGAAGTGAGTTCTAAAATGCGGAACTTGTTGTGGCTCCTACAAGTGGCTGGCACGTTCCTCCAGCCCCTGAGAGAGGCAGAGCAGGGGTCTCCACATGCTGTCCTTGCCTGCAGACACCGCTCCTGCTGCTCCCATTGATCAATAACGGGGAACCATGGGCAGTAGAAGCTGTGGGATCAGTGCCGGTAGATGAGGGGCAGTATATGGCACCATGGAGGCACTGCTGTACACGCCAGCTGCTTTCAGGAGGGGTGTAGGGCCAAGGCTTACTACTGCCCTAACACCCGGAAGCTGTCTCAGTTAAACGGTGCCCAGCCAGAGCCTGCTTCCTGAACCCCTGTCCCAGCCCTGAGCCTCCTCCCGCACCCAACCTCCTGCCTCAGACATGAGTCCCCCCTGCAGCCAAACTCCTTCCCAGAGCTTGCACCCTGAAACCCCTCCTGGGCCCCCATCCGCCACCCTGGCCTAAGCCCAGAGCCTCTCCCATACGCAGAACTCCTTGGCCCAAGACCAGAACCTGCACCCCAACCCCCTGCTCCATTCTGGTGTCAGTGAGTGAGGATGGCATGAGCCTCTGACAAGGGGTGGAGCAGGGTCAGGGCCTCAACAAAGAGGTGGGAAGGAAATGGGGCAAGGGTACTTGGGTTTGAGGTAGATCTTACATTGCACTTAAATTGAAAAAGATTGGAGACCACTGATGTACGTGGGCTTTTGGAAAACGCCTTGAACACGTTAAGCGTGGCACATGAAGGCCAGGTCTACACTAGGGGGCAGAGTTGAACTAAGGTATGCACCTCCAGCTACATGAATAGCATAGCTGGAGTTGACATACTTAGTTCAACTTACCACACTATCCCATGGAGTTGACCGGAGAGACTCCCCTGTAGACTTCCCTTACTCCTTGCAATCTGGTGGAGTACCGGAGTTGATGGGAATATGCTCAGTGGTCAATTTAGTGCACCTTTGCTAGACCCACTAAATCAACCTCCAAGAGATCAATCTCTGCAGTGTCATTTTCTTGGTAAGTGTAGACAAGGCATGAAATGAAATAAGTCTCCGAAGGGTTGCCGTGTTAGTCTGTAACTTTGAAAATGAGTAGTTCTGTGGCACTTTAGAAACTAACAAACAAATATATATATAGTGTATCATGAGCAAAACTCTCTTCCTTAGATAAGATGATCTTGAGGCATCTTATCTAAAGAAGTGGGTTTTGCCCACTAAAGCTCACGATATATACTATCAAATATTGTAACGAATAGATACATTTGTTAGTCTCTCAGGTGCCACGGCACTACTTGTTATGAAATGCAATAGATTATGCTGTTTGGTTCAGTAAGAACACACTTTGTATTTAAAAGCCTGATGATGTTGAGGTTTCACAGCTTATACTTATACAATCCTAACCCTTTCCACCACAGAAAACCCATTACAAACAAAACCTGCTGTGCAAAACAGGGAAAATGAAGTACAATGCCTCGCAGGCTTCATGGCTCAAAGTTGGAATAAGTGCTCTGTACAGAATATTAATGTCAATGTTGATACACAGACCAAAGCCTGAAATCACTTAAAGTATTTCACAAAGTATGGCTCATATTGTCAACCTGGGCCAGAGCACATACCAATAATTTGGCCTTAGAAAGGATTCCTTGTAAACACCGCTCATATCAAAATTGGGAGGTCCTTTGGGGGTATTTGGGAGCTCAGATTACTCCCTTCTCACATTGGGGGTTTTACGTTATCTGATTAAAATGTGTCCCTAAAAACTATTGTTGCTACTACTGTTATACAATTGTAACAAATCTTGTACTAAATAGGATACACGGCAGAAAGGTTTAAGCATTCAACAGACTAACTGACCCACAGTCAAGCTGTGGAGACCTGTTAGAAAAATATGGAACTGGTGATTAGGGCCATACATTGCTAGTTAGGTCTGACTTTCAAAGCTCTAGCCTATGTTAGAGATAATTCAGATTGTGTTTACTTATAGATGTGCTCCATATAAACAGACAGTTCCTGTCTTTCATTATAGCTACTGTGATAGGGAATAGTAACGTTTAGATGAATCTTGGATGAAATCAATAAATAAATTGTTGTCTATGTCTCTTTGAAGTTTGGGACAGACTGCCTAGTGGCTAAATTGCCCTATGTTAATTTGTGTAACTAATTACTGGTGGTGGTTGGAAAACAGAAGGTTACATCAAAAGCATATTGTTTACCCAGGACTGTATGGTCAGTTGGATGCTAGAATGCCGGTCAGTTGATTAGCAGAATGCCCACAGCTAGGTTTTGTGTTTCTACTCATGGTGCACATTCGCACATACCTTGGTGCACATAAAATTATTCCGCACATAGATTGAAGAAATCCACACATGGATGGAAAAGATGAGGGAACATTGGTTACGGGGTTTGTCAAAAGCGAAATAGTATACTTGCAGCTAGGTTAGTTTGTTAACAACAAGAGGTATGTAAGTGGCTAAAGAGGACCTTCTTTCCCCCCCCCCCCCCCCGCCCATCTCACCACTCACCCTTAGGGTCCTAATCCTTTATCTCAGATCAGCTTAAGGTTTCATGCAAGGGAAGTCTAAACCATACGGGTTGAGATCCCAGGCCTACGGTGGAACACTCTGAAGAAGATGTTGGATGCTGGACTATAATTTTTGGACTAAATTCTTTGCAACCACACAGCTCACCATCTCTGTCATGATACTGATCTCAGAACTGCACTCAAGCCCGTAAATTCTATTGATCTTTTAACCAATGCTCTCGATTCTTTTGAATAGAGTTTAGTTTAGTTAACGAGAATTGGCTAGAGGTGTGTATTTGCGGTCAGATCTGAAATATTCATTGACTTGGGAGGTGATGTGTCCCATCCTTTGGGACTGGTAGAACTTTATTTGACTTGGGGTCTGGGTGGAGGCCTGAGGCTGGGTTGTTTTAAGGGGAGGTGTGTTTTGGCTAGTGGGTAATCAGTAAGGCATGATAGAGGCTGTTTTGTGCTTAATGTTAGAAGAGCCACCTAACCCAGTGTTTCTCAACCAGTGGGGTACTCAAGAGAAGTCGGGTGGGGGGGTCATCAGCACAACTGAAATGTGGAGAAAACTGAATTTTTGTTTTAAGTTTTACTGCGTTTGATTATTTTTGTACTTTTTACACCCAAAAATGTCATCGCCCACCCGGCTCCAATTAAGTTGTTTAAACAAATGTGTTTCAACGGTAGAAGAAAATGTTGTGTGTCTGAAAACTGTAGGTACTGGGGGTACTTATAATTTTTTTTAAAGGGGTACTTTATATATTAAAAAAAAAAGGTTGAGAAACACTGATGTAACCTCTGTTGGCTTCTCTGGAACCCTGGCCCCACAAGGATAACAGAGGATTTGTGGGAGAGGGAAATATGTGCTTAGAGTGACTGAGAAGGGTTGTTCATAGAGGGTGGGAGAAATATAGAAAGGACCAGGGCGAGGGAGGCGGGAAGGAGAGATTCCTAGAGCAGATCTTTACCAAAACACCCCATCTTGAAAATCCTCCACAGCCCTTGATAAATTGTGGCAAAATGGCTAATGTCTTTGGAAGTGTTTATTCCTATGCAGAATATAATATCACTTTCATTTGTGTTTGCTAAAAAGAGAGAAAAGAAGCAGCCGCTGCCTTTCTAATCTGCTGGCTCACAGCGTATTATCAGCAACCTTGCTGTAAGCGCCTGCTGCTTCAAATCATCCTCTCTCAGAAATCAGGAGGAAAAGCTTTTATAAACAATTTGTTACTCGGCTTTTAGCCTTGGGATGTTTGTGCTGACTATTTTTAAATTGAAACACAGATGTAAAAGTTCTAACAGGCAGGAAGGATCAGGGCAGGGGGGGGGAGAGGGAGTGTCTTTTTTTTAAAGATAAGAATAGGACAGTTAAAGGGAGGGGTGAGGGAAGTAGAGGCAGATGACTTTTTATAAATTTTAGGACTAGAAGATTGGCTCAGGAAAATGCATTCTGTGGTGCAGCTGTAGAACGGCTTCGGATTGGTCCGGCCCAGAGACCGGCAGAATTATGCGGAGGGGTTGTGAGTCCTGAGAGCTCTGTCTTTCCTCAGGGACAGCTGGAGGTAAGCTAACGCTTGTTGCCATTCTTCCTCCCTGGCTGCTTTTCTATACTTAGATCTATTCCTCCCTCAGCCCCGAGCTGCGATCATAGCCATTTGCAAAGAGCTATCTTCCCCTCTCTTTCCTGGCCTTTTTTCTTCCATGTGCTCTTTCTCCATATTTTAAAAGATCTCTTTCCTTTATCTGCCCTTATATTTAGTAGTTAAAGCTTTTCTAAATGTTTCTCTTAGTCTACGTTTATATAATAAGCCTTTTCGCTCAAGTTTTTGACCATGTGCTCACTAAACATTCTCCACTTTATAAAATATTTTTAAATTCCCTTTTTTCAGCCATGCTTTCTCTTAATTTCAAAATAACTCTAACTGCTCTTTTCTTCACCTACCCTTGTATTTAAAGCTTTTCTAAAAATGTCTCTCTTAGCCCACCTTTTATATAATTCCCAAACCTGAGTCATTATTTTAGGTGACAAATCTGAGGAATTGCCCCTAGATTGAGGTGTCATTAGAGGTGGTTTTGGGACAAATTGATACACTTAACCGTAACAAATGACCAGGACCAGATGCCATTCCCCCAAGAGTTCTGAAACAACTCAAATGTGAAATTGCAGAACTAACAACTGTGGATTGTAACTTATCCTTTAAAACCGTTTCTGTACCAAATGGCTGGAAGATAGCGAAATTGACGCATATCTTTCAAAAGGGCTCCAGAGGTGATCCTGGCAATTACAGATTGGTAAGTCTAATGTCAGGACTGGGCAAATGAGTTGAAACTATAGTAAAGAATAGAATTGTTGGACAAATAGATGAACATAATTTGTTGGGGAAAAACCAACATGGTTTCTGTAAAGGAACATAAGAATGACCATACTGGATCAGACCAACAGTCCATCTAGCCCAGTATCCTGTCTGTCCATAGTGGCCAGTGCCAGATGCCGCACAGGGAGTGAACACAGCAAGTAATCCTCATGCGATCCCTCTCCTGTCATCCATTTCCAGACAAAGAAAGGCTAGGGACTCCATTCCTACCCATCCTGGCTGATAGCCATTGATGGACTTAACCTCCATGAATTTACCTAGCTCTTTTTGGACCCTGTTAAAGTCCTGGTCTTCACAACATCCTCTAGCAAGGAGTTCCACAGGTTGACTGTATGCTCAGTGAAGAAATACTTCCTTTGTTTGTTTTAAATCTGCTGCCTATTAATTTCATTTGGTGATCCCTAGTTCTTATATTATGGGAACAAGTAAATAAGTTTTCCTTATTCACTTTTTCCATACCAGTCATGATTTTATCATATTCCCCCCCTAGTCTCCTCTTTTCTGAGATGAAAAGTCCCAGTCTTTTTTCAATCTCTTTTTGTATGGCACTCGTTCCAAACTCCTCATCATTTTTGTTGCTCTTTTCTGAATCTTCTGAACTGATCTACTAGTGTCCTTTGAAGGCATCAACAAGCATGGTCCCCCCTCCCCCCCCAGTCCCTGGGGCTACTCCCAGGTACTGATTAACCATTTAACTGGTTACCCATTAACATCCCCAGTGGAATCCTGTCAATATTGTATGCTGATGAACAGGGGAGTCGACAGCTTAGCTGGGCCCCTGGACAAGGCGGGGAGTGGCTCTGCACTCCTGCAAGGGGTGGGACCTCAGGTGGAAGGGGTGGGGCAAGAGCAGCCAGCCCTCAGCTCTGTCTGGACCACAGCGCTTCCCCCTCCTAGCACTGCCCGGAGTGTGCCACATGGTGCCCCCCCCCCCTTCCCTGGCAGCCCTAAGTGCTGCCTGGATTGTACCACTCACTGCTCCAGCAGCAATGTGGCAGCAGCGGCCAGTCACCTTGGGCCCTTTTAAATCACCGGGCCCTGGGGCAGTTTGCCGCCCCCACCATCAGGCCTGGTGATGAACACTATTGATATTATAGTATTTGCAGGTCTCGCCCTCCCCCCATCTCTTTTGTGGGAGCCGCCCTGCTTTCTGTACAGTTGTGAATGCCCATGGTGGGGCAGGGCCAGGGAGGGGATGGAGCTCGGGGGAAGAGGGGTGGCATAGGGGAGAGGATGGGGCAGGGGGCCACGAGGAAGGAAGATAGGATGGGGGAAGAGGCGATACAGGAGTCCCAAGCATCCTCTGCATTTCACTGCCTGAGCACGTCAGCCCAGCGGATTTCAGGCACCTTCATTTCCCCAAGTCTGCTCTTTGGCAATCAAAACCCTCAGTCTCACGTGGTGTGGCTTGTCCCGCTTCCCTTAGGTTAACCTCACTGGGAGCGAGTCATGCCGCTTGGATGGGCTCCAAGGCTGGCCACTGGGACCAGGTCTTCTAGCGCAGTGTTTCTCAACCTTTTTTTTTTATAAATTACCCCTTTATAACATTTTTGGGTGTAAAAAGTACAAAAATAATAAAGCGCTGTCAAATTTAAAACACAAATTCAGTTTTCTTAAAATTTCAGCTGTGTTGATGTACCGCGCCCCTCCCCCAGACTTCTCTCGAGTACCCCCAAGGGTACTCATACCACTGATTGAGAAACACTGTTCTAGCATATCCTTGCTGGGTCCCCAGGGCGCCCCCTCCCATGGGTTCCCCTTTGGTCCTGCGGCCCCTCACTGTAGAATAATGACCAGGGTTAATGGCATCTCTGGGCCACTCTGCCTCCCAGAATGACACAAGTCCAGGCAATGGCCACCTCTCTGGGAATAGTCACACCTTTGCAGCCGCACAGGAGGGGAGGGTCTGGAGCAGACCCCTAACACTGAGGTGGGGGGCAGGAGAGGGGTGGCGCAGGGAGTTTGAGACTGAGGGAAAATTGGGATGCTGCATTTGCTGAGGACCATGGCATAGCCCGATTGTCCTGGCTGCTGCTGGACACGCCCTGCCGCCCACAGGCGGGTAGGAGAGCTGTGCATGGGAGCGGAGCAAACAGCGGTTTTGGTGTGTCCGTGCCCCGGTAGTACAGAAAAATGGGGGGAGGGGCACTGCCTGGAGCTGGGCCAACAGGGAGGAACCGGGATAGGAGAAGCAGGAACGGGGGGAGGATGCAGGGGCTACACTTCTGGGGAGATAGGACCCCTAGCGTGGAGCTCCCACCCCCAAAACTCATTGTGTCCTGCAGAGAGACCCCACCCCCAGCGAATCCCACCACCTCTCTAGACCCCAGGGACAGCCCAGTGCCCCATGATCTCACTGCATCTCCACCCCCTGAGAGACCCCCCCCCGACTCTCACCCCACCCCCTGAGAGACCCCCGCCCCCTGACTCTCAGCCCACCCCCAGAGAGACCCCCGCCCCTCTGACTCTCAGCCCACCCCCCGAGAGACCCCCGCCCCTCTGACTCTCAGCCCACCCCCAGAAAGACCCCCCCGCCCCTGTGACTCTCAGCCCACCCCCAGAGAGACCCCGCCCCTCTGACCCTCACCCCACCCCCTGAGACCTCCCCCTCTGACTTTCAGCCCACCCCCAGAGAGACCCCCCGCCCCTCTGACTCTCAGCCCACCCCCAGAGAGACCCCCGCCCCTCTCTCACCCCACCCCCGAGAGACTCCTGCTCCTCTGACTCTCACCCCACCCCCAGAGAGACCCCCACCCCTCTGACTCTCACCCCACCCTCAGAGAGACCCCCGCCCCTCTGACCCTCACCCCACCCCCCGAGGCCCCCCTCTGACTCTCAGCCCACCCCCAGAGAGACCCCCATCCCTCTCTCACCCCACTCCCGAGAGACTCCCGCCCCTCTGACTCTCAGCCCACCCCTAGAGAGACCCCCGCCCCTCTGACTCTCACCCCACCCCCAGAGAGACCCCCGCCCCTCTGACTCTCAGCCCACCCCCAGAGAGACCCCCACTCCTCTGACTCTCAGCCCACCCCCAGAGAGAGACCCCCCCCTTCAGCCCCATGGAATTGGTATGTTGTTAACTCCTGGGGCAGAGATCTGAGGCCCCTCTCTGTAGTTTCACTGGCTGGCTCCTTGCCCTGTCCCTGACATGCAGTTTGCAATGTGTAATTTGGCCGAGGGACGAGGAAGGACAGTGAAGATTTGGCAGTGCAAGGGGCGAGCTGGTCTATGGACCTTGGGGGGGGGGGGCGGGTTGGGAAGCCTGAGAAGTGGGGTATATAGATTCTAGCAAATGTCAGTGAAATTACAGACAGGAAGTGGTGAAGGGCTGTTGCACAGCGCCTGTGTTGAGAGAGTTCCGGCTCCGAGCATGAATTTCTCAGCTGCCCTGTCTCCTCTCTGGCAGTTTGAGGAGGTGCCATGGAGAACAAAGTGACCGACCACCTGCACCAGGCCCTGGCTGAGCTGGGGGAGAGTGAGCTGAAGCGATTCAAGGCCAAACTCAGGGACGTGGCCATGACAAAAACATTCGAAAAGAACCTGCAGGAGCAGCTGGGAGGCGCGGAACCGGCTCAGTGGGTGATCAACCACTTTGGGGTGGAGTACGGGGCGGAGGTGACCCTTGAGGCGCAAAAAGCCCCGGAGCACGAAGCCAGTGCAAAAGGGCTTAAGCAGGCCCTCAGGGCTTATGAGGGAAAGTGCAGTGATCACCTAGAGACCATCTCCAGAGTGAGGAATCTGCTGCACCGCACCTTGGGCAGCCTGGGAAAGGAGGAGCTCCGGGTCTTCAAGGCCAAAGTGGCCGAGGTTGAACTGTCAGACACTTCTGTCACCAACCCCCCCATCCCCGGGGGCCGGCTGGAGAGGGCAGAGGTGGCAGAGATGGTGGAGGAGCTCATCAGCCACTACGGGGTGCGCTACGCCTTAGACGCCACCCAGACCGTGCTCAGGGACATGAACCAGGGTGCCCTGGTGGCCGATCTCTTTAGGCTGCAGAGAGCCTACATCAAACAGACCTGGGAGTGGACGGAAGCCCTCTTCAAAGTGAGCGAGCAGCTCATCCAAATCTGGGGCAGCCTGGGGCCGGAGGCGCTTGAGAACTTCCGCATCCAAGTGAAGCCAGAATCTAGCCCCATCCCCTGTGATAAGCAGGCGACAGAGGTCACGGAGGAGCTGATCCATGAGTACGGGGAGGAACGCGCTCTGCGGATGACCCAGAGCATCCTGAGAAGCATGAACAGGGCTGCCCTGGCACAGAGACTCGTGGAGGCATCTAGGACAGGTAAGAAATGCATCAGGGAAGGGAAATTGTTTCCTAGGGAAATCCCCTCTCTCTGTGTCTCCTTTCACGAATGGTTCGGAAAGGCATGGGGGGGGGGGTGAGAGGTAACTGTAGTTTATTTTAATCCCATCCCTTGTATGACCCCTGAGATGTATCCGACACTGTCACTTCTCCCTCCCCTTCCCCCTGGCTTCACCGCAGTTTTCTTTCCCGGCTCCACATGACAGTTCCCCCATTCCCGACTCTTGAGGTCCCTTTCAGTCCTAGTATTCTATGATTCTATGACCGCTTGTCTCCCCGGGGAAATGTTTCTAGCTTGGGGTAGGTGGCAAAATTTCCCAGTAACAGAGCAAACTGCATGGAGGAGACATGACAAGGTGGGAGACAAAGGGAGAATACTAGCTGGCTTGCACACCGCCTCCAGTCTCCAGTGCAGGAAGAAGAACGAATCCAGAGAGCGGTGTTTAGGAGGGTGGTTGAGGCCTAAGAAAACAATTCTCTGCTTTTCCAGTCCCAGCAGCAAGAGCAGAGCAAAAGTGTTGGCTGTGGGGGAGCTCCAGGCCACTCTACTCTCTCCCAGCAGGGGGCGCCGTAGGGAGGGAGGGGGGAGCTCCCAGCTACTCCATTCCCAGCCTCTCTCAGCAGAGGGCGCTGTAGGGAGGGAGGGGGGGGGGGGAGCTCCCAGCTACTCCGTTCCCAGCCTCTCTCAGCAGAGGGCGCTGTAGGGAGGGAGGGGGGAGCTCCCAGCTACTCCGTTCCCAGCCTCTCTCAGCAGAGGGCGCTGTAGGGAGGGAGGGGGGAGCTCCCAGCTACTCCGTTCCCAGCCTCTCTCAGCAGAGGGCGCTGTAGGGAGGGAGGGGGGAGCTCCCAGCTACTCCGTTCCCAGCCTCTCTCAGCAGGGGGCGCTGTAGGGAGGGGGGGAGCTCCCAGCTACTCCGTTCCCAGCCCCTCTCAGCAGGGGGCGCTGTGGGAGGGGGGGAGCTCCCAGCTACTCTGTTCCCAGCCTCTCTCAGCAGGGGGCACTGTAAGGAGAAAGGGGGGAACGCTCAACTACTCCAGTCCCAGCAGGGGGCGCTGTAGAGAGGGGAGCGCTCCCAGCTACTCCAGTCCTGGCCATTCCCATCCAGATCCCCTAGCCTAGGTAAATGGCCGCTGTATGGGCTGGAGCCCCAGCCCCAGTGGTTGGGGGTTACCAGGAGGCAGCTTGTTCTGTAGCTGCCCCTCTCCTATGACTAGAGAAAGGGCACCAGTTGGCGAACAGTCGCAACCCCATGTTGGAGGCTCATCCCACTGAGCTCATCTGAAGCATCTTCCTTCCCGCAGAGGCTTGGAGAGAGAACCAGTGCGAGCTGTGTCCCAGAGAGAAGGTACGGACAAGTTCTTGCAGGGGATTGCACCAGCTCCTGCTGGGATACTGGTGCCTTGGGACCCAGAGACAGGACGCAGCAATGTCTAGTGGGGTCCTAAATGGCATAAATCTCAGTGATCAGCAGTGGTGTCAGTAATTGCTCCTTGAAGACACCTTTTTTTTTTTCCCCCCACTCCTCTTCTGTCCGTAGACTTAACACCTCTTACTCCTATTGTAGCTGTTCATTCTTCCCCACCCCTGTTCCAGGATCTAGACTAGAGCTTATCCCCGGCTCTGAGAGGGGAGTGGGGTCGAGTGGGGGCAGGGCTAGAAGTTCGTATTTCTAGCAAGACAGTTTGGAGCCAAGGTGACGTGGCTCAACCAGGCCCACCGGTGGGGTGGGGATTAAAGGGGCAATTGTACAGGGGCCCAGCATTTCAAAAGACACCCCTTGCTACATGGCAGACAGAGACTGGGGCCCCTTTGAACAGTCACGGGAATGCCACTCTGTGTGGCTTTGATTGCCGTAGGCCCCGCCCCTTCTGTCCTTGGCCCCGCCCCTTCCAGGGATGCAAAGCTGGGTCCCTCTCCTACCTTGGCCGGTGGTGGCTCAACTCCTTTCCCTTCATGGCACTTGAGCACCTTACCCTGTTGAAGGACGATAACCATGATTTTCAGAATCCCTGGTGGCGGGATGGGAACTCTTGTGTTTTCCACTGAAAACTGATTTCGGCGCCGTGCAGCGCTGAGGCTTCATTAAGCCAACTTGGTATTTCCAGCATGGCAAAGGAGGGTTTTTCCTGCAGCCTTAGGACCCAGGTACACCCAGATTACCCTTGCTGTTCACACGCTGCCCCAAATTCTGCCACCCTCCCTAAGGGAACCATCCATCCCGCTACACTTGGGCACAGAATGGAAGCTGTTACCATACGCTGGGAACCTGGACCTAGAACCCACCAGCCTCCACAAAACTAGACTCTGCCACGTGAGCTAAAGGCGACTCCCCTGGGCTGGCAGCTGCAGGAGTAGGTTATTTACCCTGCCTGCATCCAGGAGGAAGAGCTGTCTCTCCCTTGTACAGAGCCAAGTGCCTGCGAAGGGGTAGGAGTACCGGGGGCTGGGGGGACAGTATTTCCCTGCTAGAATTTAGCAAGGACTGTTCAGAACTCTGGCCTGCTCTTCCCAGCACCTGGACTCTGGTCTCAAGCATCTGTGTCCCCCACAGAGCCACTGCTGCGGCTGGAGAAAAAACGCTGAGCCTGCCCCTTCACTGACCTCCGGGCCCCAGCAGGGAGTGGGAACAGTTTGTACAGTGGGGTTGCTGGGAGCCACTGAACCAAACTGTCAATGCTGCATATAATGGAAAGCATTTCAAGCCAGGGGGCGCTGCAGTGCCCCCCTGCACCCCTAATTCCAGCAGCTCAGATTCCCTCTTTTCTGCTGCTCTCCTGTGGGTCTCCCCATTGGAGCCATGTTAACCCCATGTCCTGTGATCTAGGATCTGCTGGAAGAACTAAACCCGGAGATCATTCAGGGCCCAGAGGGGAGCCTGGAGACGTACAGGTAAGAGCTGGGGTCGGGAATTTGGTGTCACCCCATGTCTGGCAGCCCGGGCCAGTTCCTGTTGCACCATGTGCGAGGGATGTAAAGGACTAGTCGACGATCCAATAAGCAAATGCTTGCCAGACAGTCGACAGGATAGTCCACTAGTCGCTCCTCCCGCCCTTGCTGTCTCCATCAGATAGAGGCAGGAGGGCGGGGTGGGGGAAAGAGAATGATACTTAAGTGGCAGCGCCACATGGAACGCGAGGTCAGCTGCTCAGCGCGGTGCTGCCACTTTGAAATGCCGTGTGGAGCCCGAGATCAGCTGGGGACTCCCCAGCTGAACGTGGGCTCCGTGCAACGTTTCAAAGCGGCAGCGCCACTTGGAGATCAGGATCAGCTGGGACTCCCCAGCTGACCCCAGGCTCCATGTGGGTGCTTCCGCTTTGAAATGCCAGCGGGCGCTCTTGTACATTTCAAATGCGGAAGTGCTTGTCGATTAGTCAGTGGAAATTCCAGCGACTACTCGACTAGTACATTCATCGCTACTTAACAGCCCTGCTGTGTGCGGCACCCCACCCGATGGCTCATTCGGACTTCATGGCTGGACGGTTGCCGCGGGGAAACGCCGATAGCAAGGCACTGTACAGTGTGTAACCCACACGGCTGCTCCATGGCCCGATTATTGTGGAGAGCCTGTTAGGAGGTTTTGTGCCTACAAGCCATAGAGGGACCCGTAGATGCTGTTAAAACAAGGACGGGAGCATCTGGGGGTCCGGGACAGAGCTGCCGAGTAGGGGCTGGAAGTCAGGACTCCTGGGTTCGCTTGGCCGGTTCTTTCTCTGGCTCATGGGGCGATTGAGGCAAGTCCTCACTGTGCCTCTGTGCCTTAGTCTTCCGGTCTGTAAAATGGGGGGATGGGGAGAGTTGTGGCTTCAGTCCTAACTGCCAAGGCATTTGGGATCCTGAAACGGCAATTCCTAGACAAAGGATAAAGTTTAAGAGTTGGGGGTTTATAAATAGAACAAAGAATTGGTGTAACCTCCGGGCTAGGCCAAGCAGGAGGGGCAGCACCCGAGTTAAACCAGGAGACAGGCTGGTTCCAGCTAACATTGACTCTTTACTCCCCTTTCTCTTTTGCCCTGTGACATGCAGAGTTCACATCCCCCGGGCAGGCGCCTACCGCTGCCCTAAAACCAAACTCAGATTCGAGGTGAGGGCAGCCGTGACCATCTGCTATGAATACAGCTCCTGGGATCAGTATCTGCCTGCCCAGGCGGCTCAGCAGAGGATGGTGGCCGGCCCCTTGTTCAACATCCAGGTGGACCAGGATGGGGCCGTGGTGGCCGTTCACCTCCCGCACTTCCTGTGCCTCGCAGGTATGGCTGGCGGGTGGCACTCGATCCGCTGAGCGGGCTGGGGGGCGCGGCTCCTGGGGAAACCTCAGGCACTTTGTGCCTAGACATCTATGATCTGCAGCGCCGGGATGGGACCCGACACCCACGGGGACACTACCCAAAGAAGAACCTTTCCCTCCTCCTTCCCGATCTCGGCAAGGGGGCCTGCCCAGGGGACAGGACTGGAGGATCCTGTAGGGATGTCAAATCCCATGTAATTAGTTAACTGGTTAAACGTGCTAAGTGTAACCGGATAAATGGGGCGGGTGGGGGAGCTCCAACCCAGCTGGAGCGCCCTGGCCTGTGGTGCACTGGGGCCGGGCATGTCTGGCCAGGGGTGCTCCAGCCGGGATGGAGCGGCCCCACGGAACTGGAGCAGCGCCCCCTGGTTAAGGGTGAGGCTTGCCAGTTAACCATCCACATCCTGACTGGGGAGGAGCCTGGCGCTGTCCCTGGCCTTGCCTGTGGTGGCCCACGTGTGCCTGGGAAGGGGGATGCGGTGGCAAATTTGCCCCACAAAGTCACGCAGCCCAAGCAGGCACATATAGGGTTGCCAGGAGTCCGGTATTCACCCGGACAGTCCGGTATTTTTGCCTCCTGTCTGGTAAAAAAAAAAAAAATTCAGAGCAGGAGGTGAAAATGCCGGGTACCTGGCAACCCTACAAACACTCGGCGCCCGGCCTCCCCGCCACCTCCCTGAGTTCCCTCCAGCCCTCAACACCCGCAGCCCCCATGCTTACCTGGTTCCCCAAGGCTGCTAGCACAAAATGGCTGCTGGCCAAAAGACCTAGGGGAAGCAATGCTTTCCATGGGTCTTAGTGCTCAACTGTTCTCTTGTTCCTATCCCTACACTCTTTTTTTTTTTTTTTTTGGTCTCGTCTTCCCTCCCCCCCCCCCCCTTTTTTTCCTCCAGAATTTTTTCGGGGGTGGGGGTTGGTATTTTTGTTTTAATCATCTTACAACCCTAGGCACAAAGGTGGGGGAGGGATAGCTCAGTGGTTTGAGCATTGGCCTGCTAAACCCAGGGTTGTGAGTTCAATCCTTGAGGAGGCCATTTAGGGCAAAAATTTGTCAGGGATGGTACTTGGTTCCCTTGTGAAGATGGGGAACTGGACTCAATAACCTTTCAAGGTCCCTTCCCATTCTAGGAGATAGGCAATCTCCATTAGTTTTTTAATTTTAAAGGCATTGAGCTGAGTGCACAGCCCAGGCTTGCTCTCTGCTAGCCCCCATGTCCTTGTCTGGGACCCAGGAGTGCTAACTCCCTGCTGCTACATCCCACCCGCCCCCATGCTCCTCCCAGGCCCAGGAGTCCCCAGTGCCTGTCCTTAGCTATGAGCATGAGACATGTCCGCCTCCGGGGCAGAAAGGGGGCCTGAGACAGCAGGCTGGGAACTCCTTGTGACTGTCCCCTATGGGCAGGGGGCGAGATCTCCCTCTTTCAGATGGAGATCGCCCATTTTGTTGGCGGGGAGATGCTCCTGGAGAAGCCGGCGCGGGTGAGGCACTTCCATGCTGTGCTGGAGAACCCCCACTTCTCCCCCCTGGGCGTGCTTTGGAGACTGATCCGGTCGAAGCGACGCATTTGTATCCACTCGCTGGTGCTGCTGTACCGGGCCCGCAGGGCTGCAGACATCACCCTCCACCTCTACCTTCTCCCCGACGACCGCTCCGTGGTACAGGTGACTGAGAATCCACCCACAGCCACAACGGGGGCGGGGGAATTGGAGCCACCGGCTGCCATGGGGAAGGGAGGGGCATGTCCTAGCAGGGAAAGCAGGTCTTGTGCCACAAGTGACCAGCTGTGCAGAATGACATGTGAGACATTTATGCTGTGGCCAGGTGGGCTGATTGGGGCTGGTGGGGGTGTAGCTAAGCGCTTGCCTGGACTAACTTTAAAACTCCACCTGTCTCAAGAGCTCAGTGTCTGCCCAAAGGCTGTGCTGACCCCATGTCCCCGCACATCTCTTCTGTTTACTGCAAACCAGCCCTCCTCCCCCCCACAACCAGGCTGGCGCAAGAAAGGAAAACTGGCCTTGGCTTTGTGTGTTTTTCTGTCCATCTCTCCTAGAAGTGACTGTGTTTGAATTTTCACAGGCGGTAGAAGAGTATGAGAAGAAATGCCAGTCGTTTCAGGTGCCCAAGCCGCCTCTGACCAAGCCACTACATTACGGGACATATTACCGCACCACATCTAACTCACCCAACCTAGAGATAAAACCTAAGGTAACTGAGATTTGGAGGTTTGCAGCCATTATCTATCCACCATATCTACAGCTGTCAGTCCAGTATGTCTAACAGCCTACGGTGTGGAACTGTAGTTATGCTGTGTTCACCGTGCCATTCATTGCAGTCGGAAGACAGTTTTTGATAAACACAAATATTGCTCATTTACACAACTGGAGGATTAACTTCATTGTTGAACTCCAATTGTTATCCCTTTGCATTTACATCGGAATTCCTCCGAAATTACTCTGAGACACATGGACTTCCTGAAAAAAATCCCACCGCTGGAAGGCAAGCGTGTATCTGCCAAAACTTGAGATCTAGTCTTTAAAAAGAAAAATAAGCATTTAAAGTGGTGTTACGCACTGCATTTCGATGGGGCTGCAGTCACATTGACCAGCTGTTTCAAGCTTTTCCCCCTCCCCTGTTGTTGTGTAAAATACCCTGAGAAACAGGAAGAAACTGACCGTGATCTCAGGGCAGAGTCACCCCTTCCCATCATCAAAATCATGAGGCGTTCACTCAGAATAACTGGAAGGGGACTGAAGCGCCTCACAAAATGACTCCACAACTAGCAGATAGGAAGTAGCTGACGCCTGCCCAGTTTGGCAGCTGTGGAAAACCCAAAGGTGGTTTGCCTGCCGCAGGAGTGAAGACACCTTTGGCAGTTGTTGTTTTTTTATTGTTCCACTTGAGGGGTGGTGTTTGCGTTAGTGGGAGATGCGCTCCTTGGCGGTGAGTGGCTTTTCCCGCTGTTTCCGAAGAAAAGTGTCATTCAGCCGCCTTTCTTCCTGTTGCGGATCCCGGCCAGGCCCCACGGGCTTTGGGTGGTTTTGCTGTCAGCATCAGTCACACCTGATAGTCAACCTGTGGAACTCCTTGCCAGAGGATGTGGTGAAGGCGAAGACTTTAACAGGGTTCAAAAAAGAGCTAGATAGATTCATGGAGGTTCAGTCCATCAATGACTATTAGCCAGGATGGGTAGAGATGGTGTCCCTCGCCTCTGTTTGTCTGCAAATGGGTGATAGAGTAGGGATCACATGAGAATTACCCGTTGTGTTCTCTCCCTCTGGGGCAACTGGTATTGACCGGGATACTGGGCTAGATGGACTGTTGGTCTGCCCCAGTATGGCCGTTCTTACATTCTTAATTACTTGTGCTCATCCTTGGAGTTCGTTTCTTAGCACAGTTACATTTCCTGGCGGGTCTAGTTTCATAGCATTGTTGACGCTTTCTGACCTGAGCAGCCAGGGCTGAGCGTGAGGCCCTGGGGTTGTGCCGCTGGAAGCTGGTACCCGGGGCAGCCAGGTATTTCTCTGAGGCAGTTTCGCGTATTTGCAAAGAGCAAACAGTCTCCTGCTGCTCTGACAGTCTGTGAAGCGAGAAGGGCCGTCCTTCGGATTTATGGGGCCCGACGCAGTCTCTTAAACCGGTGCCCCTGTGCCTGATGGCAGCTGGGGGAGATGGTTTTTTAGCGCTGTGGTTTTATAATCTTTTCAACAACACACGCATGAAATATTTTTAAAACAAATTTTCTAACTCAGGTTCTGTCGATGCACACGATAAATTCAGAAACTGACAGTACGTCCCTGGGGCTGGCAAATGCCTGTTAAGTAGCTGCATTGCCACTTGAATGGCTCTTTCCCCAGTGCAGGGTGCTGCTAATAGCTTGGGCAGGCTTTTATAGTTTTAAGTCAACTAGCTCCTCTCCGGAGGAACAGAGCCACAGGACAGGGAAGGGAAGAGGCAAATGGGTGGGCATTAAGACCCAGCAGTGCCCCAAATTTTCAGGTGCCCTACGCCGCTGTGTATTCTGTGCATGGGCGAGGATGACTCTGATAAGGAACCAAAAAACCTCCCCAGGCCTCTCTAGACTTAAGGGTCTCTCTTAAGCTCAGTGTTTCGCAAATGGGCCCCAGATGGGTCGCAATCCCATTTTCATGGGGTCGCCACTGTTGACTGAGACTAGCTGAGGCCCAGGGCCAAAGCCGGAGCCTTCCCGTCTGGGGCTGATGTCTGAGGGCTTCAGTCCTGGGTAGCAAGGCTCAGGTTCCAGGCCCCCTGCCTCAGGTTGAACTCCGTGGGCTTCCTCTTTGACCTCCCCCCATCCAGAGCAGGGGCTCAGGTTAGACTTTGCCTCCCCCTCCTGACCCAGGGTAGCAGGACTCAAACTGCCTCAGGCTTCGGTCTCCCTCCCCCGCCCACTCCTCCAGGGTCATGAAGTAATTTGTGTTGTCAGAAGGGAACTGAAGTGCAATTAAGTTTGAGAATCTTTTCCACAACTCCCCCTCCCCCCCCCCTCCCCGCGCACACACACAACTTAGCAAGTACCTCACGCCCTTCTACTGGCCACACCGGGAATTATCTCAGTTCATGGACCGTGCTGCCTTCTGGCCCGTCTCTCACTCAATATCATTCTGCTCCACTCTCTCCCCCATCTCTCTCACCGAAGAGGGTAGCTGGGGCAGTGTGTGAGGGTGGGTTTGTCCGCCCACCCTGCGTGCCTCAGAGTTGGCAAGTACATACTCAGGGGGCTGTGTCCCCCCCCCCCCGCCATTTGCCTTGCTGTGGTTTCCTTCTGGTTTTAGCCCACTCGCAGGAGCCAATAGTCCCTTCATGGTGGATGAAGCGATCCTTGTCTCTCCAATTTTTCACAGGGCCCCCTGGGGATGAAAAGTGGGAGGCACGGTCATCGTGCGCTGCAGTGGTTAGTGATTCACGAACACCCGCTTCACGGGAAATTCCCGTTGCTTTGTTCACGTGTGCCCGGCTGGCTCGGGGACCCTGGTGAACTCACCGGAGGTGAAAATTGTCTTCCCCACAGGATCTGGAGTTCCAGCGCAGAGGCCCAGAGAAGCATCAGTCGTACACGGAAGTGTACATCCAAAGATTGGAGGAGTGCGTGGAGCTCAGCTTGAGAGAGAGAGACCAGGAGGAATCTGTCTGGGACGTCACGCTGAGGCCAGGTAGGGGCCGGGGAGAGGAGTCGTCCTTTGCACACAGGAGGCCTCTCCCAGGGGTTTAAAGTGCGCCCCACGACACAGCACACGGATCAGCGCTGTGTCAGATTTTGGGAGGGGAGGGGCAACTGTGCCCATGAATCCTGCGGCTATTGTCTACTGCATCAGTAGGCCACAGTCACCTAAAAACTAACCCCAAAGTAGCCCAGTCTAATTATTTAAACAATGTTTTAATTAAGGCAACAGTCTATACCTTTAAACTGAAGCATTCTCTGGGGCAGGGGTGGGCAATCATTTTTTGCTGGAGGCCGCTTCAGAAATTTTCAAAGTGGCCCCGGGCCACACCAGAAGGGGCAGAGACAGGGTACTTCCAGGCTTCCCCACCCCCAGACCAGGTTTGGTCTGGGGGTGGGGGGGCACCTCTGCCCCCCCACCCCAGGGTTCTCCTAGGTGCCCATGCCCCTGGCAGTGGGAGGAGACTTTGTGCGCTCCCTGCCCCCAAGCCAATCAGAGCTTTGCCAGGAGTGCGCACAGTCTCCTGGCTGGGCAGAGGAAACTTTGTGCGCTTCTCCCAGGCCCTAATTGGCCTCGGGGAGGGGGAGTAGCAGGGCCTCCGCAGGTCAGACCAACCCGCTTGGCCCGCGGAGGCCCTATTGCCCACCCCTGCTCTAGAGTATAATTCAACGATGGATGTTAGCAGCATAGATCTATAACCAGGGGAACCAACAGCCTCCCTGGGCAAGTTGTGGGAGAGCCTGGCTCCCGCTCCCAGAAAGGGTGGGGCCCCAGGTGGAGGAGGTGGGGCCTCAGGTGGAGGAGGTGGGGCCTCAGGTGGAGGAGGACGAGGAGTACCGGTAGTTCGGAATAGGCACCCTAGTCCGAACTACCTAGTTCGAGCCCCGTGTAGCCGCGCTACACGGGGTTCGAAGCAGCGGGGATTTAAAAATGGCGGCTCCCCACTTATGCTAATGAAGCCCGGGAAATTCAAATCCCGGGCTTCATTAGCAAGTGCGGTATGCCTACATTACCCTCCTAGTTCGAACTAGGAGGGTAGTGTAGACATACCCCCTGTTCTACAACGTATAAATCATTTCACTTTCGATGTCCGAACACTCCGATGTTTGGGTTTCAAACACTGCCCAGGAATCTTGGTCGAAGAACTATTTCCAGGCAGATGCACAGCCTTTTCCAAAGTTTTGGGAACCCTTTTTGTAGCCTATGATTATGAACTTGGCTTTCCTTTTTAAAAAAGCTATAGGTGCTGGAAGTAGGGAAGCTGGGGGTGTAGCATCCCCAGGCTTGAAGTGAGGGCATGGGCTCTAGAAAGTATTCCTGGGCATGATACTTTTGGAGATCTTTCTACTTCAGCATGACAGACATTTTCAGATGATGTGTTGTCACGTGATCTTTCAGCACACACAAATGAGCTGATGCTAAATTACAGGGGTTAAGATGAACACTTAAAATAGGGATGTCTGAATTTAACTGTTTAATTGATTATCTTATCTGTTTCCGTTGCGTTAAACTCTTCTGCCCCGCAGGCGCGTGTGGGCTCCTGACCTCCTGGGGAGCCGGCATGCTGTGAGCTCTGCAGGATAAGCCTCATACTGCAGTTTGTGGTGTGGGGCAGGAGCCAGCTCCCTGGGAGCCGGTTTATGCACACTGGCTCCCTGCACTGGGGGCTCTGCAAATAGAAGGCTGCAGGGGGGCACCCCTCCAGCATTCTTCCCTCCCTAGTCCCACCTGGCCAAAAACGGTTAACCATATAACCACTAGGATTTTTAGTACTTACACAGTTATTTTTTTAAACCTTTTTTTAATATCTCTAATATAAAAGTTTGGTAAGTAGTATCAGAAACAAAAGTATGTGCATTAATTAACAAATGAAGGGGGAATGAAATTAATGACAGCTCAAAATTAACTGAGGTACCAAACTTAAAAAAAGTCTTTAAAAAAGTCACTCTATAGAGTGTAATGAAATGCGAGATGTTAGCAGCATGGATCTTGAATACGTTTTGGGTTACTAATTGTTCAGATTGGTTTGAGTCCATGAGCATGGAAGGGTTTCTAGAAATAGTTGTAATAAATAGAATTAAGTTGGAAGGATTTGACAGAGTAAACATTACTTCAGTGACATTCATGGATGATAATTTTGTGAGACTTTGCCACCCCCAGAATATTTGAGTCGGTAAATAAGAGCTAAGATTACTTACCAATTGGAAGTGGAGATACAGTTAGTATAATGCAGACAGGCGGAACTTGAACCTACGGCCTTGAGAGCTCAGTGCATGAACCTCTACCTCTTGAGCGAAAAGCCAGCTGGTGCTCAGATAAGGCTGTAGAGTAAACTAAGTCTCTCTCCCTGTAGTGGTCTAAGTCAGTGTTTCTCAACCTTTTGTTTATAAAGTACCCCTTTAAAAAAATTGTAAGTACCCCCGGTACCTACAGTTTTCAGACCCACTCAATTTTTTTCTACCATTGCAACACATTTGTTTAAACAATTTAATCATAGCCGGGCAGGCGATGAAATTTTTGGGTGTAAAAATTTCAAAAATAATCAAGCACTGTCAAACTTAGAACAAAAATTCAGTTTTCTCTAAATGTCAGTTGTGTTGAATTTCTTCTCTCGAGTACCCCTACGGGTACTTGTACCACTGGTTGAGAAACATTTTGCTCTAAGTGCCACTCCCTGGGACAGTGAACCACACCTAGTAGGTACATGGTTAAAATGGTTCCTTGTCTCTGTATCTGCGCAGATAACGGAGCAGCAGCTTCTCAAAAGGTATTCGGGGGGGGGATGGGGTCTTGAAACGTGCAGCCCTAGGGAGATTTGGCCAGATCAAGGCATGCACATAGGAATCAGTTTATCTGGCGCTACCTGGTAACCTGAGTCACACCCCATTGCAGGCAAAGGAAAGACTCGCAGACAAAGGGATGACATTGCAGAATAAATGGACTCACTGGGGTATTGCTACCCCCTGGAAAAAAACGGGAGCGTTTTGAGTGAGATTTAAGCAATATTTGTGGCGTGAGGGCGCGTGTTGGTTTCTTGGCAGCAGGGGAGGGTCTCAGGTGGTTGTTCCACTCCGGGGTGGGAAAAATGAGGAGGCACCCGGGGCAGCATCCCCCTTGCCCTGTATCTGCTGGGGTCACAAGGGGCTTGCTCCAGCTGGAGGAACACACCTACAAAGATGAACAGCAGGTCAGGAGGAAATCTGCAGAAAGCCTCTTGCGACCTAGGCCCCAAGCGCCCTTCCTTCCTGTTCGCTGCAGAGCCGTGCATTGGGGAAAAAAGTGCTGCAGAAGCTCCCAGCCCGGCTGTCGGTTCTACCCGATGCACTTCTGCAGCGCTATTGGCTGAGCCAACAATAGCCAACCCAGAGCCGGGAGGAGGGACAAAAGAGGAGCCTGCTGGCAGATGGAGGGAGAAGGCAGAGGAGTGAGCAATGTTGCTCCCAGCTAGCTGTAGAAAAGGCAGGGAGGGAGGGGGCTCTGGCATCCCCCACCCCTTTGTACTCCCCTTGTCTGTCTCCACCTGCTACCGCTTGTCTCTATTTAGATTGCAAGTTCTTTGGCGCGGGGACTGTCTCTGTTTTCTGTACAGCACCTTGCACAGCAGGGTGGTTAGAGCTATGGTAATACCAACCCTAAATAATCCTCCTCTTTATTCACGGCCTCAGGGGACATCTCTTCCATGTCTTTTCTTCCCCACCCACAAAGCGGGAGGGAATGCAGGCAAACCCTTTTACAAAGGTCTCCGAACCTTTTTAAAAGCAGGGGCTTGGAAAGCTGGGAACCTCAAATCGGTAGCCTCTGCAGAATGCCCAAGATTGAGAGTAGCGTAGCTGGAGGAGAACTTTGCTTCAGCTCTGCAGAGCTTAACAGATTTTCTGAACTGAAGCTGGAACCTTTCTGAAGAATGTAAAACAGCAAGTTTTGTATCATTCCGTGGTAAAGACGTGAGCTGTCCTACCTGAACCAGCTGCTTACTGTAATAAGTTTATGATCAGTTTGAGTTAATTAGAGCACAGTGAATGGTACAGGGCAATGTTCCCTGTAATGTTTTCCATCCATGTGTGGAATAAATTTTGTTGTGTGCACCAAAGCATGTGCAAATGTGCACCACCAATATAAACACATGCTGTCAGCTGTCGGTGCTCTGCTTATCAGCTCGATGGCATTTGAATCTCTCCTGGATAGCTGCACAAGCGCTCAGCTTACAGGAAACCCTGGTACGGGTGGGAGGGGAATTCATGACTATTGGTTTCATTCTCAGAATGAACTTTGATCTAATTTTACTCATGAACTTTTCACATACCTCTTCCACAGGTGCAGGGTTGCTTGAGGTTTATTAGCATGAATACAATAAAAGTGCAGAGTCCTAGTCTCATGGAGAGCATCTTTCATAGTATAATTTCAATTGCATTGTTGTGTCATGTATTGATTTATTTGAAATGAATTAATTGCTCTAGTCATCCAATCAGGGAACAGAAACCATACCATGTGACTGAGGGAACTCTGAATTTTAGTTTGTATTTCAAAACGGTTAAATACCCGATGTTCAGAGACCTCTTGGTGGGCCACTGCAAGGGAGAGGAAACGTGTCAGAAAAGCCCAGCAATGATGGAACAGCGGCACACACAGAAAAAGAGGCAGAATCTGATAAATAACCAGGTCGTTGTTGAATTATCCTCTCGGCTCCCAAGATCACAGGCCGCACAGCCATGCAACTGGATCAGCCCCTCAGATCTGCATGCAGCCAGTCTGATGACTGAATCACCCTTTTTCTCCCCTCTTCCAGGTGATGTGAAGCCTCCCACAGTGTCAGCTGAAGTGCCCGCAGGTAAGTTAGCCCCAGGGTCTGTAGGGACTTTTTTGCAGAAATCAGAGTGGGGAAAGATCAGTCATTGGCCCAGTGGTGGGACTAGGAAGAGAACTGGTGTCCCAAGTTCCCTCTTCTAACCAATCCACCCCCGCTCCGCCCCACTTACCCTCCGTGCACCAGAACCGCAGATGGCAAGGCCCGAAGGGAGGGTGGAGATCATCCAGCCGGGTTTCCTGGGTAACAGAACTGCCCCGCCACCCTTCCACATGGGAGTCTGGGTTCCCAGGCCCCACTGCTCTGGCCCCACGACCCCACTGTTCCCTTGTCCTGTGCCAAGCGCGGAACCTCACCCTCCTGACACCTCACCCTGCCCTCTCCTCCCCGCCCCCCCGAGCCGCATACAGACCCACAGAGCCCCAATTCCCAGGGACTTTTCAGCTTAGGTAAGAGACGACTAAGGGAGAATATGATAGAGGTCTATAAAATCATGGGTGGTGTGGAGAAAGTGAATAAAGAAGAGTTATTTACTCCTTCCCATAACGTAAGAACTAGGGGTCACCAAAAGAAATTAAAACAAACCAAAGGACGTATTTCTTCATGCAGCACAGTCAATCTGTGGAACTCCTTGCCAGAGGATGTGGTGAAGACCTGGACTTTAACAAGGTTAAAAAAAGAGCTAGATAAGGTCATGGAGGTTAGGTCCCTCAATGGCTATTAGCCAGGATGGGTAGGAATAGGATCCCTCGCCTCTTTTTTGTCAGAGGCTGGAAATGGGTGACAGGAGAGGGATCACTGGATGTTTGTCTTTTCTGTTCACTCCCTCTGGGGCACCTGGCATGGCGACTGTCGGAAGACAGGACACAGGGCTAGGTGGACCTTGGTCTGACCCGGTGTAGCCGTTCTTATCACTCTGTGCTTTGCTACCCAATGCTCTAGGGGCCAACACAAGGAAGACAAGGAGAGATCACCTGGTGGAAACTTTAAAAGACCTCAGAGAGATGGAGCTGAAGGAGTTCAAGAGCAAACTGACTGACACTAAATTGCAGGAGGGTTACACCCAGGTACCGCGAGGTCACCTGGAGAAAGCAGAGAGTGTGGAGGTTGCTGAGCTGCTGTTCAGACACTATGGACAGGCCTATGCCACGAAGGTGGCCATACAAGTGCTGGAAGCCATCAACCAGAGACAGCTGGCAGAGAGACTCCAAAGGGCAGCGGGAGCTGGTTGGGAATGAGCCAGGAAGGAGAGAGCTGGTCTCTCCCTACAGAGGAGCCTCACCCCGTCCATCTCTTCTCCTTCCGTGTTCTGCTGCTTCTGTGCCCAGGATCAACTGCTCTCGCTCTCTGTGAGCAGCAACCCTCGGCTTTGGAGTCTTTCCTTTTCACGCGTTCTCTGACCCATTTGTCTCAGCAGTGACGCCCTCACTGTTTCATCCCAGGAGCAATCAGACCAAACAGGACAGTCCTGTGTCATCACAGGAGATCCCGAAGCATCTGGCTAGTCCAGCTTGCTGTCGGAGAAAGGGGCAAAAACCACCCAGAGGCTAATGGAGCATTAATCTGCCCTTGCGGGAAGTTTTGGCCCAGCTTTCTGTGACCAAGTGGAAATGTTTTTAATGTTTTCTCTGAACACGTGTGGGTGTGCCTCAGTTTCCCCCCATGCGTTACTCATGTGAAAGAAACCTGCATTTCTAATGTAAGAAGCAAGCAGAAAAATATTTAACTCTCTCCCCTGCAAGCATCCCGCTCATCCCTTCTTTGTTCATCACCAAGCAGCAAAGGCACAATGCTGCCCCGGTTATTTTAATTGCAGGACACTTCAGGAGAGCGACAGGCGCTGGCGATGCGTGTGCAATCAAGCGTGTAAAAGACAGGCAGCCTTGATCTGGACCCCCTCTATCTCCGGCTGCGGCCATCACAAGTGACTCTTGGATGGGTCTGCGGTGGCTCTTTGCCGCACATGATATTGAAATGCTGGGGCTGTGTCTACGCTCGCGGCTTCTTGCGTGAGAAATATGCAAATGAGGCTAAGCGTGGAATATCGCTGAGCCTCATTTGCATACCTAATGAGCCACCATTTTGCAGAAGAGGCTCTCGCGCCAGAAGGCGCTGTCTACACTGCCCCTTCTTGCGCAAGAAAACCCCTCTTGCGCAACGCCGTTATTCCTGAAAATAATCAGCGTAGCGGCATTGCGCAAGAGGGGTTTTCTTGCGCAAGAAGGGGCAATGTAGACAGCTCCTTCTGGTGTAAGAGCCTCTTCTGCCAAAGTGGTGGCTCATTTAGGTAGCAAATGAGGCTCAGCAATATTCCACGCTTAGCCTCATTTGCATCTTTCTCACGCAAGAAGCCGCGAGTGTGCACATAGCCTGGAAGGCTGTGTCTACACTGGCACGATCTCGCGCAAAAGCGTCCACTCTTGCGCGAAAACTTGCTGCCTGTCTACACTGACCGCGTGTTCTTGCGCAAGTAAACTGACGTTCTAATGTATGAAATCAGGGCTTCTTGCGCCAGAACTCTGACGCTCCCGCTCAGGGATAAGCCCTTTTGCGCAACTGTTCTTGCACAAGAGGCCAGTGTAGACAGGCAACATGAATTTCTTGCACAAGAAAGCACTATTGTTAAAATGGCCGTCAGAGCTTCCTTGCGCAAGAGAGCGTCTACACTGGCAAGGATGCTCTTGCGCAAAAGCACATCCCAGTGTAGACGCTCACTTCTGGAAGAGTTTTTGCAGAAGAACTCTTCTGCAAAAGAGTTTTTCTGTGAGAATGCACCAGTGTAGATGTAGCCTAAAGGTTTATTACTAAAAGAAAGAAAAACCTGAGAGTAAGGTTGTTAAGGAGAATACATTACATGCATCGAATCACCCAGTTCTCGATACAGGCTCTCAGCAGAGATGTTATAAACTGTTATCTTAAAAGCCTCTGGTGTACATCCTATGACAGGATGGGTCCACAGTTCTTCCCTGCTCTCTGTCCCTCGCAAGGCTGCATCGGGGATCAGGAGCTGAACTGAAGACAAGATGGAGTCTGCCTCATGTCATTTTATATCCATGCCTGGTCTTTTCCAAGCTGGAGCAGGTCACATGACCCAGTGACCTATCCAAGTGTCCCAAGTCAGCAATCATGATGCTGGCTGGTTTGCAGGTGTGCATTTGCCTCTGAGAACCTAGCTAATTAGCATAGTCACTGACTGGCCATTAACACAGAGTACATATTTATAACTCCACAAGCAGATATCACACAAGTACATGAATAACATACATAACATCAGTAGAACAGACGCTTTCATTTGACATCTCACATGGCCCACTTTGTACAGACTTTTGGGACAAACATTCCCCACCCCTATGGGTGCAGCAATGATCTTTAAAATCCAATAACGTGACACTAGGGAAGGACATGGCTGATTCTTAAGGCAGGCCTACACTAGACCCGGAAAGGCAGTTTAAGGTATGTAAATAATGAAGGTGGAGTCGGCATACTGTAAGCTGAGTTTGGCGCAATCTTCACGGAGGGAGGCTGATGGGAGCAAATGCTTCCCTTACTCCTCATGACTGCGAGGAGTATCGGTGCCGGCCAGAACCACCCTCAGCCTTTGATTTAGCAGGTCTTAACTAGACCAACTAAATCAAATGCCAGAAGATTGATCTCTGGCATGGCAAGTGGCGACGTGGCCTCACATTATCTGGAGGGGTTCCAAGCAAGTTCTAGACAAGGAGATTGGAGCACAGCTGATGCTGGCGGAAAGGCAGGGTTGGCTAGTAAAAGAGGATTTTACAGAGGAAGGGCTAATGATGGGAGATCTGGGAATGGTGACAGGACATCCCAGGGGCCAGGCAGAAGGTCTGGCTAGATTTGCCAGGAGGGCTGGTCTAGCTGAAGGAGGATTAGCAGAACTCTCAGGAGAGAACCTGAAAAGGCTGAAGGAAGCTCAACTTGGTGCCCCAAACTCCAGAAGCTCACCCCACAGATAGTGAGGTGGGCTCTGGAGAGGAGCGAGTTCTCAAAGACACTGAGGCATGGCCAAAGCCAACAGCCAGGGTAGGTGCTGACTGCCGAGAGTGACACCAGATATGGACAGCACAATGTGTAGGCCTCTTTGTAAATAAATTAGGGAGTTTGAGATGGACTAACACCGTCGGGGTAAGATGAGCAGTTACTGTGGATAAAACTATTTATTTAATACTTTCATTTCCTTGTCAGATTATGTTTTGTGACAGACCCAGGGCAGCTGGTTACAACAGTTGGGTGGAGGGCAAATGTACAGGGAACTGGGTAAATTGTTTTCTGTTTCCTGAGTGAAGTGGCCATGTAATCAAGGCAGGCAGGCACCTGGGGTCGATTAAGAGCTTGCCGGAAGCAGCAGGGTAGTCAGAGCACCTGCATCCCATTAAGGCCTGAGGGGGCTAGGTTAAAAGGCTTCCCCTCAGGAAGGTGGCGGGAAGCCAAGGGCTGAGAGTAAGAGATGCACTGTCTGTGAGCTGAGGGCTACAAGAAGGGACGTGTTTTGTGCAGGGGTAGGAGAGACGCGCTCAGGTGCCAGAGCAAAGGTGAGGGGAGGGATTGTTTGGAGAAGTGGCCCAAGGAAGAAGCTGCCAGACTGGGAGTAGAAGAATTCCTGTCAGTTGCCGCTGCCTTAGGACCCTGGGGCCAGAACCCAGAGTAGTGGGTAGGCCTGAGTTCCCCTCAGCCCTCCCCATGCCACCACAGCATCTGCCCCTGAGTGGGGAGACCAGCTACAAAGGGGTTTTCAGCCCAAACTATAGACTAGCTTGTGATGAGGCTGGCTCAGTGGGCTCTGACCCTTGCCTCCAGGCCTACCCACTACTCTGGGGGGTCCCACCGAGCCTGTGAGGCAAACAATATCAGCCGAGAACCGCAGGACCCTCAGGGCATGGCCAGAGCTCTGCCACAACTTGTTTTGGGTGCAATACATAAGACACTTGGTTTGCACAGCTCTGAGATGAAACCTGGTCTGTGCTACTGTAGTATGCAGCTGTTTCTGGAAGTAACACTGCAACAGTTAACACAAGTAAGAGTGTAGCTCTGGGCATTCCCATTCCTGAGAGAACAGGCTAAATCTTTTTATAATCTACTGGGCTATGTCTACACTCACGGCTTCTTTTGCGAGAAATACGCAAATGAGGCTAAGCGTGAACTATTGCTGAGCCTCATTTGCATACCTAATGAGCTGCCATTTTTGCAGAAGAGGCTCTTGCGCCAGAAGGAGCTGTCTACACTGCCCCTTCTTGCGCAAGAAAAACCTTCTTGTGCAATGCCGCTATGCCGATTATTTTCAGATAACAGTATTGCGCAAGAGGGTTGTCTTGAGCAAGAAGGGGCAGTGTAGACAGCTTCTTCTGGCGCAAGAGCCTCTTCTGCAAAAATAGTGACTCATTAGGTATGCAAATGAGGCTGGGTGATATTCCCCGCTTAGCCTCATTTTCATATTTCTCTTGCAAGAAGCCACGAGTGTAGACATAGTCCTAGAGGGCTGTGCCCTGGGCTTGCTACACTACAATGATGTCATTCTGTTACACGACAGGAAAAACTTGAGAGCGAGAGAGAGAGAGAGACAAGGTGTGACTCCTGGATGGTAGCAACAACGATACCATGTAGAGGTAGGTACGTGCCAACTGTGCAGCAAAGGATGAGCAAGTATGCTCATGTTGTTATATTGGTGGTAGCGGTGGGCTAGCTCCATTGGGGAGGAGATTTCCTGTCTAGAAACAAAGATGTTACCACAGAAGCTTGGTGGGGCAGTGCTGTTAGGGCAGGGAGCGTGTGACAGGAAGGAGAAAGAGTGCTGTCAGGGCAGGGAGTGTGTGACAGGAAGGAGAAAGAGGAAGCAAAGCACTCTGTCAGGAAGTTTTCATTCACACCTTGCCTGTGGTTATGGGACCCAGAGGTGCTCAGGGTGGGGATTAGAACCTGAGGGAGCTGCCAGGCCTGCAGATTTCAGGGCCCATGCACGGATGGGGGCGGAGCAAGGCATTGGTGATGCATGATGCTGGCATTTGGGGAGCTAAACTCCACAGCCTGTGGTCCTGCCTCTACTTGACTGCAGCTCTGCTTCAGCCACTGCCCCAACTCTGCCCAGGACCTGACGGCTCTCCACTGTCTCCTTCCTCTCTTCTCTTCTTGCTTGCTCCCTTCCAGCCAAAGCCCTGAACCCAAATATAGCAAATGTTGTTTGGGGGGGTGGGGGGAGATTTCTACAATTTCTTTCTGAACAAAATGGAGCATGTTTTCCACCCCATGCCAGATTGTGAAGAGAGACGGACATGCAGAAGGTACCTAATGAAAAGCACTAAATTTGGGAATAAAAAATGTGTTTTTGATATACCCTGTCACTTGTTAGAGCTTTATTTGCAAAAAAACTGTAGTAAGGGCACATCAGCTGCCCTGCTGAATATAACATTAAATAGTATGGAATACATGATGCAGGTCTTCTCTGTTTTGCATTTTGTTAGTATTTCTAAACTGGTTTTATACTGTATTTTATGAAGGCTCAAGAGTACATTTAATCATTCCAGATTACTACAGACTTAACACACTGAAACAAAGACATTATGTTAAATTAGAGCAATTCAGTGTGTCCACAACCATGTTCATTGCTTTTAGAAAAAGGGAACACTCATTTATTTTGTGACCCCCATCACAATAGACGTGTTTATGAACTTTTGCCACATATTTGTTAAAAAAATGTTTCCAAAGATGTTAGGCGTAAGAAAGGATTTTATATTGTAGTAAGGTATTGATTTCGGTGTTCACCAAATAGTCGAAAGTAAAGGGGAAACTCATTTGTCCAGCTATCTGGAAGAAAAGGAATGTTGTCCTTATTTAAGGTGTCTCGTCCACAGGGGGATGAAAGAGGACGAGGGATGGAGCGAGAGGCTAGGAAGACTTTGGAAGCAAGTTCTTGTACTATAGTAATAAAAATGTAAATGGGTATTTTAGATAATCTTTTGAGGAATTTATTAAAAAACCACTATGGCTATGTCTACACTGGCAGCTTCTTGCGCAAGAGCAGCCATTCTTGCGCAAAAACTTGCCTGCTGTCGACATTGCACATGTGTTCTTGCGCAAGTCAATTTACAGTACAGCGTCAGAAAACAGGGCTTCTTCCAGAAGAGTTATTCCTCTCCCCACGAGGAATAAGCCCTCTTGCACAAGAGCTCTTCCACAAGAGGGCAGTGTAGACAGGCAACATGAATTTCTTGCGCAAGAAGCCCCCTATGGTTAAAATGGCCATCTTGCTTTCTTGCGCAAGAGAGAGTCCACACTGCCACGGATGCTCTTGCACAAAAGCACATGCCAATGTAGACACGCTCTTGTGGAAGACTTTTTGTGCAAGAACTCTTTTGCAAAACAGTTCTTGCACAAGAAGCTGCCAGCGTAGACGTAGCCATAATGAAGATCCAAGCACTGAAGGCTAAAGATGAATTCTCAAATTGCGCAGCTAAAAATCTAGGCAAGGATTTTTTTAGTGGTGTGATTTTATAATCTTCAACAACTAACTGATGAAACACTGAAAGCAAATTTTAAGCTAAGGTCCTGTAGACGAACATAGAGACGTAGCTCAAATACTTAATGCCCAACAGTTTTTGTTAAATTCAGAAACTAGGAATATATATCTCTGGGTTGGCAATTGCTTGTTAGATGGCTTCCTGACCACTTAATGGCTCTTTTAGCAGGTTCAGTGTTACGTTAATAGGCTGGAAGGCTTTTCACTTTGAAAATAAAAAAAGCAGGCATGTAAAGACCAACAAGATGGTTTATTAGGTGATGAGCTTCCGTGGGGTAGACTCACTTCTTCAGAACATATTCTGAAAGCGAATAGGCATGACCATTATATAACAGAGGGATACAATGAAAAAGTAAACAAATTATACAGTAGCTTCAGGGGGTAGCCGAGTTAGTCTGTTACAGAAAAAAAACAACAAATGGTCTGGTAGCACTTTATAGACTAACAAAACATGTAGATGGTACCATGAGCTTTCGTGGGCACAACCCACTTTCTCAGATGACCGGAGTTATGAGTAGGGGATATGGAAACTTGAAATAAATAGAAGGGAAGGGGAGGGTAGAGAAAGATGCTCTGTCTCCCACCCCCCTTCGGGTGCATCTAGACTGGCAAGATTTTGCACAAAAGCGGCCGCTTTTGCGCAAAAACTTGCCAGCTGTAAAGGCCGCTTGAATTTGCGCAAGAGCACTGACTTTGTAATGTAAAAAATCAGTGCTTCTTGCGCAAATACTTTCACACTCCCACTCAGGGGAAAAGTCCTCTTGCGCAAGAATACTTGCTCAAGAGGGCCAGTGTAGACAGGAAAGAACTGTTTTGCGCAAAAAAGCCCCGATGGCTAAAATGGCGATCGGGGCTTTCTTGCGCAAAAGCGCATCTAGATTGGCATGGATGCTTTTGTGCAAAATCTAGATGCGCTTTTGCGGAAATAAACGGAAAAATGTTTCCGTTAAAACTATTTCCACAAAATCATGCCAGTCTAGACGCAGCCTTCCTGTTTACTAGAGCATGGGTGTTAGACCAAAGCAGATAAAAATCAAAGTCAGTAGATAGATACAGTATCCCTCTGTCATGTAATGGTCATGCCTACTCGCTTTCAGAATATGATCTGAAGAAGAACGTCTGCCCCATGAAAGCTCATCACCTAATAAACCATTTTGTTAAAGTGCTACATGCCTGCTTTTTTTTGTTTTACCCTGGTAAGACTAACACAGCTACCTCTGTTACTTTACACTTTGAAGTTACTAGATCACCAGGCTGCACCAGCCCACTGTAGGATCTTGCAGGAAGAGTCAGACTGGGGATAGGAAGAGGCAAGAGTCTCCCGGAATCAAGCTCTGACGCGAAACTTGGAGATTTTAAGCTGGGGGTGTGACAGGCACCCTGACTTCTCACCTCTCCTGGATGTGGCTGGCGTGTCACTGGCCCCTTGGGGAGGTGGAAGGGGACTCTACAGGCCGCTCCCATGCTGAGTGCTGAATCTGCAGCTCCCATTGGCCAGAAATTGTGGCCAATGAGCGCTGCTGAGGTGGTGCCTGTAGGCAGGGGCAGAAGGTGGAGCCCCCTTTCCCTCCCCCTAGCGACACAAGGACAGTCTGGCCACTTCCAGGAACATTGCCAGGCCAGGGCAAGCAAGGAGCCTTCCTTTGCATCATTGTGCCGCCAGCTGGGAGCCACCTGAGTTAAGCACCACCTGGCTGGAGCCTGCACCACTTCCTTGAACCCTGAGCCCCAGCCTGGAGCCCCCTCCTGCACCAAAACTGCCTCCCACAGCCTGCACCCCACCCCCCACCTCAGCATAGCGAAAGTGAATGGGGGGGGGGGAAGAGAACGTCCACTCAGAAAAGTTCCCTTCTCTGCTCCCTCCCCCAGCACCTCTCACATGCCAGTAGCTCTGCTAATCAACTCCCCTGCTGCCTCCCCGCGCGTCCCATCCCCCACTGAATAGCTGTTTCCTGGCCTGCAGCAAGATCTAGGCAGCAGGGAGAGGAGCGGGGACAATGCAAGTTTTGGGGAGTTGGTGGGGAAGAGGCAGGGCAGGTCTGGGAGCTTGGGGGAAGGAGTGGAGTGGGGGCAGGGCCTGGTGGAGGGAGGGGGGTTAGTGCCCCTCAGGGCAGGAGTTCAGTACCTATTAAGAGGCCAGTGATCACTGTTCTCCATGCCCACCAAGGGTGGGAGAAGACGAAATCGACTGTGTGCAGCCAGCGAGGGTTAGGTGGGATAGTAGAAAAAAACTCTCTCCAAAACGTGCTCTTTAGCAACAGGTTACATGCGCTGACCTCAGAGCAGGGCGCGACCTCTTGGGGTTCCTTCCAGCCCGCCATTGCTATGATTTCGGCAGCGGTGGCCCAGATGCTTGCAGCCTGAGGCAGCCTCTGGCTGGTACAGGAAGGGGCAGATGCCAGGGGGTTGTGGGGATGAAGCAGAAGGCAGCCACAGGGAGGGGGCGGGACCAGCACCTGAGAGCAGGAGTGTCAGGGCAGGCTGGTAGAGGGAGGTGTTAGGAGGGGGGGGATGCTAGAAGAGGGGTGGGCACAGGAGGGAAGGGAAGGGCCAGGTGCAGGGGTCAGCGAGGACGGGGAGGGGGCAGGCGCTGGGAGGGCTGAAGGGAGCGAGACGGGCAGAAGCCAGGACAGCAGAGGAGGGTGAGGGGTGGGGGGCAGCAGCAGGCACTAGGAGAGCAGCTGGGGCAAGGGGCAAGCGGGCGACATGGCAACAGAAGGGCAAAGCGAGAGATTTATAACTTGGGTGCCACGGTGGTCACACGTCCAAACAAGCGCACACCCCCTCGATACCTGTGCACCAGCCAAAACGCCCTCTGCCCAGGGCTGGAAAATCTTCGGGGGACGCTGCCCAGGACCCTACAATTGCCCCACCAGGACACTTTCCATTTCAGTCGCTGATGGAATCGTGGCATTTACTAGTTTTAAAACCTGGTGAAAGCGGCCAGCCTGGCGGGTGGAGTTGCTAGGACCCCGGCTGTAGGCAGCTGAAGACAGGTTTTAACAGCATCAGGCAACCATAACTCCAGGCGTGGCTACCTGCTCCTCCTCCAATGCGAGTCTTGGTTACAGCAGGGGCACGGTGCCACCCAGTGGCTGATGTGGAGAAGACGCGTGGCTGCCTGAGGAGCCTCACCCTCTGCCCCTTATACACAGGAAGATTCTCACCCCAGGAGAGGCCAGTCGGTGTGGGGACTATGACCCATGGACCCCAGCAGGAACCAAACCCCAGACACAGCCCTATAGGAAAGCTCCGTCACAGGGCCGCAGGCTCTGCCTGCTACACCTGGGCAGTGTGTGGGGCAGAGGCTAGAGGGAAATGGGGGAACCGGATTCAGTCCCTGGCAGTTTTAGCTCTTGCCCAAACGGCTCCTAGGAGCTGAAATGCCCAGACTTGGCAAGAGAGACAATGGGCCTGAGAATTCAACTAGGGGGTAGCCAGCAGGTTACTACTAGGGGTAGCCTGAACACACATACCCCAGCCCATGCGCCACCCCCCGGGCCAGCCACACCGGGAGCAGCCCCCAGCTGATGGCAGGAAGCAGCCATTTGTATTCCTAGACCTTGGCAAGCAACAACCAGCAGCTCGGCGACAGCTCCCCTCCACAGCTCCGGCCAAGGAACTGCTGGCAAAGCCTCTAGGAGCCACCAGCCTTCCCCTGGCACCAGCCTCAGGGGAGCTCTGAGCCAGCTGGGAGCTCTGCAGAGAGCCAGAGCTGGCCAAAGCCGGAAGGAACCATTATCATCCTCTAGGGGCCGTTCCTGGCTCCCCCAACGTTTGTTCCATGCTGCAGCCTCCTTTCAGCTGCGGTGCAAACAAGAGCAGAGCTAATCCTCTCTGCAAACTGCACCACATCACGTGCACCCCGTCTTCAGAGCACTGCCCTTCCAAGACAAGTTGATTGTGCTGGTTGGTGTTTTTCTTGAACCCCTCCCAGACCCCAAAGATTACATGAGCATCTCAGCTGTCACTCAAACCCAGAGACCATCCTTAGCCCTTGTGAGTGGGAGAAGTAAAAAAAAATGTAACCAAGCCCCAAAGGTGCAAACCACCCACTGGAAACAGAGACCCCAAATCTCTTCAGATTTTAACAGTTTGGGAGTGGGGGCAACACAAAGTTTTGTCTTGAACCTGGGGCGGGCCCTACTGAGAACTGAGAACTGAGACATTGACTTTGGGCATTTAGGTTCTTGACACAATCAATTGGGGGATCTGTGAATTTGGGAGATCTACACATGATGCTGTAAGACAATGAAGATGGCCAATTATATTACTGCTACTACACTATTATAGAACGGCAACAAATCTGGCACAAAGCGTGTTATGCTCGATATCGATGGAGATGATGGAGCCTGGTCAGTATGACGATCTCTTTCTATGCATGTATCATCTTTGTATCCAAAGTTACAAAGAGTGGCTGTGTATCTGGACGGTAAGCATAGGGATGTTCAGTTTATATCATGGGCTAATTAAATAGTCGATGCAATGTGTATTGACTATTTATTAGTCGATAAGGGCACCTCCCCCTTCGAAGAGTAGCAACAGTCCCAGGGCTGCTGCTGAACTCCAAAGGCGAGAGCGCTGCGGGGAACACGGGGCCAGCAGGGGACTGAAGCGGTCCCCCACTGGCCTCATGCTCCCCATGGCATTTCAAAGCGGCAGCGCCATAAAGAGCTCTGGGTCAGTGGGGGAATCCCCAGCTGGCCCTGGGCTCCATGCAGCGCTGCCGCTTTGAAATGCCCTGTGCAGCCCGGGGCCAGGCTGCCCACAGCGTTTCAAAGTGGCAGACCCCAGGCTCCATGCGGCACTGCCACTTTGAAGCACCCCCTCCTACCCTCCTCATTGCTGCCTCTAGAGGCAGCAAGGGGGGGAAGCGACTAGTTGACTACAGGCAGTCCCCGGGTTACATACAAAATAGGGACTGTAGGTTTGTTCTTAAGTTGAATTTGTATGTAAGTCGGAACTGGTACATATTGTAGGGGAAACTCTAGCCAAACATTTCTCCAGAGCTCAGTTTTATTCTCCCACACCTCACTTCCCTCAGTCCTTTATTCTCAAGCTGAGGGGTCTGCTGAGAAAAGCCGCTCCGTGTCTCCCTGGTCTGCTGGGGGGGGGGGGGGCGCAGCTAGTGCGGGGTTGCCTCACCCCGTTTGTAAGTAGGGATCCGATGTAAGTCGGATCCATGTAACCTGGGGACTGCCTGTAGTGTGTTGACTATCTGATAAGCATTTGCTTATCAGCTAGTCGACTAGTTCACATCCCTAGTTAAGCATACGCTGTATGCTGAGGTGACACCCCTCAGCTAGATTTACATCATGTGTTCGTATCCCATATTAAGGACATTTCACTCACAATGGGCCATGAAGAAACCGATCCCACTCCATAACCCTTCCTTACACATGCCTCAGGCAGCCTGGGGCCAATGGCTATCCATGGGATTCAGCAAACCATGTAAGGACCTATGATGAGGCCCCGTGACCCAAGACCAGTGTTCCCTCTAAGCTGTGGGGCAGCCCAGCTTCACAGGTGATCAACCAGCCCCCGCTCCCAGTCAGAGGCTCAGGGCTCTGTGCAGGGCTATAACTTTTAACATCCCTCTTTTGTCTTCATTTCCTGCTTCACAGCTCTGACCTGGGTTTCTAAACAGGGAACCGACTAGTCCCGCTGGGTTTGGGGGAATCCAGAGACTTTGTACAAGCTGGCAGATTTACATCACTGCTGGGGTCCTGGCTCGCACCTCTGAAAATGAATGGTCAGGCATAGGAGCCTTTTGATGACTCTCTTCTTAGCTTTCTCATTACTGGTATGAAAATAAAGCAACTCCCCTGGGGCAGGAACGGAGGTTCCTTGAGATGTACCCCTGCAGGGCCTAGCCGGGTCACCTGTGCACTTTCCCCAGCTCACACAGGCACTTAACGAGCGCTGAGCGAGCAACTCCCCACGGTCCTGCTCTGCCGCGCACAGCCTTGCAAGAACCTCGAACTAGAGGGAAGAGGGTGGGGAATGGGACATCCACAGGAACGCAGAGCTCCCAGAACCTAAGTAACTGCACAGGGTGAGCAGAGATCACAGACAACAGGGCAGTGAGGACTCTAATGACAGAACAGAGAATGAGGATTCACAACCCCAACTCCTGAGGAGGAGCCCCTGCCAGACAAAATGCTCCTTTTCTTTGTCCATCCCAAGATCTATTTCTCTTTTTGAGGGCGGTGGGGGCCACTGCCACGGGGTCCCCTTACCAGCCTGGTGTGACACTATTTTAATGTCATTTAGAAGGAATGTGAGGATGTGACTCTTGGCTTCTCAGCCAATGGCTGATGCTCCTTTAATTTGGTGGCAGATGAAAGGCCATGGGCTTTAGATCTTACAATATGGCTACAGAAAATGGCTCTCTCCTTGCACCTGGTCTGCATCTGCGGGCGCTGTGCCAGGCCCCTCGGCCACCAGAAGCCCCTCAGGCCCTGGCAGAGAGGTGTTGGTGTGGGTGCCCTGGTGCCGGGCGAGGTTGGCCAATTGCGAAAAGCACTTGCCACACTCAGCACAGCGGTACGGCTGCTCCCCGCTGTGCACGTGCTGGTGTCTTCTCAGGTGCGAGCTCTGTGCAAAGTTCTGGCCGCAGTCCGTGCACTGGAAGGGCCGCTCCCCGGTGTGTGTACGCTGATGCCTGGTCAGCGCACTGGGGCTGCTGAAACTCCTGCCGCAATCGTGACAGGGGTGCAGCCGCTCCCCGGTGTGCGTGCGCTGGTGTGTTCTCAGGTGTGAGCTCTGCGCAAAGCTCCTGCCGCAGTTGGCACACTGGAACGGCCGCTCTCCGGTGTGCGTGCGCTGGTGCTCTCTCAGGTTCGAGCGGCAGGCAAAGCCCTTCCCGCAGACCACACAGCACAGCGCCGGCTCCCTGGCGTGCACGCACTGGTGTCTTCTCAGGTGCGCGATCTGTGCAAAGCCCTTGCCGCAGTCCGCGCACTGGTGAGGCTGTTCCCCGGTGTGCGTGCGCTGGTGTCTTCTCAAGTGTGAAACCTGGGCGAAGCCCTTGCCGCAGTCGGCGCAGCTGTACGGCCACTCCCCGGTGTGTCGGCGCTGGTGTATTCTCAGGCCGGACCTGTGCGCAAAGCCCTTGCCGCAGTCAGCACAGCTGTACGGCCGCTCTCCAGTGTGCGTGCGCCGGTGTCTCCTCAGGCTGGAGCTGTGGGCAAAGCCCCGCCCGCAGTCGGCGCAGCCGTAGGGCTGCTCCCCGGTGTGTCGGCGCCGGTGCCTTCTCAGGGTGGAGCTGTGTGAAAAGTCCTTGCCGCAGTCGGCGCAGCGGTAGGGCCGCTCCCCGGTGTGCGTGCGCCGGTGGATTCTCAGCCCCGAGACGTGCGTAAAGCCCTTGCCGCAGTCGGTGCAGCGGTGCGGCCAATTCCCGGCGTGCGTGCGCTGGTGTCGCCTCAGCTTGGAGCTGCGCGCGAAGCCCTTGCCGCAGTCGGCGCAGCGGTACGGCCGCTCCCCGGCGTGCTGGGTCAGTGCAGATGGGTCACCGACGCTCTTGCCGTGGCAAGGATGCTGCCCTGTGGGGCGTCTCGGGTGTGTAGCCAGCTCCGGGCTCTGGCTGAGTTTACCCTGGGGACGGACTGTGTCCTGTGCAGGGCTCTGGAATGTGGGACCCTGCTTTCCTGCCACGCTCTCCCCACAGTCCGACGGTGTCCTTGTTCCTCCTGGGACTCCAGGCCCTGCTGGAGAGAGCAGAGGGAACCCCGGTGAGCTCATGGTTAGGGCTGCAGGTTCGTCACAGATGGATCCATTTCCCCAAGACGCACCCTGCCAGGCAGCTCCCGTCCCACTCAGGGCGCTGAGACCTGCCCTGTGGTTGAAGTACCACTCACATTTCTCCCAGCCCCAGGTATGACGGTGGGAGAAGAGGGCCAAACTTCAGTGACTGGCATTGTCGCCCAGCTGCATTCTAACCCTCCCTGTCCGTCCGCCCCAGGCTGGGATTAGGGTTGCAGTGCTGCAGGGAGCGCGCTGCTCTGGCGGGACGTGGCCCCATGGGCAGGGCTGGTTAAACAGTTGCAATGAATTTAGTAAACGGGGACCTTTGCACAAGGCTGTGCCTAGTCTGCAGCCGGACTCAGGCTGGTTCTACCCAATGGGGATTGTGCAATGCCTGCTCCCCTGTGCATCTCTTGGGTCTTGTTTTATGCTTAAATTGTAGCCTACCCAGGAAACATGCAGCACCAGGCACCACGGGGCCTGAAGTTTTGTTTTCAAGCTGATTTTATTTCAATCCAGGGGATGCCGGACCCTCACCTTCTCCTGTTTGATAGCATAAGGCCTGGTCATTCTGTGTGCAAAACTAACTCTGTCATCCTCAAGAGGGTTGGACAGAGGATGTAACCTGGGAAACGTGTCTGCCTTGTTTCACATCTCAGTGACACTGCTGAGCTGGGGGGGTGAGGGGCTGCCCCCCGGCAGGCCTTTGAACTACAGAGCCACACACAGCAAGCGGGAAGGCTGAGGGTGGTGCTAAGCACATAGACAACGCAGCATCGTCCGGGACAAAGGTGACTGCTTACATGTGGGCTGGAGGGAGCTGCTCTAGCTCAGCCGGCCACCGGTTAATGGGTAAGTATCACCCAAGGGGGATACTTATTGGTTAACCGTGGACATCCGTAGGCCGCACATGGAGTTACCATGCAGCAGCTGACGTCAAGATGCACAACAATCTTCTTTGCAAACTTGCAGGTTCATCCTGGGGTGGCCAGGCCTCCGCCCGGCAGATACTAGCTCTCGCCACCTCACATTGGGCGGTGAGGCACTGCGCACCAGCAGAGAGTCGGCTGACACACACCAAACCAGTGGAGACGCGGTTACAAGCCACCGTGCACCTCATCTCTGGCGCCCTCCGTCCGACTCCACTCCCACGGCTCCAAGTTCTGAGCAATATTGCTCCTCCTAGCAGGTGAGCGGCGGCCACGGGCAAGTTACTGGAGAAAGGACGCACCCACCCAAGCATGCACCATGACCCTTTTAAACCACCCGCTGCTCGCCTGCCATCATGTCGCCCATTATGGTCTGATCTGTCATACCTCAGTGTTAGAGCAGAAACACGCTGGCAAAAGCAAGGGATCTCTGTTCTAATTCCCAACCAGTCCCTTGTCGCCAAGACCCGTCCACTTGGTTTTGACCTCTCCTGTCATCACTGGTCCCTGTTCAACAGGTTCTGGACTGAGCAAGGTCTCTATGTATCCAACTAACAGGGCTGGGGCCTTCGCGATAGCTATTTGTGCAGCTGCAGCGCAACACAGATGACGCACATGGCCAATGAATCGGTGGAGTGGTGGGCTAGAAGAACTGCATCATGCTACTGATGATGCAATCGCTTTGGTAGACGACTATGCACATGCTGAATACTGAGCCAAGAGAAGAAGCAATGGGCTTAACTTGCAGCAAGGGAGGTTTAGGTTAGACACGTGGAAAAGCTTCCCAATGGTCAGGGTGGTTTAGCACTGGAACAAATTATCTAAGCAAGTTGTGGAATTGCCATCATGGGAGGATTTTAAGAACAGTGTAAACAAATACCTGTCAAGGATGGTCTAGATTATACTTAGTCCTGTCTCAGTGCAGGGGACTGGACTAGGGATGCTACATATCGGTTAATTGAATAGTCAAGTAACCTCATGAATTATCAATTAGTCGACTACTCTATAGTCCCTGTGGGCGGGGCCGGCAGCCAGTGCGCTCTGGCCTCACTCCCGAGAAGACCCCTGCCACTGTATCAGAGACAGCAGCACAGGGTGCCAGATGGGAGCTGGTCTGCGAGGGGAGCCAGTTTAAAACCCAGCTCCCCTTGTGGACCTGTGCTGTTGCCCTGTGCTGCTGCCTCTGATAGAGTCGGGAGTGAGGCCAGAGCCAGGTGAGAGGATTATTCTAGGAGGGGTGGGTGAGATTTTGTGGCCTGCACTGTGCAGGGGGTCAGACTAGATGATCATAATGGTCCCTTCTGACCTTAAAGTCTATGAGTCTATGACTATAGAATAGTCGACTAACTGATAATTCATGAGGTTACTCGACTATTCGATTAACTGATATTTAACATCCCTAGTTCAGTCCCCTGCACTGAGCTCCTGGACCTGGTGCGAGCCGGAACTGAGCTGGGCTGCTGGCCAGCCTGCTAACAATTAACTGGCAAGTGGGGGGTGGGGGGAGGGAGAATGCGTGTAATCTGTAGCATTAACCTACTAGCTTTTGCTTATCGGTTAATTGACTGCACTGTTACATCCCTACACTGGACTAGATGAGCTACCGAGGTTCCTTCTAGTCCTACATTTCTAGGCTCTCTGTGAGCCATCGATATCAAGGCCAAATAGACTCATTTTACCCACCTCACCTGGTTTCCTGCCTACCTCAGCCAGAGGATCTGCCCCAGCCATTCCTGCCTGCGGCCCAGTAATTCCTGGCGGAGTTAGAGCTGGGCTTTAAGAGACGCCCCATCTCCAGTGACACACTCCCAGTGATCAATAATCCACCCTGACCCGACCGGACCTCTCCCAGCGGTTCACTCCTCTTCCATAGCAACACTGGCACCCGATCCCCAGCCTCAGCTAGTCTCCCCTCAGCGCCCAGGGAGCGACTCTCGCTCCACCTTCTACATTAAGGAGCCCTCTCTGAGCAGCTGTGCAGATCAGAAGGGACCGGAGAGTTGTCACTCACCTGAAGACTCTCCCTCCGGCCAGGAACTTTCCTTAAAATTCTCGGCATCCTGGATCCAGAGCTCTGCCTCCCCGAGCTCGATCCGGCAGATTAAATCCGGGGTGGAGCCTGAAAAGCCTGCGGGAGGGGACAGGGCGAGTTTTATTACTCAGGTTTTGGGGGCAGGGATTGGTTTGGGTGTGGGTGCAGCCCAGCACAACGGGGCCCCATCTCGGACAAGGTGTGTCTGTGCAGCCCTGGCACGGCCGGGCCGCAGTGGCAGACGCTGACGCTGCTTCAGAGGTACGCGCCAAGATCCCAAACAGCATAATCAGACCTGCCAAAAACAGGGTGGGGGGGCAGTTGCCCTTGGGCTCCAGTTGTCACCATTGCTACCGGGGCAGCGCCTTTAAATCGCCTTTAGATCGCCACTGTGACATTCCACCCAGCTTTTACAGCTGCCTGAGGAGGTGGGTGCACCATGGGGCAGGCTCCAGGCAGTGCTGTGTGGGGCCCCCCACGCCTGGGCGATGCTGAGGGCTGTTTTCCCTTGACCCCACCCCTTCCAGGAGCATGGAGCCACCCACACCCCTGTCTTGCCAAGGCACCCAGCATAGCTGTCAGCTCCATGGAGCATAATAAAATCAACCTTCTCTAGAGGAGATTTCTTTCCCTCTCCCACCAGGCAAGTTCACTTCCTACCCTGAAGCAGCAACATCTGTGACCATGCTCAGCTAAATCATGGCAGGCGTCACTGGTACACGGACCTATCGGCTCTTCTGCTTGGGGTGCAGGCATTGTTCGAGGCTGTACGTGTACCACGTTCATTCTTCCTGGGCAGGTGGGGAGCTGTGACAAGCAGCAGCTGTTTTTCCCTTGGCTTATTTGCCTGGGTGCTATTTGCAACCACTTCTGTGCCAGGACGGAGGTACAGAATGCAAGGCTAGCCCCAGGGGTGCAGCCCTGCGCTCTGCATTGGCTGGGAGCCGGCCTGGGAGGGGCTGACATTTGACATTTGCCACCACGGGGATGCAGCCACACCTGGCAGCTGAGGCCTGGAGCGGGCCCAGACACTGCACCGCTTTTAGGAAAGGGAACTTGGTCCTTACCCAGGGAAACCAGGGCCCGGTAATTCCTCAGCATCTGCTCCCGGTACAGCTGCTTCTCCGGCGGGGACAGGAGCTCCCACTCCGCCCGGGTGAAATACAGAGCCACGTCCTCGAACGCGACCGGGGGCTGCTGGCACAAGCGACCCGCACTCAGCGCCCGCCGCCCCGGGCCGGGAACAGGCGCCTGCGCCCCCGCCCCGCCCGCAGCCCCCGGCTCGGGTCCGCCCCGCCCCGGCCGCCCCTGTTCTGCTCTGCCCCCCGGCCCCGCTGCTGCCCCCGCCCCGGGAGAGACCCGCAGCCTCCTACCTGCGCCGGCCCCGCTGCAGCCATGGCCGGGCAGCGCCTCCCCGGCCCGGGCTGCAGCCGGGAGCCGCCTGCGGCCGGGCTGGGATCAGGGTCCGCGCTGCCTCGGGGAGGCCCCGCTCGCTGGTCGCTGTGATCCCCGCCCCGCTCCTGCGCCGCCTCCAGCAGCTGGGCGGCCCCTGCGCCGGCACCTTCCGGCCCGGCCCCTGACGCCTAGTTCCCGCTGGGGCGCGCGTTCTAGCTGGTGCCTGGAGCCCTTACTTTAGGGCTCAGCCAGCGAGCAGTGGTGGGGGGTGCACAGGGGAAGGGGCTGGCGAGCAGAGCTGGTTCTGAGGCTGCTTGGGGAGCGGCGAGAGGATGGGCCGCAGTCCACAAGAATCAATCACACAGCTTCTAGGTCACCAGGAAACTGGGGGACAATTTGGTGCCCCAGGCAGCTGTGTGTTTCGTGTAGGGCGGGGCGCTGGGGCAGCAAGTCATCCCTGCTACGTCCACATTGGCAAGATTTTGCGCAAATACTCTTTAACGCAAGAGTTTGTGTGTTAGGCTACGTCTACACTGGCCCCTCTTCCGGAAGGGGCATGTACTTTGAAGTAGGAATAAGACCCTCCGGAAAAGGGCACTTTTTCCGGAGGATCGGGGCCAGTCTAGACGCTCTTTTCCGGCTTTTTTAAAAGCCGGAAAAAAGCAGCGGACATTTTTATTTAAATGCCGCGGGGGATATTTAAATCCCCCGCGGATTTCCCTAGGACGACTAGTGAAATTTACATGCCCCTTCCGGAAGAGGGGCCAGTGTAGACGTAGCCTTAGAGTATTTACTCAAGAGAGCGTCTACACGGGCATGTGCCTTTGCGCATGAGCATCCGTGCCAGTGTCGACGCTCTCTTGCACAAGAAAGCTCCCAGGGCCATTTTAGCCGTCGGGCTTTCTTGCGCAAGAAATTCATGTTGCCTGTCAACACTGGCCTCTTGCGCAAGAACAGTTACACAAGAGGGCTTATTCCTGAGCGGGAGCATCATAGTTCTCCGCAAGAAGCCCTGATTTCACACATTAGAACATCAGTGTTCTTGCACAAGAACTCCCCGCCAGTGTAGACAGGCACCATGTTTTTGTGCAAAAGTGGCTGCTTTGGCGCAAGATCGCGCCAATGTAGACACAGCCCCCACGTTTTGAGGATTGGAGAAAAATGCCTTCCAGTGAGCCATGGCAAGAGCTCAACTTGTTTAGGCAAGAGGCGACTTCCGTGAAGTGGCTTAATAGAAATAAACTATCTGGTATTAAAGGGCTCATTAATCCAGCAAAGAAAGGCAGAGCAGGAACCACTGGCTGGAAATCACAGACACACCAAGCCCTAATTAGAAATAAGGCACAAATAGTCACCCATCACCAGCTAGGGGGATTCCCTACTGGCAGAAACTGACAACGGCAGTAGTGAGTCCTCCGATATATTGTAATGAAGACTAGATAGTTTCTGACCAAACAGTCCAGAAAAACATCTCCTATGCCATGCAGGAGGCCTGTGATATGCAGAGGGTCAGATGAGTTGGTCTCTTCTAGCCCCAAAGTCTCCTACTTCATGCCCAGCTGAGTGTAGCATGGGGGGCAGCCTCTGGTGTTTTACTGTGTAGCACGAAGGGGCCCCAGAATTAACATTGTCTCCTTCTTTTTGAGGACTGAGAGAACATTCTGGTTCATACACATGAGCACCCAGAGGAGTCTCTGTTAAGTTTTCTCCTTTCCTTTGCCTGATTTGACTAGAGAACAGAACATCCCTGTTGAAAAGGCAAGAGCCTCTGAGGGTTTGGAATCTGGTCAGTATGATCTACTTGGTGCTGGCTGAATTCTAAGCATGGAAAATACTGGATAGAAGTGGCAGAATTTGATTTTGCCCCTAGGACTTAGATAAATCGCCATGTCCCTAATAATTCTATTTGCTTTCCCATTTCCTCCCTCTGTCCTTCTCACTTCTCTCTCCTTTTCTTTCCCCTTTTGTCCTTTTCCCTACTCCCTTACCTACACAAGGAGCTTTGTGGGCTAGTGGAGGCAGTGGTGGAGTTTAGTCTCCCATTTTCTGGGCCCTACGTGTACAGAGTTGGCATGTAGCTGTTTTGGGATACCACAGTATCCCAGCCTACCTATCCCACATCACAGCAAGTCTGTTACTTTAGACTCACTATTCCAACATCCCTGTAAAACCTCATTCTACAAGGAGTAAGGGACATTTTGGAATAGTGTTTTATTTTGAAATCTGGCATGGTGTAGACCATGCCAAATGACAAAATAAGCTATTTTGAAATAAGATATACACTTTGCATAGCTCGAATTGCATATTTTATTTCAAGTTACAGTGCTGTGTAGATGCACCCTAAAAGTCTCGTCGCTGACTGGCTGAGCAGTGGGTGATGGACAGAGAGTAGTGCAGGTCCTTTAAAAAAAAAAAGCGCCTAAGCAAAGAAGTCATAACCACTGGCTGTTTGATGAATCTGGGTCTCTCTCTCCAGTCATTGTCTCAGATAAGTTCACATTTCTCCATCATTCCAGTTCTAAAATACTTGAATAGTGATCATTTGAAAGCACTTCCTTTGGGCCATTTCTTGTATGAAATTTAAGATGTGATGGTTAGTTTGCCATGGGGCTTTGATGTGAGGAATGGATTCCCAGGAGGAGCCCAGACTCCTGGGTTCAGTTCCTTCTCTGGCTGAGGCAGAAGTGCACGCTGGCCAAGGAGGAGGGATGGATGCCTAGGGCTCTCCCTTGCTTTGCAGACTCTGAACAAGGCCTTGCCGGAGACCCTGGATGCTATGCTGGGGAAATCTGCTGTGGCCCCAGCCATAGGCAAGCTTCACATTATCTTGGCAGTGAGCCCCATGGGGAGGGGCAAGGGGCAATTTTACATTAACACTTAGGAAGACTGGAGCAGGTGGGAAATGGATCCTTCCAGTCTGTCCTTCTAGCTGGGCTCCCAGGAGTCTGTCCTTGGTCAGGGCAATGTAGTACAAGGCCCTGCCTCCTTCAAGGGCACAGGAAGGAGCTGAGGCCTCTAGCCTGAGCTCTGCCTGGTTGTCTAGCACTAACTGCTTTGTCTAGAGAAACAAGAGTCTGAACCCTCCTCCCTCAGAAGAGCACAGGCTCTTCCTTCCTAGGAAATAAGGGCTGATTCTCTGAGGCCATCCTCTGTGAGAGGCCTTGAGATTCCTGGGGCAAACATGCTCAGTTGCTTCTTTCATCCAACCAAGGACTTGAGAGCCAGGGAGGGGGAAGGAGACAGACCTTCTGCCCAGGGAGCTGCTCAGGCAACAGAAGTTCAGGCTGTCCCTGACACCAAACATTGTCCCCAACCTAGAGAGACACTGACAGGTTGCGACTCCAACTCCAGCATTGTCCTGGAGTTCTCTCATACTCAAGGATCTATGCCAATGGGTGTATCGCCCAGTGGTTTGTGGAAAGGAAGCTCAGGGTGACAAGTAGTAGCAGCAAGTGGCCCCTGTTGTTGGGCAAATGGTGCTCTACTGCCACACAAAGCACTATGAAGGTAGCCCTTAACTATTGGCAGGGTAGGGCTACCCTGAGCAGTACAGCGGTGCAGGCTCTGGGGTGGAAGTCAGACCCGCCACGTTCTATGACCAGCTCTAATTAATGTTGTGCATTTGGGCAGGTCGGTTTGCCTCCAGGCCTTGGTTTCTCCATCTGTAAACAGAAAGATTACACCCCCCCACCTGCACCATGGGGAGCTTGAGCTCAAATGGATGCAAAGTGTTACTTTTAGCAGTACTCCTCCCTGGCTCTTCAGCAGGGTTGAGTCCAGGACCTCAAGCACCAAAGCCCAGACCTTTAGCATTTTCAGGACAGAGTTCATGCTGCTGCGATTTGTGAATCTGGCCTTGCCCAGATTTTCCCTATGCCAAAGCGGTGTTGATGTACACAGCAGTCAGACATTGCCTCTTAAGTGACGGGTAGTGGGGACTGGACACAGACCTTTTAGCAGAGGTTCTATTGCTTGGTGTTCATTAACCCACTAGCAAACAGCAAAGGACAGGGTCAGTGTTTAGAGCACATGTCTAGGATATGAGACCCCAGTTCAAGCCACTGACCTGCCACAGCCATCTTGTGTGATCTTAAGCAAGTCCCTTAGTCCATGCCTCAATTCCCCCACTCTTACCAGGAGGTAGAACAGCACGGCCTTGTCTCGCCATCACAGGAGTGCATGAGAATAAAATACTGTAGCATCTGAGCAGCTCAGTCAAGTGTAATCAAACTCTAGACAAGCCCCTTACATGGTCCTACCAGTGGACCCACCCTGCACCAATTTGCCTTACACTGGTACCTGCCTCCAGCCTGCTCTGAAGGAGCCACTCACTTTCCCCAGACACACACTTTAAAAACTTTTTATTTATATAAAAAATCATTTTGTTTTAAAAGCATTACAAGAGTGCGCGCAGCAATCAGACAAAGAACAGGTTCCCCACACCCCAGCTCAAGGGGTGTAGAAGAGAGCAAGATAGTTATTGGTTCCCCGCTGCAGGCGCTAGAGCAGTCTGAGGGAAAGGAGGAGTTTTTGGTTCATCTGGAATTAAAAAAAGGAATTAGTGTTTTACATACATTAAGAGTCAGACCCCAGAAAGACAGCTTGGATTTGTACTTCAGTCCCTTCCAAGAAAAAGAGGCTGGAAGCGACAGAGATGGGGTTGGAGAGGCACAGATCTTCCAACCCAGACCTCCCCCCTTGTGTAGTGCATGCATAGTGGGAGGGGGACGAGATGAGAATCCCATCTGAGTACACAACCTAGAGCAACCCAGGTCCAGTTTGTGGCCTCAGGGGGAAGCTTCCAGTTGCACTATGTACAGGAGAGGGGCTAGGAATATCTTCCATGGGGAGGCAAAGACACACCCCCTTCATCAGAGCTCCCATGGTTCCCCCTTTCACCTGGCTGAATGGAATGGACCACTTGGTGTTCCCACCTGAGTCCCTGAAGCTTCCTGTCTCAGCAGGCCATTCCGTGCAGGCCGACAGTGCTCTCCCTTGCCCACCTCATGCCAGTGAGCATTAAAGGACGACAGAGGAGCTCCTATTGATCTCCCCTGCCCAAACATTCCTAGAAATCCAGCTATCCACACTAAGGCCAGAATCTCAAGTGGGGAGGAGAGTAGGAGCTAGTCTATGTCAGAGATCCCCAACCCCTTAAATCCAAACATACTCCTCCTCTAAAAGGCAAGAGAGCCTATGGAGTTGGAAGAAACTGTTTCACAGTGGCAAAGAAAGGCACATGTCGAGAGACCGACAGACACTGCCGCATTCACCCGACGTGTTTGGGCTGGGGTTTTCACTTCCTACCCCCACCCATCCCAATCCATCACCCCCTCTCCTGGCATATCCTAAAGTCATGGCACCTCTCAGACTCAGGCCAGTTAACAAATCCATGCATCCCTTAAAGAACCCCCCACATCCTTTTCCCATCTGAGAGCCAGCCCTGCCTGTGCGCCATCAGGATTCTCCCCCTCAACCTCTCCCCCAAGCCGGCTCCTCTCTCAACTACCTCCTCCCCCCTGCAGACAACCTGTCTAGATGAACACACTCACGCCTAGGCCCCATGAAAGAGTGGGGAGTAAAGTGATCCAATCCCCATCCCCCACACATCCATTTACACGCCCTCCTCCCTCCTATTTAAGAGGGGATAGGCCAACCAAATAGATTAAGTCAACTCAGGACAGACCCCACCCCCCCAGCCATCTGGCATTCAAATCATGAGACGAGTCATGATTTTCCCCCTCCCCTTCCCAGCAACTGCCAGTCCCTGCCCCTCCCATCACCACTGCCTGGAATGTCCCCATATTCCCAGCATCCTTTGTTGCCAAGTGATCACACAAAAATATATTCTATAGGCTAAGAGAAGGAGGTGGTGGCCTTTGACCCCTGCCTCCACAAGCAGAGCGGATGTCTCTTAAAGGAGAAAGTAGTCCTGGTACAACAGGGCTCCACTGAGATCCACTGTGTGCTCTGAGTGCTACAGGAGCTGGTAGTGTCAGAGGAGGAGTTCCTTGAAGAGAGTCTGCCTTAGCCGCTCCAGTGAGAGTCATCAGAAGTATTTGGTCTGCAGGAGTTGCTCTTGGAAGGAAAGATAAAAGGCGTCCAAGGATCAAGGTGCAGCCATCTACAGAAGGGAGGGAGGGGGCCCTGTCCAGATGTCCCCCACTTCCAGGCAGAAAGGGTGCAGAGGGCCAATCATTTGGCTGGGTAGTTGGCACAAACAGTCCAGCAAAAGTAAGGTAAAAAAAATCAGTCCATTCCACCACTAAGAGTTGTATATAACATACTAAAACCCAAACTGAGCGGAGGCAGGGAGGAGACTAGATCTTCTGCTGTGGAGAGAGAGGAGAACAGGTCAGCATCAGGGTGTGGGGGTGTGGAGAGTTGCTGCCAAGCAGGAGCACAATGCACACCAAGCAAAACAAATCAAGGTACGATTATGGTCACGGATCAGCAAGTGATTGGGATCTGGAATCGAGGATGATTTGACTGGCCAAGCACCACGGGATTGCCCCAGAAGTTTATCCTCCAGCTCCCTGGAGCAGGAGACTCAGAGGGAGTCTGGGACATACCATAGGGGGATAAGCCAATGAGTCATCATCCTCCTCATGCAGGGATTCCTGCCCTTCCTCCTCCTGCAGACACACATTGTTAGTAGGGTGTGGGGAAGGATGCAAGAGACAGGAAGGGAGAGGGGGAGGCTGAACTTGGATACTGGGGATGGAGGGGGGGAGAGAAGACTGGGACTGTTCAGGCAGAAGATGGGGCAGAGCAGAAAAGCAGAGTCAGCTGATAAAGCCCAGGTTTTCGTCGCACTGTCTAACACAGAGGCCAACAAGTATCTCTCTTCGTTTACCTGTCCTGAGCCTTCCCTCCCTACCAAGCCCAGGTTTATGGGATCCCAGTAAGCACAGCTGGGGACTAAAGACACATTCGAGCAAGTCTTACCATCAGCGGTGCTCCCTTCAGTGGCTCCACATCACCCAGGTCTCCAGACCGGTCTAGGGTTCTGTTGTGGTCTCTCGTGTCCAGTGTAGAGTAGTTGTTCTCTGGGTCAGGAGGACATTGGACAAGTGAGACCAACCCCTCCGCACAGCAGCTGTGAGCTTAAACAGGCACAACTGGCTTCATGAGGCCAAGAGCTATTTAAAAAAACAACCTTCCCTATCCTTTGTACATTTCCTCCCATTCCAGGGTTTGCACCTGCCTCAAACACATCCTGCTGCTTAGATCAGAGTCACTCCTGCCCTCCCACAGATAACCATGAGCTTTCATCTGCGTGCATGTGCCAGTTTCCTACCTGGTCCCATGTTGCTCATCTGGATCTCCTCTCGGGAGGATTTCTTATCTAGAGAGAGAAGATGGGTGTTTCAGACACCAGACCTGCAGGTTACTCACCCTACCAGGCAACCTTCGGGCAGCAGAGAAGCTGGTTCATGTTTCAAGCACACCCAGGCAGGCACTTCATTTTGGAGAAGTTAGCTGGCTCACAAACCCAGTTCAAGATGCTATAGGGCATAGGCAGGCAGACTGTGGCTCATGAGTCACATGCAACTTGGGTACCCTGCTGCCCTCATTTTCTACCTACCAGAACTGGAGTGGGGGGGGGCTGGAGAGAAGAAGCATGCTCAGAACTGCTGCCTTGCAACAGAATGGGAGGGTATGGGCTTCTACTCAGTTTTGGAGTTTCTGCCCAGCAAGGTGTGTTTGCTAGGGCTTGAGGTTTTAACATGAGTGGACTGAAGTCTTGAGCTTCATCGGGCACCTCCAACGAGTCAAGCCCTGAGCCCTGGCAGGACTGCCCTTGGCTCTTCTGCAGATTGTTGTATGCGGCATGGAGGGCAAATAAATGTGACCACCCTGCAATAGGGCCTTTATAAAAGACCGTTAAATTCAGGAGTTAGACTGAACAAAGTTACATTTGCAGCACAGACTCACTATCAAACAGCTCCCTGTGAACTACCAAGAGTGAGGCGAGAGGCAGCTCTGAGCCCGGGGAGCCCACTAAGCACACCAGACAACAGTATTTGCAGCAAGAGCAACTGAAGCCCTCTGAACATACTGAGCCAGCAGGCATAACTGGACTGAGGGGGAAGGAGTGCTGCTGGACATTCTCCCCTTCACCAACGTGGAAGTACTGCATGGCTGTCTACAGGGGGCAGTGTGACCTACCTGCTTTTTGGTTCCTGTCAATGAGTGGCAAGGTGCTGTCATCGAATGAGTTACCTCCCTGGTTCCGAGAGGCATTGTTTAGATTCACCTGAAACAGGAGAGGGGCCTGTAACATCCATGACCCCACACATCCCTGATGCTAGATCACACATATATAGGTCCCTTAGCCCCCGCACCAAGTTCCGCAGGTCTGTTTAGCAGGAGCTCAGATTCTGATGTTGCTGGACTGAGCCACATGTGCTGCCCTCTAGCGGCCGAAGCCCTAGCGGTAAAGCCCATGGCAGGGCAATGGCATGTACACTGGAACCTCAAAGTTGCTGGCCAGCGAGAGGTTCAATGTGCAGGGGAAGACCAGATTTGACCTGGCCAACACAACTTCTACAAGGAGTTGAGAGAATAGCAGTTTGTCTAGAGGAAAGATTCATGTCATATAGACGCCTGCATGTGCACATGGGATCCAGTATCAGATGCTCAGATACAGATGCTCATCTCACGAAAGATGCCTGGAAAGGCAGGAACAGCCCATCCCCATCTGTCAAATGGGAATTAAAGCAAGAATTTTAAGATCAGCTCCTCAAGAAGTAGCCAGGCTGTCCAGAGAGCACAGAGGCAGCACCCAACAGTATCTATTGAAAAACAAGAACCTTGCCAGCCTCCTTATGAATAGCAGCTGCTACACTCTGAGTAGCTGGCACCACATGACTTGCCCATGGTCACACACGAACATCTGTGAAACTGAACCCAGATGTCCAGAGTACCATGCCAGTGTGTTAGCCACAGGAAAGCCTTCCTCCCCAGGATTTCATAGCAACACATTTGGGATCCTGACCCACCAGGAGGGCAAGGCCAGCCCAAACTGTCCCTTGCTCAGCCACCACAGAGAAGGAGTCTAAACATGAAGCATTATTAGATAGGTGCTAAAGGGTCCAGTGGAGATCCACTCCTCGAACAGGAACCTTCTCTCTCCACCTTCTGAGAGCTAAATGACCCCTATTAAAGAGCTTCTCAGTCACATCAGGTACCTGGAAGTCAGATTTCTTCCATCCTTCCTTCTCCAGTGGCTTCCGCAGTTCCTTATACCCCCAGATTGTCTGCAGGACTAGGGCAGCAGCTCTGACTTCCCTCTCTGATCGGTTCCTGAAAAAAGCAAGACAATGACATGAAGATGCAGTATGGGTTAATATCCAATCCCCCTTCAGTGATGCATGAGCAGATGGGGTGGGGAGAAAGGGCAGGAAGTGAGATTCCAGCACCCCTTTCCCCTGCCCCCTGGGACACACCTACCCTGATTTGTTGATCAGCACCAGCTTCTCAATGCCCTGAGTCTCCCTCAGTTTTTTTGCTGCCTCTAGGTTGTCCACAATGACCTCATTGATTGTATTCAGGATCGATACCACCGTGTCCTCAGACAGGTTCTTGGCTGGGGTTTGCTGCCCACCTGGCAGATTCTTCACTAGGTTTGGGATTGCATGTTTACCTGGAGTGGGGGCAGGAGGGAGAGTCAGTCACAATGGATCAGAAGGTGTGAGCAGAGATTAATTGGTGGAGCCACACAAGAGGGATCAAGAGGATGAATGGACAAAAGTGTTAAACCATTAGTAGTTTGAAGCCTCTCTCCCTCCCCATAGCTTAATGGAGGCACAGTGCAGAAGAATGAACATAAGAACGGCCAAACTGGGTCAGACCAAAGGCCCATTTAGAGTTTGACAGTATCCTGTCCTCCAACAATGACCAACACCAGATGCCCCAGAGAGAATGCAGAACAGGGAATCGTCAAGTGAGCCATCCGGTCACCATTCCCAGCTTCTGACACAGAGCACAGCTCCCATCTTATGTTAGACGTAGTTAAGTGAAGGGGCGAAATAGAAGTGTGCAGTTTCCACAGGAACAATGGGCATCACAGTACCTTTTGGGTGGCAAGAGAAGAGAGCAAGAGCTAGCTCTGGGCTGATGCAGAGACAAGCTATGGTCTTTTTCGTATAGCAAAGTGTGGGGGGGAGGGGGGAAGTAGAGAGAGAGAAGAGCAGCAGCTACAGAGTAGGCATCACCTTCACAGTTCTTACCTATCAGCTCTTTGTTGCGGGAATCCACTGCGAGGTTGCGCAGGGCTCCAGATGCTGCTTTCACAACCCGCTCACTCTCGTCAGTCAGGAGGTCGGCAATAGCGGAGAGCCCCTTCTCCTGGCGCAGTGCTGAACGGATGTACCGGCCATACTGCAGGGGGACAAGAGCAAAGTGCCACAGACTTACAGAGAAGGCAGGTGAGAGGGGTCCACAGTCTGATGGCATTATGCCCGCCCCCCCTTGCATCTCTATTGCTGACATCCAACCTGAATCCTGCTTCTACTGAGCCACTCTCCACCCCCCTATCATGCAAGGAGGGTCCTCCCCAGCAGGAGCATGGGAATCATCCCAGCCAAACATCCACAACATGAGATGTCACTGAGGTGAGAAGTGTCCTCTAACAAGAAACTATTCTGTTCTGCTGTGGTATTAACTGTGTGCTTCAGGCTGTCCATGGAGTACCTGGGCTAGGTGGTTATTCTCATTCAGGAGAATGAATAAGAGGCTCATATAATGGCTGAGTCACCACAGCAGACACACCGCCTACCCCGGGTCTGGAAACTAGTAGTACAGCACAGGAGAGGCCAGGTTCTGCCTTGATAGACTTAATAGCACAAAATTAACTCCTTGTCCAGATACAACACAGGAACCAGAGCCGTGCTGCAAGTACCACTAAGATAGAAGGGCAAGTTGTGTCCTACTTCAGAGCACGTGCCATGGACTTACTGCACAGGGTAAGGAAGAAACTGCCTATGGGACCAGCCATTAAGTGTTGTCCATGACAGCACTTCTCACACCTTCATCTGACACAGCCAGCCAGTGCGGCCACAGAGAAGGATCCATCACGGGAGAGGCCACTGACTGACATTTGTATTGCAGGAGCATGGTGGAAGCCTCAACCAACTCAGGAGTCCAGTGTGTCAGGCATGGGGCAAGGGCAGTTTCTGTCCCAGAGACTTTGAGCCAGAATACAATCTACTACGTGGTTACGGGCAACCCTGCCAGCCACTAGAGAAAGTTGTGTTTAATGGAGGGTTGACTTACACACACAAAAAAGGAAAATCAGAGGCTTCCCAAGAAGGTAGGGCCACAATAAGTCATGTTATTCTGACAGCTTGCGTAGCACATGCAAGATGCTGCTTCAAAGGCACAAGTAACTATTAGCTGGCCTTTGGCATCGGATAACTGTGGAACGCCAATAAAACACTAAGGACCCTTTTGTGGGACAGTAAAATCAGAGCTCCGGATTGGTCTTCCCTGCAACATAATCCTCTGTTCCAATCTTCTATCTCTCTCCTCCTACAGTAGGAGCTGCTCAGCACTCCTGCATGAGGCTTAACCTCAGAAAGCCCATCACTGGCTTGCACAACCACCCAGATTGCATGCTAATTATTCAGAGAGTTTATGCCTAGGGCACAGATAGCTGGAGATACTGGGCAGAAGGGGACTCGGCAGCATTTATGCTGAAGGAGTGCCCAGGCATGGCTCCAGAGGCAGGGGTATGTGCTACGATTAGAATTAAATGCTCTCCAATGTCTTGACTTGTGGTTGGATCCATGATGAGTTGGGGAGTGGGACATGGTTCCTACAGCTGCTTTGTCATCACGGTAATGCTGGAAAGCATAAGTTACACTGTACAAAACACAGACGAGAACTTACAGTTTGACATTCAAGAAACACTGTCCATTTTCTGCCTGTGCTACTGAGTAGCTTCAGTTTAGTTTCCCCATATGGGGTCCTAGCTACAAGATTAAAACTGAGGTGCCTGGTTCCTCTATGCCAGTACTGGATGGATGATCCCTCCTTTCTGATGTGCCCTAACCCCACCCAGATTCAAGGCTTCAGTCTCTCTGCATTTTTAAATATCAGATTTCCAGTCTCTCTCTGGCTGTGACTCACCGTCCAGCGACCAGCACATAGGTTCTGGATGGCTCCTGCTGAGGCCTCTAGGATAGCAGGGGTTTTGCTCTCCTTCAGCAGCGAGATATATATCCGAACTACTTCTGGTTGGAAGAGGAGCTCATACCCTAGAAAATGTGACGGAATAACAGGTAGGGGTTATTTGAGAGGTTCATTAAGTATGCCATTATTTATTCTTAGCTATCAAATATGTTACACAACTGATATAAAGAACATGTTTTGCCTCTCTCCTTATGACTAGAACTAGAGCAAAACCAATTTTGTTTTTAACCAATGCCCCATAGCACTAGAAATCCAGACAACTGGCACTCCTGCACTAGCCCAGATAGTTACTTCCATCAATGCAGTGGCATGACTGTCTTTTTGCTGCTAAGATAATCCCTACATTTGGTCGGGCCACAACAATGGCTTGGTACAGGGGGAACAGAGATGATGCAACCCTCATCACTGGTAGATACTTAGCACCTACAGAACTAGTTCAGGCAACTAATGTTTACAGGATCCTTTCCCACCTACACATGGGACACTTCAGTGCTCCACATACAGCCACAACTGCACATAATAGGTCTTCAAACCAGCTCAGCTGGAAGCCCTGAAGTTGCAGTGACAGCCACATGATGAGATCAGACAGAGGTGTCTGTCTCTAATCCTGCAAAGTGCTTTACTGAAAGACTTGTCTGCCCACTGTTTGAGTATGATGCACTCTCATGAGCACACGTCACTTTGAAGTAGAGCTGTTAGAGTGTCACTGAAAAAATTCATTCTAAAAATGGCCTTTTTGAAAGCCAAAAGTTCCTCCAAGTTATTTATGAATTCTCAGAAATAAAGTTCAGGTTTATTTCTCCACAGCCCCATTCTCCAGTGGGAGACAGGAAGGAAAAAAAAAACAAACAAAAAATCAAAATTTTTTAACCAAAAAAAAATTGAGATGAGAAAGATTTCGTTCCGAGGGTTTCAAACCCCATACCTTTCCCAGACAGTCCTGAATGCCTGCAGCTCCTAGAGTTTAGTGTTCACTTTTTATTTTACAAAAGATGTAATGTTTACACAGAATCTTCCTGGTTTCTAGAGACACCGGGACATCTGCCAATACCACTGCTGCAATTATTGTGCACAGCAGGAAAGTTTAATTTTAAACAGTAGCTACCGGAACATTGTCATGACAAAGGTATGCCTAGTATAGCCCTTAACTTGGCTAGGTCATGTGTGGCTCCAGGCACCGTTGGTGCTCATCTACCCGCCCCCACCACCCAAATCACCATAGTATCTGAGCACCTCAGAATGTACTTATGTTCAACACTCCTGGTGAAGCAGGGAAGTGCTGTTATCCCTGTGCAGGCTGGGAGCTGAGGCCGTTACCTTCCCAAGGTCACCAGTGTGGTGCAGCAAGAAATTGACCCCAAGTCCTACGCTAGTGCCCAGCCACTGCACCATCTTCTCTTATAAGCCAAGAAAGAGTGGCTCTTCCCAGAAGTCACATATGTGATGACTATTACACTAGGCAGCATTTATTTTAGTGTAATTGTTTTACAAAGGGTGGAGATACGAATCTTGATTTAACTGGCTTTCATTTAAGGAGCTTAAGAAGATTACCAGGAGCTGGGGGAGGAGAGCAAGGTAGAGCAAATGCACTGGGAAGTATACCTTTTGCAGGGCTTGTTCTTTTGGGAAAGTCCACTGCATCAGTACCAGGCTCTTCTAGAGGTTTTTTACCTTCAAACAAGAGTAAGAGCAGTGAATACAAGATATTAGCATAGCTTATTCCATCTCCTCCCTGCCCAATTCTTCATTACACTTGCTCCAATTAATAAGCGAATCAGAATAAACCCAGCAGTACTGTGGCCATAGTTGGGGCATTTCTTCCTTAGCCAGTGCTGTGAACCTCCACCCCACATGCACCATTGGGAAGGGGGCAAAGGACAGAACCCAACAAACCACCATAAGAGGGAAAAGACAAGCGCATACTCACCTTTGGAGAACCACTCGTCTATGGGCGAAGCGGAGAGAAGGACAGGAGAGAGAGGAAGCAGGAGAAGACAGATGCCAACAGGATCGCAGGGTGGTTTGGCAGGAAAGCAAGGAGAAGGGAAAAAAGGGAGATGGGAAAAGCCTGAAGTTAGTGGCGATCCTTTCATCACTTCCATGCCAACACAGCACATCAACCTAACACAGGGCCCTGAACACCAAGAGCTAGAGATGCAGGCAGAGCTGTCTCACCGCTATCACAAGAGGTCTTGGGGAAAGCAGTGATTGAACCATCTTGCTTGATACTGTTCAAGCATGATGGAGCAGGCCTCATCCTCTTCCCCTTTTCCCTCCCACCAAAGAGGAATGGAAGAGCAGGCTCCCTGTCATACCTTTGCCTTTCTTGGCACCAAAGCAGCTGGCAGCATGGGGCCCAGAATTGCTGGCAGGGTTAAGGGGAGTCTCCTGGTAGCGCTCGGCATGCGGGATCTCACGGTGAACTTGGTACGACAGGTTCCGCAGCAGGCAGACACAGTTCTCCACCAACTGAAGTGGGGGAGATGGGAGTGTCATTCACAATGAGACACACCTGGTTTACTGGTCACCGGATACTTGAGCCATAAAAGGGATAGTGTTACAGCTCAGAGGTCACAGAGTGGAAGGGACAATTGTCACCTGGCTTAGGTCCAACACTTCCATGCTTCAGGCCACCGCTTAAGGTAATTCCAATGCTGCCTCCCCGCCCAAACTTCAGAGCCTCGCCCCATTGCTCAGTCCTTAGAATGTGCTTTGCTCTGGGCACCAGGCGCTCCATGGCCAACCCAAGGACTAGGGATGTTCTAGTGTAACCGTTTAAATAGTTAACCAAGCAGCATGAGCTGATCAGTTATGTGTTGGCTACCAGCCCTGCTCCCAGGAAGTCTGCTGTCACCCCGCGTTGCAGCATGAAGTTCATACTGCAGAGCCTGCAGTACAGCTGGTTCCCCAGGAGTGGGTCCGGGAGCTGGCTCCCGGCACACATGGGCTGCCAGCCCCACTCCTGGGGAACCAGCTGTGCTGTGGGCTCTGCAGTAGAAGCTTTATACTGCACAGCCCGCAGTGTGTAACCACTAAGATATTTAACAGTTACCTAATTAACCGCTTTTTAACAGCCCTACTGAAGACCAGCACTTGGACACACTTAAGGCAGAGCAGCCTCTACTTCTGAGCACGGGAAGATCAGTCCAAGTTCAAACCATCTGAAATTGCCCCTCCCTTCAGCCCTGCCCCCACCCAAAGGCTCCAGGGTCTCTCCTTCACTCCCAGTCCTAGAAGGGAGCTGATGCCGAAGAGGAGGAAGAAGTCACAAGCAGTAAAAGCAGTGACTGAAGGCAGGTCAGGACTACATCTTACTGCCAACACCGTCAAACGAAAGCAGAGCCAGATGCACAAGCACTGCTTTGGCCCCAGAGCAGTCTCCTGCCTGCTAGGGATGGGGCAGCATTGCTCCATTACCTTGCTGTTGCAGTCTTTCTGGCCAATCTCTGACTGGACTATGTATATCAGGGCATCCACCAACCCGTCGCACTCGCGCAGTTTTCGACGAGCCTCGCTCCGCTCCGAGCTCACGTTCCTAAAGGGGAGGAGAGTGTTGGAGGGCGAGACGGCCATAGTAGCTGCACCTCAGAGTGGAAGGATTAGATAGATGGTTCTAACTATGTTCCTGCTCCCCGCCAAGCTGAACCACCCAACCCCTACTTGTCTGACAGAAGGGCTGAACTAGACAAGCCATAAGAGGCACACCAGGGACTAATCATGCATTAGAGAGAACATCTTCCCACCACCAAGTTCTACTTCTAGTTGTCCAAGATACCGTGTCTAGAAATCTCCTCTCTCCTAAAGAGTTATGGTGAAGCAGCAGCCACCTGCTTCCCACCCCGGAGTGGGGGGGGGATTCCAGGTACAGCACAAGCTCAGCCAGTGGTGCCCACAGGTCAGACACCACCTTCCTGTTGGCTCTCCTGCGTACCTAAGGCAGCCAGCTGTGTTGGTGAGCACCAACTCCCACTCTATGTGGCGTGGCTTGGAGTCCTCGTTGGGCTCTCGTTCCCAGCCAGAGCGCGGGATGATGACCTCGTCAGTGAGGGCGTGCAGGGCGTGGTCCACAATGGCCATCTTTATTGAGTCATGCGAGGAGAGGTTCCACAATGTCCCTAGGCCGGAGCAAATGCAGCCAGTGAGACCAAGGTACTATGTGGGTCCCCTTCCCCGGACACATTTACCAGCCCGCCCATTACCTGTGATGACCTCAGTGAGATCCATGTCACGAGCTTTGCGCAGCAGCCGCACCAGGGCGGGAACGCCATCGCAGTTCTTGATGGCAATCTTGTTGTCCTGGTCTCGGCCAAAGGAGATGTTCTTGAGTGCCCCACAAGCCCCGTAGTGCACCTCCTTCTTGGGGTGGTCCAGCAGCCCCACCAGCACCGGGATGCCCTTTAGCTTGCGCACTTCCGTCTTCACTTTGTCATTGCGGTAGCACAGGTGCTGCAGGTAGGCCGCTGCGTTGGATTTCACCGCATCCAGCCGGAAGCTCAGCATAGCAATCACCTCCGGCAGCTCTGGCTGGCGCCAGTTGGCTGGCAAAGGCCCTCCCTTCCGCAGGCTGTCCAGGCTCGCCAGGCTGCCCCGCTCATGCTGGGCCAGTGGGGCCCAATAGTACTGATCAGGGGCCACCTCATCCACCAGCATATCCTCATAACTCCTGCAGAGGGGAGTGGGACAGAAAGGGGAACAGAGCATGAACTCCATGAAGAGCACACCTCAGCCTTCAGCCCCTAATGCTGGGAAAGAGAATCAGAGGGGTTACCAAGAAAAGATACATTGAAAGACTAGAACTCCAAAACCTGGGGAACACATGCCTGTGCACAGAGAGTATCAACATCCTCCAACATAGGCCCCCCCGGACTAGAGAGCCCCTTCCCTCCTCAGAAGGGCAATTCTGTCTTCCTGGTGCTTGGCCTTGACAATGAACCTTCTCCACTGACAATCTTAGTTAAGAGGGTCAGATGTAGGGTTCTGTCTGTTAGAAGCTTGACTGTGGCCAGCCAGGTCCATACCCTCTTTCCTCCCAGCCCTTCAACCCAAGCCATGTGATGGAAGGAGCTTCCTTTGCCTGAGCAGAGAAATGTTCCATAAGGGGATGCAGTGCCCTGGGCGACTGCAGCTACTCCGTCCTTTGAGGCAGCAACTTACATTGCCTGACAAAGCCCTGATCTCAGCTGGGCCTCTGGATACTCCACTAGCATGCTGAGATTACCCTCAGACCTAAAACTAACACAAGCCGCAGCTCTGTTTTCCCATCAGGCAGAGAAGGGCCTGAACAGTTCTAGCCTCTGGCCACTAGAGGGCAAGCTGGTGCCACCAATGTAAATCATGAGAAATTAGGAGCCGGAAACAATTTATTAGGTCATCAAGCTTGCTCTCCCCACCCTAGGGAAGGATCACTTCTATTGATTATTCTCCAGAGCCTCAGCCAGGCTGGTCCTAAGCTTTTCATGTAAAGAGAACTATTACAGACTCATTTGATGGGTACAGACTCCTGTTAGGTAGCTGAGTCAGATTCCAAGGGGAATTCCTATGGATACAATATATTTCAAGACAGCAAGTCCCTCCCTTTGCCCAGAAGCTGTTAGTGATGTTGAAAATACCAACACGCACAGCTCAAGTGCAAAACTGCTTTTGAAAAAATGCTTTGGGAAGCCATATCAGGCCAGATATTTTCCATGTAATGAATTTTAAAGTGGTCACCCATGTGACCTGGGGTGGTGAAGACTTAAAAAGCCATTTTTCTCCCTGAATAGAAGGGGGCTCTGAGCCCGGCCTAGATGCTAATGCAACACAAAACAAAAATGACTGTGTTGCAGCATGGGGATTAGCAAGGGAAAAGCCTACAGGAATGTCAGCTTGTAGTTCTAGCATTGAACTAAGACTCTTGAGATTTCATGTCAGTTCCTAGCTCTGACAGACACAGTCATGCTGTCCAAGTCTGCACATCTGGGCTATTCCATCTTCTGCAGAGTGGAAGAAGAAAAGGACTTCTCATACTGACTCTCGGTTTAGGGATGCATGCTCTGAGGCAGGGGCTGTCCTTACTGTACATATGGTGCCTAGCACAACAGGGCACCAGGAGCAATACCAACCAGCTTAGTAAATCTCAGAGGGGTAGTCATGTTAGTCTGCAACTTTAAAAGTGACAAATAGTCCTGTGGCACTAACCAGCTAATATCACTCTTTGCTGGATGCAGACAAAGAAAGAAAAACAGCACATGCTGATGAGTCCATTCTGTTAACGCTTTCAACTGCATCAGATTTGTTTCAATTCCTACAATGTGATTGTTAAATTTACCATTCCAGCCACAAAGAGATCCTACTTGCTCGCCCTTTTACCACGAGGACAGAAAAGCTATGCCACCACACACGCTGGACAAAAATGTTTTGCACATTTGTAACTTGGTCAGCAGAGATCAGAAGGCCAGTTTAAAAATAAAGCCAGTCTTAAAAAAAAGGCACTGAATAAGGCTGTTAAAATGCCTTGCATGTGCAATACCCACACAATGCTGTGTTCAGACAGGTGTTTTACTGAGCCCTCTGGATAAATAGCTGTGGACGAGAACTGAAACATACCAGCACACTAATATCAGCATAAGCACTAATAGACATACCTATTCTGACACGAACTTTTATGCCAGTAGTTTGTCAGTACTAGTGTAAGCTATGCAGCAGAAACCATCATAGACTGCCATACTGTAGAAGCTGCACTACATTAGGACAGTTTACCAGTATAGCTATGCCTGCAGAACTTTTAACAGAGAAAATTCCTTAGCTAGGTTGCCAACTTTGCCTAAAGGCAAGGTTGCTCGATTGTGAAGCTGTCTCTTTGCATCTGATCAAGCATAGGACATGCCCACTCACCAGGTGGAATGGGTCTCCCCTTGGGATAAAAGTAACTATAGGCTACCCGAATTCCTAGATGCCACCTCTTACTTAGATGGAATTCCATGCCAAATAGTAACAGCCTGGTATAAGAAGTGCCATGACGTCTAGTTCTGAGTATCTGACTCCTCCCAATGGTGAGCATGCTGGATCGGTATTAGCTACATCGAGTAACTGTCTGATCAGCAGTGCAGCTTCATGTCCGACTAGTTACGCCTGTTGAAGTGGCAATTCTGTTTGAGAGTCACCCTTACAATCCACTTTGATTGAGCCAGAACTCGCCAATGGTGATTTTGCTGCTTCGCCACCATTAGTGGTTACACTGCAATTCAGTGCTCCATAGCCACATGCCTTGGTGACAGGGTGTACAGATTGACTGCCACGTTGCCTCTGTAGTTTGACAGACATCTGAACCTCTAGCAGCACAAGACATGAGCTCAGTAACAAGCCACGCTGCAGACCGTTTCTTACTACGCCATGGTGGAGTACTCCTTGATTGTTACATCTGCTATATCCAGTTTGGATGAGTATTAAGCATTCACCCTAAGCTAGGCTGCATCAGAGAAGTTCTGAATGCCTCGTTACAGTGAAAGGCCACACTCTGGGACAATCCAAGCATTTCCATGGGAAAGCGAAGGAGGAAAGAACTGATCATCTACAGTGCTTTGATCTTATTCAGTTTTGCCGCCTGAGGTTTTGTACGTGCTTAGCAAGTTGCAACTAGACACGAGAAATGGACCCTTGTCCTTCATGGCTGATTATAGCCAGTACAGACACTGGGGGTGGGGGATGTGTTGTTAAAGACTCCCTTCTAAGAGTGCTTGGCAAATTGCCCTCCTGAAGTAAGTATGGGTTAGGATCTTGCTCAATACAAACATCTTGGGGTTGTTAATCTTGCTGAGTATTATCCCCAAAACTGGGAGATTCGAGACAGAAAGGTAATTGAGATAGTGGTGATGAGCCAACTCCAACACTGCTTGGATTCCATGGATTTCTGTGATTCTTATCAGCCTATCCCTGACTAAAACAGTGTTTCACAGCTCGGGAGCTGGAGGATAAAGGCTGGGCAGCCACACTGATTCTGCAGACAGTCTGACACCAGTGAAGACAGTACTGCTGGCTGCCAGCATACTGCCATTGAGCAAGTCAGTGAGCGAATTCCATCTTTCCCAAATGGGAGCCCAGGGGGCTGTGCTACGAGACTCGCCCCAGAGCCTGCCTCAGAGCTTCTCTAGTTCCCCTTCCTGTTTGGTGTCTGCCTGATGCCATCAGGGGGCCCGAGTCTCCTTTGGAGGTGCTGCAGCAATCCCAGAACACATCAACATGCCAGAGTTTGCAATGGCTGCAGACCAGATTACTCAGGACAGATTCTTCATCCCCAGTCCAGACTTAGGACTGGCAAGTTTGATCCCTCCTGTGCTGAGTGGCATGGCTTCCAGCCTTTGGAATTCACTTCTCTTGGCAGCCCAGAGACAGAGCTAAATGACCTTCAGGGCTAAGAGAAAGAGGCCTGGCTCAGCATACAGTTAACCCCTTTTACCTGTACATTTCCAATCTCTACAAGGAACAAGTCTACAGCAACAAGCACGTTAGGAATTTTACTAAGCGTTCAGCTTTGGGGCTCAGTCCCCGTCAGACACACAACAGCACCAAAGTACCATGTAAATATAGAGCTCAGCAAAAAAAAAAAAAAACACGCGCCAAGACCCTTGTACGCACTAGGGATGTTAAGGACTAGTGGACTATCAGATAGTCAACAGGATAGTTGACTAGTTGCTTCTCCCCACCTTGCTACCTCTCTCTATCAGATAGAGGCAGCAAGAGGGGAGAAAAAAGGGGAGGTACTGCAAAGCCTGGGGTCCTGGGCTCCATGCGTTGCTGCCACTTTGAAATGCCGCTGCGTCAAAGGGGGCAGTGCCACCCTATCAACTAATCAAATAGGCAATGCAAAAATGCATCAACTACTCGATTAGTCAATTACACAATACTTAATATCCTTACTAAGTATTAGATGTTCTAGTGTGTACTATCAAGGTGTAGGCAACAACTTCCTGTTGGGACGTCCCTGTCTGGCTCCCTTCCTCACACTGGCTCCTCAGTTTATTTTGTGTAACAGTACCTCAGCAGCCCTCCTAGGAAACCACAGCGTCACAGAAGTAGCCGTGACATACTTTTACAGGAACCTAGACTGCAGGCATCCAGTCAAAGATCTACTTGCCTAATCAGCTAGGGAAGTGACTGATCTGCCCAAGACACAGTGGAACCAACTGCTGTTGTCAGATTTGTCAGCTTCTCCCCCACACACATGATGTTTCTTCAAGGGCAGTGAACCTCAAGTCAGCTGTCTGCCCAGGAATCAATCCTCCCTCCAGCCTGAAAGCTTGGGCTACAATCCCAGTGTCCCAGCTCAGTAGTAGCTGCAAGTTTAAACCAATGCCACACTGAGAAGAGTTCTGGGACTTTGCTTCAATGCACAGCAACACCCGATTCACCGCTGTTACGCTATCACGTCACTGCATGAACCACCAAAATGCAGCCTTTCCTATTATTTTGTACAACCCAAATAGACCCAGATTATAGGGCCAGGCTTACAGGAACAGAAACCTCTGCCAAACTGGCAAAGAGCATCTTGACAATGCAAGGGGGAGGGACGGAGAACAAGAAGCCTTAGGATTCAAAAGGAGTCCTTTTCTCCTCGCTAAACTTTGCCCACCGACAAAGCCATGGAGCATGCTATCAAGAGACGGTATGTCCAAAACAAAAGCCTCCAGACAGCGCACCACAACTCTGTAGAACTCCTTGCTGTGTAGGAGGTAAAATGCTGCAACTGCATAATTTTTAGAGTCAGCTAGACAGTCCCAGCTATGATAATTCTAGAGTATTAACCACATCCCCAACAAATACACAAGCTGTAACTAGGTGTCTCATTGAGGTCCACATCTTTGTTGGAACCACACATTACAGAGCACTAAGAGTGGGGTGGGAAAACACTCAGAGGACCAGCAATCTGCTACAGTGTGTAAAGCCTGCCTTTCCTACCTAAGTCGCCGCCGGGGGTCCGAAGGAGTCCCTGCCCGCCTGGCTGTGCCATAGTCCGGCATCATCCCATAATCCATGTCTTCATAGCCAATGCTGCGCTGGTCATCCTCCAGCCCGTATGGCTCTGGATGAAAGCGGTTCAGGTCCACGTTGCTTCCCCCTACCCGCACCTGTGGCTGGGGACCATAGACATCCTGCCGGCTGGGGGCCCGGTAGCCATCCATGGAGGGACGGTAACGTTCATCAATACGGGTCACACGAGACAGGCTGCCGTAGTTGTTGTCGCTACCAGGGTAGCCGTCCTCATAGGGGCGGCCATAGCCATCTGGGTAGTGATAGTTGCGGGGGAGGGTGGCAGTGCCAGGCTGGCTCATGTAGCTGCCAGGCCCCCCGTTGCCATTTTTACGGAAGTTCCTGTCCATGGTCTGGATGTAATTGTTGGAGACAGGAGAACCCTCCACAGGTATCCCATCTGGCCCAACGGGGACCTGCTGTACTGTCCGTGTGGTCACAGTCTTCACCACCTTCTTTACCTGAAGAGTGGGTAGAAGGATATGTTCTCAGATCACATGTACCAGAGCTGCGGATGCCCCCTAATCGTCCCAACCTCCCTGTTCTCTCAGCCCTGGACAGTCCCACAGCACTACTTATGCTCCCTGCATAGTCCTCCTCCCCAGCTTCAATTAACAATGCTTGAGACACATGCAGTTTAGTGCATATGCCCTCTTACCAACCTCTTGGAGAGGTCAAAATCAACACCACTGAACACAAAACAGTCCCCTTTTACTGTTCCTCACCGTGGTCTCTGTGCGCCGGGTTGTCCCATCATCCGACGTCTCCACTGACACAACCGACATGGCGCCCTCCGGATCCTCCTCCATGGTGTATGTCTCCTCCACAATCTGCCCTGGGTCCTGCATCCTGGGGACAGTGCTGTACAGGAGGTGGCTGCGGTCCTGGGGTGAGGAAGGCCAAACCAAGTCAGCCCAGATTGCAAATAGCAGCAGATCCCACCAACAGGAAACAGTACATCTGTTACCTTAGCCTGACCGATACCAAGAGAAGTTCCTACAACCTTCCATGAAATTCCTGATTTGTCCCTGTCTCCTTGCTTAGGGACTGCACTAATCTCTCTCATGGGTCCCTAAAAGGGTGGGTCCCACCTGACCAGTGGGTCGTGGAAAGGGCTGAGTGGGTCACCTGTCATTGCCCTCTGCTCTTGTTGGCCCCAGAGGCTCCCCACATCCCATTGTCACTGTTGCTAGGCTGGGACAGCAGGCAGCACCATCTGGAAAGCAGTGGCCTGGTAGCAAGGCCAGCCAGGCCAGTGGGGTGGGGAATGCACAAGCAGGATGCTCTCCTCCCTTTGATGCAGGGAAGACAAGATTGCATGGGCCCCTCATTGGGAGAGGGACCTGTCCCATGTGGGGATAGCGCATAAAAGATCTCAGAGCTCAGAGGACTGTTCTGTGTTTTCCGTCTTCCATTCTCATTGAGAGGAGTGAAGACAGAACTACATGGGTGTAGCAGGAATCCTTAGCGTTATCTATCCACACCAAACTGAGGACAGAGAGAAGGTCTCTCACTTTAATGGGAGTAACTGGGATTCAGGAAGGTACTGTCTATGCTACTGCTGCCCTCTACCTCCATGTTCACATGTGGCAGCTGCAGAGCCCAGTTCTTTGGCACACAGGCCAAGCCCTTCCTCCACCCCCAAGCTCCTGCTGCCACTACAGGGCATATGCCCAGGGAATGCAATGGGAGGTGTGCCTAGAATACAGGGATTTGGGGGAAGGCTTTCTGCAGAAAGCATCTACTCAAAGGAGAGAGGCTTCCCTGGTGCTAGCTTGGTGGCAGCAGAGGGGCAAGTATGCACCACGGCACAAAGAGGGGTGGGGAAGTCTAGCCAGATACACTTGGAGAGATGGGTCCCTTCCACAAGAAGAGACCAGCCACTGAGGGCTGGAACTGAGGCCTTGCCCCCTTGTAAGGCAATACCACCCTCTCAACAAGAGATACCAGCTCCTCCCAGGGGTCCTTTACCGGTGGTCCGTTGAGTTTCAGATCTGGAAACTTCTGCCTTTCCAGGTCAGCATCGCCCAGGAAACGGCCGTTCTGAAACAAGCCACATTAGCTCATTACGCTGCTTCCTAGCCCATCACCCCAGATGTTTGGAGGCAACAGGACAATGCAAGAAAGGCCAGGCCAGGCCCCCTTAAGATTAGTGCCCCAACTCCACCTTGTGAGGACTGTACCGACAGCCTCACACCCTAGTCTGATTTCCAGACTCAGCAACAGCCAGTTCCAGTGCTTCAGAGGTTAGCAGCAGAGAGATGTTAAGAGCAGCCAGGGCCATTCCATGCCCCAAGGTCTCAGTCCCCTACGCAAAGTGGCACAGTCTGGTCCTAGTACCATAGAGGTTTGTGCAACACAGCCAAGCAGGAGATGGATGCCACTGTCCTGTCCAGTCCAGTCTGAGGAGGCCCCAGGAGGAGTTTAATAAGCAGCCTTCTACAATGCTCCACCCTCTAGACATCCCTATGCTCCCACAAGACTGCCAGACTATTCTGATGTGCTGCCTGTCAGAAGGGCCAGCCCCCCTCCTGGGCACACACACCCCCATCCTCATCCCAGAGGGAAGAGACAACACAAGTCACATCTTCTGATGTGGAAGCCATTGGCCACCAAACACCACCTCCCAGTATCTCACAGAGACAAGAGGGAACAGCGTGGGGAGTCAAATGCAGACCAGAGGGTAATGGCTTTTCACTCCAACATCTTTGCATACACTCCCTTCTCCCACTTACGGCCCATGGCACTGTCACCCCTTTTGAAGTATACACATGCACTTGTCTAACTCCAGCAGAGCCTGGGAAGTTTCTCAGTAGCACCCATAACCTCAACCAAATAACCAAGCCCTTTGTGCCCAGCACAGTCAGTGCAGCTGTCCTCTAGCCCTTTAAAATAGGGTCCGAAGGGTCTTGACATCAACCCCTTAATAAAGCCCAACAGACAAAAGTGAGCGATAGCCACAAGAACAGAAAGATCAAGCCAGATTCACCGCAGCAGGCAATACAAGTTAGGAGCCCTGGAGACTCAAGCAGACTCTTCCCTCCTCCCCTCCTGGCACTTGCCCTGTCCCCTGTGACTACCCGTTATTTGAAGATGCTAGCCAGGAACTTCAGAGTAGGGTACTAAACCCAGGTCTCTGACACTGCACTTGTGTGACCATGGCCAAGTCAATTGAACTCTTGGTCTCAATTTCCCATCCAGATCAATGGGGCTAACAGCTCTGCCTAACACAAAGCTGGGGGTGGATACAATGAAGATTAGGAGGGGTCAAGATAACGTGACAGTGGGGACAACAAACATAGCATTGCCTCTACATTGGTGCAGCAGCACATTCTGTGGGCAGGGGCTTCACTTGAGCCCAGAGAATCATTGAGAGCCACCTGTGAGGGTTCCTGGATTCTGCCTGTCACATCCCTATGGTGGGCACTTTAAGCTAGTGAAGTGATGCCTGTTTTGTAGAGAGGATACCAGGCAAGCAGAAATGCCAGGACCTTCTGCCTCATTAGTCACAGGGGCAGTGGAACCAGAGGCTCCTGGTTCCCCAGGAAGGGGGTCCACCCCAAGTCTCCAGCATGATGGAGCCTGACCCATGAATCCAGTCCCCAGCTCACCAGTCTTACACTCAAACACATGCTGGGCCCTCTAAGCATCAGTGAGGGGGCAAGGGATACTACCTCACACCCCCAGACCTGCAGTGAACCTGGTAAGTTTTTACAGCAGTTACACAAATCCATTAGGTGTGGAAATAGCTCCTCTGAGGGGTGCCATTTGGGAGAGGGCAGGAGACACCTGTTCTATTGTGGGGCAACTCTGGTAGGAGCCAGACGCTCCACCTGAATCTGCCCCAGTTCATGCAGGGGCAGCCAAAAGGGCTCTGTCAAGCCCCATGTGCCCAACTTTCCAAGGGGGGTTTTACCTGGTGCCGGCGGGTGAGGGTACCGTTGGCCATCGTCTGGCTGGCGTCCTGCGGGGAGACCCGGACGCGCTCCAGCTGCGCCGAGACGTGGCGCCGCTCCTCCTCCAGCGCCCGGGTCAGCTTCTCAAACTGCGCCTCCTGCTCCTTGACGGAGGCCAGGATGCTGGCAGTTGACTCCACTTCTGAGTCGTCCATGACGAGGGCCCCGCACAGGGGGGAGGGAGGGCGTAGGGCACGGGGCGTGAGAGAGAACCAGCGTCAGACAGGGGGGCGGGGAAGGAGACAGAGGGGGAGGAGCTCCTCACTTCATGACATACAGTTGAGGGAAGGAGAGAAGAGATCAGAGACAGATGAATTATCAACTCGCAGGCCAGGTTCTCTCAGCACTCAACGAAAGAGCAATTGTCAACTCTGCCACCTTCCCTCTAAGGGACAATAGTAACAACTGCCCCAGGACAACTATCCTGCCATGCAGGAAGGAAGTGTCACCCCTACAACAGGAAGCTCAGATGTATGCTCAGCAGCTCCTGCCCTCAAGTCTAGAAATGAGGCTTCCCAATCCTCCTCCTCTGACAAAGGCCTCAACAGGACCTGTACAAGCAAGGCAGCTCTGACCCCTGCCGCTGGTGCAGTCCAGACAGAGAGAGTCTTATCTCCACTGAAGGGATCCCCGGTGGATAGGGAGGAACCCTGATCAGGACAGAAGCTTGGGAAAGAAGTCTCCTGAACCAGCTCCACTTAAACACATTCCCATTTCATTGATTTGAGGGATACCTCCTAATCAGGCCCCTCGCAACCTTGGGAAACAAGGTCATCTCCAAAGGGCAAATGTGACAGTCACAAGTGGGTGATGATCACTCAGCCGTCTGGCTGGAAGGGAAATAAATGATCGGATCCTTCCTCAGCCACAACTGCTCCCGGTGAGCAGAGGCCCTGTAGGGAGGTGTTCCAACCAGAACCTTGGCGGGTACCTGCTTTGGTAAGGGGAGATGCTTCCTGCCATACCATTCCCTGATGGAGGCAGAGTGCTGCTGTTTAGAGAATTACCCATTTGACCTGTGAGACCCAACCCATTCCATGCTAATTCAGCCCAGGATTTCACAACCCTGTTAGACATTCCCTTCATGGGGCAGGGACCCAGTGGGAACACCATACCTGTTAACTCACACCCGGGAGTCACTCCCACAAACCCCACTCAGCTTCCCTGTTACTTTAGACTCACCTAAGACTCAGGGGCCAGACGCAACCCCCAGCTTGCCTGGATCAAACCCCCAAGGCTCAGGGTTTCCTCCCTAGCAATGGGGAGCCTCCTCCTCTTGGGGCTGGAGCACACAAAAATCTACAAGTCTGGGCCCTCCTAGGCTCTGGTGTGCAAGAGGAATGTGCAGTGTCTCCCTCCTTCTCAGTCGGGGGCCTCATCAGTGAGTGAGTTATTTGTTTTTAAACTTTTCACTTGTGTGCGGCCCTCCCCACCGACTGATTTTTCTGTGGGTAAATGGCCCCAGACCCAAAATTGGTTCCCTACCTCTGCTTTAGACAATATGACTCAATCCACTGAGACCTAGGACATTAAGACTAGTTGTGAGGAGGGTCTGTGGCCCTAAACCCTAAAAGTGAGGGTGTCACACTGCCTTCTGACCCACCTTCTGTGTTGGCAGAGAATTATATATAGTGAAAAAGGAGGGAATCAAAAGGTTTTAATTCAATATTAAAATGAACAGTTTTCCATACACACCTGTAAGGAAGGAAGATGGGATTCGATTGGCTAAGGCACAGCACAGCCAGGTCTAGATGCAAAAAATCATGGGAGAAGCAGCCCAGCCACCACCAATGAGGAAACAGGAGGGAAGAGAGCTGTAGAGACAGTCAGGGGATAAAACAGAGTGAATATAACATGGGAAGGAGGGAGGCAACAGAGGGCATGTCGAAAATGAACAGGGGTAATAGGGCATTATGGGTGACATGGAATTGCTTAATGTGACCTTCAAACAACATTGCCATCCCTTTCTGCAAGGGATGGAGATTGTCATGGGAGGAGAGACTGCCTCTCACCAGTGGGGGCACCTTGGGGTCAGCTGTACACACCTTGTGCAGCATCTAACACAGGATCTTACCTCACTGAAAAATGGCTCTGAACAGACTTGCCCCAGTGTTGCCCACTCAATTCCAAAGGTCCTGCTACCTCCTAATTGTGTCTGGATGCACTCCCATGGGTTCACCCAGCCAAGGTAGTTCCTTACTAGCCCCTTCAGCACCCACCCACCTGAGAAACCTGCATTGGAGTCAAGAGGTGGGCCGCCCTCAGAGCCGCTATGTCCCAGCACATCTGCTAAAGTATTTTAGCAACATACACAGCCGTGACAGGGAGGGCAGACATGTGAGGACTAGTCCAGCTTCTGCGCCAGCTGCCTTGGCTCACTTTCCCACGCTCCCCAGCAAGACACCAGTGCTTGGAGAATGTATGTGTCTGTTCTTCACAATCCAGGCCCAGAGTGTCTGTTTTGCATTCCACCTCCCCCCACCCAGTGCATGCCCTACCCTCTCCTGCTGATGTCCAACCCTGGACTCCACCCATGCCCCTCAACCACAACATACATCAAACCCAGTTACTCCAGTGCATGGATCGCTAAAAGCACAGACTTTCCAATCATTTCATTTGTGACGCAGTAAAACTAAACCAGACCTGCCCCTTTTAGAAGAAGGAATAAGACCTGCTAAGAGGCACAATAGCCATCTTGGCTTCAGTTCTTATCAAGTACTACAGCACAGAGAGGACTTTGAGCCCAGCAAGAGATTTTTTTTTAATTTGCTCTGGAGACTGTCTGAATTGCATTTTAACATCTGGTGGCCTCCGCCCTGTAATCTTCTTTCACCAATAAAAAAAATCCAGTTCTACTGCTGGGCACATCCTAAGCATGAGCAGAAGAGACCATGATCTGCATGCACACACCCATCCCCACCAGCACTAGCTTCCTCTCCCAGTACACAAGTCAGCTTGCTTTATCTTCCAGCACTCATGCTATTCCAGTTGGGCTGCAATGCAGCAAGCTGACAAATTTTACAGGTAGATACCAAGCCTACTGAGCTTCAGCCAGAGTGTGAGGAAGGGAGATCAGAGCATATGCCCACGTGTAAACTGGGTCATAGTTTTGGGGTGGGAAGGAAGCCCTAGTCTGGTCAGAGAGCAATGACTGCAGGCTGCCAGTCCCAAATGGTTGCTGTGGGTGACTTTTTCCACTGCCACTAAGTAAGGGTGAGGACTGGGCCTAAGGCTGCCTTACTAGCCCATGGGCTCCAGCATATACTAAGTACAGAGGTGGGGGTGAGGAAGAACAATGTACCCGCATGACCTAACATTTAAGAACACAAACCTATGGTTAGAGACTGCAAGCCAAAACTTGCAGACAGGGCAGAGCTGACCTGCCAGCAGACAGAAACCTTTCCCCCTTCACTAACACAGGGGTTCTCAATCTTGGGGCTGTGACTGCTCACAGGGTTGCAAGGTTATTGTGTGGGAGTCATGAGCTGTGAGACTTCACCAAGTCTCTTTGCCGCCAGCATTTAAAATGGTGTTATTAAAAATTATTTTTATATTTAAGGGGCATTATGCTGAGACTTGCTGCGTGAAAGGGTCACCACTAAAGATGTTTGAGACCCACTGATTGAGAACCAAGGACTGCACTCAAGTGTTAGCCAGCGAAACAGTGAAGGAGCTAGTTCCCTGAGGGCTGAGCATCATCACACCCCTGGGGTCTCAGAGGCACTTCTCAAACCCATTGCTAGAACTTTTGGTCTGTTTGTTCTGCTTCTCCAATGTTAGTTTCCAGAGCAGAATTCTGACCTGTACTCCATCCTTGGAGGGAGGGGGGGAAGTCACCCCCTCCCCAGAGGGAATAGGGATGGAACAACTAGTCAACTATCTGATAAACATTTGCTTATCAGACTGTTGACAGGCTAGTCGAATAGTTGTTCTCCCCCTCTCCCTCCACACTGCCTCTATCAGAAAGGCAGCGGGTGGGGGTGGGGGGGGGAGGAAAGGGTACTTCATAGCAGCAACACCTCATGGAGCCTAGGGCTAGACCCCAGGCTTAATGGCATGCAGCCCGAGGTCAACTGGTCCCCAAGCTGCACGTGGCATTTCAAAGCAGCAGCGCTGCTTCGAGCCCAGGATCAGCTGAGGACTCCTGCCCAGTGCTTTCACCTTTTAAGGCTGTTGCTACACTTCAAAGGTGGAGGCACCCCATCAACTAGTCAGTACAAAATGCATCAATTATTCGATTAGTCAATTACTTGCAATTTAACATCCTTAAGAAGGAATTTATTTAAGGGTCTGCCACCCAATTCCCAGTCAGTCTTAAAACTGCTACTCCTGTCTCTTCATAGCACAAAAAGTAACATAACTATCCCTCAGGGTCTGTAACTTTAAAGACAAGTAGTCCTGTGGCTCCTGTGACACCTTACAGACTAACACACACACAGAATCATGAGCTTTCATGGGTAAAACCCACTTGCCCATGGAAGCTCATGATTCTATATAATTTGTCTAAGGTGAGACAGGACTACTCGTCTTCACAGCACATGTGGTAACAGCTTCCCACCGTCCCCTTGGGATCACCTGCTCGCTTAGCCATGTGGAATAGGTAATTTTCAAACCAAAGGAGGAAGGACAGTCCAGTAGTCAGGGAATGAACCTAGAACTTGAGCCCTACACTCAAATCTCCTACTCTGCCACAGATTTCTGATAGAGACCTTGGGTGAATCATTTATCCTCATTTTAGAGGCGAGAATTGAGGCACTGAGCAGCTAATAGCTCCATGCTGCCTCACATAAGTGTTGCAAGGATAAATATTAAAGACACTGAGGTGTTCAAAATACTATGGCAGAGAGGGCTGTATTCCTAAAAGATACTGCAACCCAGCTGGTTGGGGTCGCCTGTCCCAAGGCACACTTAGCCAGCCCATGCCCTTTTGGAAATTTGTTTTAACAGATGCTCTTAGCCTGTTATTTAGTTCCCTAACTTAATGCAACAAACAGAATGGTTAGGAGTGTGATGTACAAGATATTACTGCTACATTCCTATGAGGCAGTTTCCTTCCTGTCTCCTCCATGTTACAGCCCACGAGACAAACAAGGGGAGAGAATTCAGTTCCTTACTGTGTCTTTATTCTTGCATTATAGTCAGTCATGTTGGGCTTCCCTGAAGATTCATCCAGGCCCTCTTCTAGCTAAAACTACAATCCCAGTGTTTTCCACACAGTAACCCACACAACAGGAAAGGGTCAGAACTGTCCTTACAGTCAGGGAAACGGATAGGACTGACACCCTGAAATCCATGATCCCCCCCCTTTCCTCAGGGGGAGAACCAGCACTGTAGAGAGATCAGTGCCCCCCCTCCACCCCCCATCAGCCAGAGGGCACTTAATTATGCCTTTTCTTCCCCTCTCCCAGGGTGGAGTGCATCAGTGTAAGAGGCACTCCAGACCAGGCAGACACCCACATGCCAGTCTGGTTCACTTGTTCAGCCTTGAGGACCAGAGTGCATCAAACACGTAGTCCACCAGATCAGGCTTGTCAAGTATTGATGAGTAATGGCTGTAAACCACCCCAAGCTGGCACATGTACTCCGACAAACAAGGTACAATCTTCCTCCAGGTGAACATGTGTAACAAGGAACCTTTGCAGACCAGCATTCATGGTTATTGCCCCTTTCCCACAGTAGCATCTCGGATCCCTGTTGTGCTACGTGCTGCATATAAACTGAGTTGTATAAACTCTCTAGGGCAGGAGCTATCTAACAACGCAAAGCAAAGGGCAGGAGGTGAAGCAGGCAAAGCAACATGCACAAGGCTTCCCAGCAGGTCAGTGGAAGAGCTGAGAAAACCTGAGTTCTTTTCCAAGTCCCATACTAAAGCCCTAGCTATTACAGAATGCAGCATCTTTCAAGGACTCATTCCGTATAGGCATCCAAGAGCTAGGTTTTTAGTAGTACTAAGCAGTACTTGTTCTAGAATAGATTACATACAGAACACCCTAATCCCAAGCACAGCAATGTCCTACCTTATTCAGTATTCAGCTCTCAGACTGCATTGCCAGTCTGAAACAGCTCCTTCAGCTGCCCCCACTGTTCAACATCAAAAATGCTCTACTCAAGACACACACACCCCCAATTAGGGAAGTTAATGGGTTATTCAGGAAGCATCACCCGTAACCCAGTAAACATCACCTGTAACAGTTAACCAATATTCCGGGAGGAGCGTCATGCCTGCAGCCCACCCAGGAAGGCTGCTCCAACCCGTGCAGAGCTGCCAGCTCCCAGCCCACTTGAGCCAAAAGCCCTACTTCCATCCCCATGTGGGCTGGGAGCTGCTGCCCCACATGGGGCCAGTAACAGCCATACTGGAGTGCTCCCCCACCCCCAGTTTAATCAGTTAACTGGGTAAACATTAAGTCTAACTGGTCAACTAATTAAATGGGATTTTACATCCCTACACTGAAGTGGCACATTGGTGGTATCTGAATAGTACTTCATTACTGTTAATTCACACAATGCAGCAACAGCTCATGCAGTCCTCTCTCCACTAGTCAGTTTCTGATGACAGTATGAGGCCCTGGTCCCAAGCTCCAAAAAAAGTCAGCAAAAATCAAGCCTCAGCTGCATCAGACCAAGTTTTGATCTATGAACCACCAACAGCTGTGCTTCTCCATAAAGATGTGACTCACAAAGCATGCAAAAGCTAGGAAACAAAGCACTCTGGGTCAAAGGGATAGAGCTGTGGAAATAAATTGGGGGGGGGGGGGGGGAGGAGAAGAGAGAGAAGGGGAAAGGGAAAACAAGGCACATCTAGCATCTGAGAATCTTTAGGATGCTTTCTTCTTCCAAAGCCTTGTCATCCCCTAAAGGAACTTTAGATATTGGGTAACTGAATAGTTGAGTAACCACATAAATTCTTATTGTTTACTCAACTATTCGATAAACCCCGGGGACAAGCCCAGCAGCCAGTGCACTCCGGTCCCACTCCCAAGGAGACCCCTGCTACCCCATGCTTCTGCCTCTATATCAGAGGCAGCAGTGCAAGGTGCCAGGTGGGAGCTGGCCCATGAGGGAAGCCAGTTTAAAAACCAGCTTCCTGTGAAGACTGGCTGCCTGCCTCTCCATACTGCTGCCTCTGATACAGAGACAGCAACAGTGTGGCAGCAGTCCCTGTCTGAGAGGGGTCTGAGCTCCCTGTGGACAGAGGATACTCCACCTCCTGTCCATAGGGAGCTCAGACCCCTGCAGACAGGGGCCGCTGACAGGGGCCAGCCTCTCTCTGCAGGGAGCTTGGGCCCGCTGCCGACAGAGGCTTTGTGGCAGCCTCCCCTGCCGCCTCTGATAGAGGCAGCAGCAGCAGCAGCAGAGTGGAGGGGCAGGCAGCACTGCCAAGCCTAAGCTCCCCAGCACCAGCTCATCAGTTAATTGTATAGTTGACTACATGTTGACATCCCTATCCCCCAAGACTGGCTGAGAGACTTCTACCCAAAACAACCCACATAAAAAACATTTACCTGGAAACAAGCCAGCCTCAGGAAAAAAAAAAAAAAGTTTAAAACCTCTACTTTAATGCAGAGTCTTTACCCCAAATAGGGAAAGTGACAGACTCCCCCTGAAATCCACTAGGGATTCCCCTGTTGCTATCAAGTTTATGCTAAATGTGCCTATATACTTTAAGTGGTGGGTGGCAGGTAGGGATGTAAAATTTCGATTGACTAATGGAATAATCGATGCAATTTGCATTGACTGGTCAATTAGTCGATAAAGGCCCCTCCGCCTTGGGGCTGTTGCTACACTTCAGAGGCAAAAGCACTACAGGGAGTATGGGACCAGAGGGGGAGTCCCCAGCTGACCCTAGGCTCCACAGGCGCTGACTCTTTGAAGTGCCTCTTCCTCTCCTCACCCCTACTGTCTCTCTCTCGTTTTTTATTTTTTATTAGAGGCAGCGGGCAGGGGGAGGGGGGAAAGGGACTAGTCGACTAGCATGTTGACTAGTCGCTCACATTCCAAGTGGCAGGATTAAAAAACACACCACACACACACACACACACACACACACACACACACACCCCCCCCAAGATACATCTCCACAAATTATTTTGCAGATCAGCTAGACACTCCAGATTTATAAATGCAACGCTTGTAAGGTAAGGGGCAACCAGCTTACAAGGCTAATATCAAGACACCCTCTCTTCTCCCACCCGCCCTACTCCATACATAATCCCTTTCTCTGCTCAATACCTACTGGGAAGCTAACACACTGAATATTTTGGAGCAGAGTTTTTCAAATGCCTTGGTTTGAAAATCTGGCTGTGCCCCTGCCTATTTAACTCAAGTTGGGCTGTGCACTGTGTTGAAATGATGCTTTTAGGGTCCCTGAGGGTAGAGTCCACCCCCTCAAGCCATGAAGCCCCAAAAGCAGGACCACTGGGACAAGATCTGAACCAGAGGAAAATAGTCTAAAGTGGACCTGAAAGCTGAAAGGTGAGAACTACTGCACAACTGCTACCTGTAGCCATTAAATCCAGTGACCAAGAACCACAGTGGCAAGATATTGGTCATGCACAGCAGTGTGAGATCATCTCACCAATCTCCCATGAACATCACTTAAGTTTTGCCTGGAAAAAGGCCCACTTCATTTCTGGGAGAGCACAAAGACAGCACCACCCCCAACTCAAAGAGACAGATACTCAGCCAAGATGTGTTTACCCTCCTGGTCACTGGATGGTGAAACTAGACACCCCTACAGAACTTCATGTCACAACTCTAGAGGTTTCACCAAAGGAAGGAGAAACTCCCCTTCAAAGATCCACAGACAAGTCAGAAGTGCTTATTCTATCAGCAGCCTTCAACACCATAAGAATGAACAGAACGCATGCCCATGGCCCTGAACTTCATAGTCCAGGATACCTTCATGTTATACACCACCACCTAAAGCCAGGTGGGTTAGGTGAGAGACAGCCCTGACATCAATATGGGGCTGACCTACTCCAAGAGCTCTTTCCAAATAAACACGTCTCAGACCACTGGAGGAGATAATGGGCGGTCAAGAACTAACTTAAAAAAAACACCCCACACATTGGCACAAGGTCACTTGTCATTCCATCCTCTCAACAAGAAACAGTCCTCACATCCAAACTTGTCCTTTAAGAGCAGAGGCATCATGTTATCAAGATGCAAATCACATGCCATGGTGAAATTTGTAAAAATTAAGCATAAATCATTATAATGGTAGGATAGTAGAGAAGTATGTGGTGATGGTGCATTACTCTGCACTAGTTCACCTCTGCTAATTCAGCAAAGCTCCTAACCTTCAGTATGAATTGGCTAGTTTGTTTTGCTTTTTAAAAACCCACACACCCCCTGAACAAAGCTCCTGAAAATATTTTTACAGGTAAGAATTAGCTATCTTTAACCCCTTATCAGGGGCAGCCCGTGAGCCTAGGCAGACTCGGCAGCCCCCTAGGGCACCGATGATGACATCACTGGGTGCCCGATGATTAAGTCATGGCCATTAACGGCCATGCAGGCGGGGGCACCGATCGCCCCTTCCACCTGGGGGGCGCCAGCTGCCACAGCCGGCCTCGGGGCACTCCTGCCCGCTATGATCAACGCATTAGCCCTAGTATTAGTTTTCCAGTGGCCTGGGGAGAGGCAAATTGGCTTGTGCAAGTCACACAGTGAGAGCGTAAGAGCTCAGGAGTCCTGAACTGGTTCTAATCTAGACAGTAATAGTAGAGGGGGAAAGTTAACCTCTTATTTCCACACTCAGTACACGGGAGCACATGACATCTGTTGTGCCCCAAACACTCCGGAAAGATCTAGAGAGTCTCAATTCTGGTTCCCAATGATCTGGCCAAGATTTTTTTTTTTAAGTGATACAACAAAATGGCTGACAACTCAGACTGTCATCAAAAAAGAGTTGGACAAAATTGCAGGTTAAACAAAAAAGTGTGTCAATTTCATAGGAGGAGGAGGACCTAACTAGCAGCAAAAAAGGTAGAATAGACAGCAAGCAGCAGCACCAAGTCAAAAGCTTTGATTCATCAAAACACTGTCAAATCTGGAGTTGGCCAAGTTGCTAGATCAGGAACATTTTTGGCTGCGACTCTGACTGTTAAATCTAGAAGTGACTCAGCACTCAGTGGCAAAGTGCCCATGAAGGAGTACACACCTCAGAACACTACCTGGCCTTTAGCTTTTCCCCTACTAAAGAAGATTCTGAAATAGCCTGAAGGGAGAGAGAAATAAGTAGTTTCGTGCTGACAGACATGCCACATTGCACCATGGTTGTCTGAATGAAGAGAGCTGGGACTTCCAGGTCAGTTCTCAGTGGACAGATGCCATCACCACAGTTAGCCTTGTTTGCACTATCCGCTGCTCTGACAGCTTTCAGGTTCTCCAGATGAACTTTGGTGCTTCCGAAACTCATCTTTGCTTTCTGTTTCATTCCATTCTACCTCCCACTGTTGTGGCCTCGACCCCTCTTTCCTCCCCCTCCCTAGAAAAGTAAAAGGTACTTTCCTAGGAAACCTGACATGAAAAGCCACAAGCATAGTTCTAAAGCACAACATGGACTTTGCACTCCCTTATGCCTCCAGAGTCAGCTGCTTCCCTCCTTGGAGGGCTGGATCTTCTACATGCAGGCACTTTAGACACCATATACTCATCCAGTATGCGCGAGCCCAGCCTCCTTGTAATGAGGCACACTTCAGCAATGAGGCTCTGGCTAGATTCAGGGTGTGTCTCATGCTGAGAGAAGCATGGGCCTAGGACTGAAAGAAAACTGCTCCCTAGAGTGTGACACACACAGGACTGGTCTAACTAGTCACACTGATATCAGAATGCCTCCCTTTCCCCCACTCCCTGCCACCTCCCACCACTCCAGAAATGAGGATTACATACCTAAATTAGGAAGGCCTCCTATGAGCATTACCTGCATCCCTGCTGACACCCACCCAACAGCTCATTTAGCCTTATATGGGGAGGTTCAGCAACTAAGAGAGGTTGATAAGGAAGAAGAGATAAGAGAGGGCAGGGCATATACACACTAGATGGGGTTGGGTGCCTGAAGGAAAAAAAGAGAGGAGAGGAAATAGATGGAACTCTCCTCCCACAAGAAAGAACAGTCTCAAGAATGGGACTTTACTCTTTACAGTAGTCAGGTCTAGAGGACAAGTTTCCTTGTCATGAGCAGTCAGCCAAGGAATTGGAAGTAAGATCATAGAAGGGTAGTTATGGGGATGTGGAATGGAAAAGTTTGAACCAGTTTACCACAGGTTCCTACATCCATTTCAGTTGCAAAGGAGGAAATCCTTTTACCCAGACAAGAGGCTTACTGAGTAATAGTGGGGATTCCCCCACATGCTATTGGGGTATCAACAGAGTTCAGCCTCCACATTCAATCCACCCAAAACTTCTACAGACCTCTCCTGAGCCCCCATGCCAAGGCAATTCAGTCACCTTGCTGAGAAACACCAGCAGCCATCGCAACAGGCGGCCAATACGAGCAGTGGCCTCCCCAGGCTGTAACTTGGGTTATATCATATGCCGCCTCTCTTGGTTCTCTCTTCCTCCTCCTGTAAGTCAAGCGGAGCTGGCACAAGGGGAAAAAGCAGTGCAGTCGGCAGTAGAACAAAGTGAAAAGATTGTTCCACTGGTATGTCAGCAATCTGGCTCCAGGGCAGCTGTCCTCTTGGGCAGTGAAAGGCAGATTTGTATGTGTGCATGTTCAAGGGTTGCCCTTCTTAGAGAAAGGCTGTAGGCTCAGCTAAGCTACACAAGTGCTTGAGAAGCCCCCATTCCTTACACAGCTGGGGTTCCATACAGATTGGGAGAAAAGCAGAATAAAAGAAGTTATTCGTTCCATTTGTCTAGACAGAGGTGAATTATCCTTGTACAGGCACTTCCTCACTCCTCTGTGACCAGATCCTCCTCTCTGTGTTCAGATTTGAGAGTGGGTAGGCAGCAGAGAAAGAGAGGGGGACCACTGACCATGGTGGGGCAGCCTCCATGGGAGGGGGAGGAAGAAATGATACACTAGCCCAGGTTGCAAATTGTGGTAGGTGTGTGGGAGGGGGACCCATGTTAAGAGTTTGTACTAGGCTTTAAAAAAAAATGCAGCCTGTAACAGGTTTCATGTTACCTGGACTGGTTTCTCCCTGTACTCACTTCCTAAGGACTCAGGGCATCAGAGAGCAGAGTGCCCCACTTTGAGAGGAAGGGGCAGTACCATACCAAAAGCAGCTCCATGAGGAGCCAAACCACTGCATGCTAGATCAGAGTTGCGGCTCACTGAGATGCGGCCCAGACTGGCACAACCAAGACAGTCTCTGGAGACAGCATAGTTTTGCTAAATGCACTTGTGTGCCTAGTTTGTGGGATGCAGAGAGCCCACAGCTCAGAGTCAATGTTGTGTGCAATCAGCATGCAATTCACTTCACGTGCCCTTGGTTTAAGTGCGTGCCACTTTAACAGCAGGAAGAAAAACACCTACAGGGACAAAAAACCAGAAGAATCTGGAAGCCCTGTGCATGGGCAGTGGTAAACAAAATTTCTCGTGGGCCACACATAGAACCCCAATGGGCTACAGGTTGCCCCACCACTGTTCTAAATAATACAGCCACAGGAATTAGCCTCAGCTCCCCCTCCCCACAGCACAGCCATTCCCTGCTGCTAGGAGAAGTGGAGTCCATTGCATTCAAGATGCAGCCAGTCAGCTCCCCCTCTACTTACAAATGCCACAGTGGACTATACCTTCCAACATGAGGCACGTACCAGGACACTAATGCCAGGGTCCACGACCCAGCAAGAGCTGGATTCATACCCCAGAACTGCCTGCCTGCCCCCCTCCATGCACACCAGCCTCCCTTCCAAGCACAGTAGGATCCACATAACCAGGTATGGGCACCCACGCTAAGCTTCACACTTCACAGCCCCCACCCCAGTGCAGGAGTTTCACATGTTGGAAACACTTCAGCAGCACAAAGGAAGCTCTCTTCTCTGTGGGAATTTGCAGCTGAGGCTGAGCTGCTCTCTGGGGACAAAGGGATTTCACAGGCACACACGCAGACATCTCCCCCCTCCTTCTCCCTCCCAGCTTTCCCACTTCCTGTCACAGTAGCACCAGACCTCAGGCTCAGAAACAAACAAATACAAAGTGCTGGATTCTGGGAAGTGGGCCAGAGCATTCCAGAGTTGCCTGTCTGCCAATCCCCAGCCAGAACTCCCACTCTGCCCAGTACAGATCTCTGTGTCAGGGAAAATAGCCTCCCTCTTCCCACCGCACTGCCCCCCACCCACACCCCTAAAGCCAGCCTGAAGAGTCCATTTCACAACAGGCACAGCAGGTGATGAAGCTGGGACTCTGGGTAGGGGGCAGGGAAAAGACTACAGATTTAAAGTTCAGCACAACAGCTTCTGCCTCTGTGCCTACTGGAACCTCCTTACAAGACAGCATTGAAGAGAAGCTAGTTAAAACCCTAGATCCTATACATCAAGTCCTCCTCCTCCCACCACAGCTGTGGGTCGGAACCCTACCCTTCACCTTTTCCTCCTAGAGCCTTGAAATAAAAACTCATTTCCTTCTCTACAGCATGGGTGGGGAACCTGACCTCTGGCTTGCCCTGATCCAGCCCCCAACGCTCAGGGCTTAGCCCATGTCCTACCCCCCAGCAGCAGGGCAGTCTGGTGCTAGTGCTTCAGCCACATGGAGCACTAGCTGCTGCAAGAAAAAGGAGCCATGCCTGCCAAGGGGAAAGATGTACACCAGGCAGGCACATTACCCACCCCCCCATTGCTCTCATTGGCTGGAAATCACAGCCAATGGGAGAGGTAGGGGGCAGTGTCTTCAGGGAGCACTTCCCTACAGCATGCCCAGCTGTGCAGAGCCACTTACACCCACCAGGCAATATGCCCTGATCCCTTGCATCCTCCCAAGCCCTCCATCACACCCAGATCCTGCACGCATACCCCCCCAGCCTGCTCCTACATCCTTCCTCTTGTCAGACCCCTCATCCCAGCCACTTCTTTATAGGGATGTAGATGAGTAGTCCACTATACAATTAACAGATAAGCCTAGGCTTATCGGTTAATCTAGTCAACTACTCACATTTCCAGCCCCCCCACCCCTTGCTGCCTCTGTATTAAAGGCAGTGGGACAGGAGAAGGGAGCAGGAGCCAGTTGCTGGAGGGAGCCAGCTTAAAAGCCAGTTCCCCCCACAGCACCGTCTCTGCAGTGATGCTTCTCAGAGGCAGCAGTGTGGAGGGGTGAGCAGGGGTGTTTTCCATGCAGCAGCCTCTGCCCACAATGAACAGTCTGCTTCACGGCAGCAGCCCCTGTCCGTGACAGGTCCAAGCTCTCCACCGACAGAGGGTGCTCCACATCTTGTGGAGCTCCCCCTGCCCTAGGAGCAGCTGGGCAGCCACCACCAGCTTCCCCAGGGCTAGAGATAGCATCATCTGCCGGTTGGGATTCCCTTGCCTTTGTTCCCTATTCCCCCCTCATAAGACACTCAATGGAAAAGTCAGTCCAGCACCGCTTTAAAGCAAACAGAGGCCCTGTAAGTTCCCAGAGATAAGGCCTCTCCTATCAGCTACAAAAGGAGCAAAGTCCCCTGTGGAGAGACGAATGAGCTGTGCAGACAACACAACACTGTGCCAGCCAGCCAGGAGTGTGGCCTTCTCACAAGGAGAGGAAAAAGTGCAGCAGTTGGGGAGGGCTAGCAGAGCCACAGCAGCAAAGAAGGGATTTAGATCAGACTATTCTGCAGAGGACTCACGTCTGTACCCTACAACAGACACTGCAATACCAGCAGATGATCACACTGGGGAAGCCAGTTAACAAGGGCAATCTAGTTTCATGGATATCTGCAGTTGAGGAACAGCACCTCTCATCCAGGAGCAGCCAAACAGCATATACCAAGATGTCCCCATTGCACCAACACCCCACCTGCACTATAGCTCTGTCATTACTGAAGCCTCATGTTGAACCATGGGGACAATGCAGGAAGTCTGGAGGCTACTCTGCATCAGGTATTTGGGGGGAAGAGGAGATAAGAGAAAGCATGAGGCACACAGGGAAATAGGATGAACCTGAAGTGATTTGGTGGGGCCGGGAGAGGAGGGATAGCTGCTGCAGCTTGAGGTGCACTGGCAATCTCCTGCAAAGAAAAGCTCCCATATCTATCTCCTGTCCACCTCTAATGTCAATATCTGACACCCAGAACAGGGATTTTTGAACTACTGAAGATCCCAGACTCAAAGAAGAATGGCATTTGGAGCACCTGTTTCTGCTACCATCCCACTGATGGAAGAATGACTGCTCCCTTCAGAATGCCCTGCAGTTTTATATTCCATTTACAAGCTTCAGTCACTGAGGGACTTCTTCCACTACTGAACAGCTGGAAAAATAAGACTTCAAGATTGATTTCTGTTCATTCCCTCACCCAGACATACACCACCTCCTCTGAGCCCATCCCACATCTCCTGCAAATGAAGCCTTACCAGTTAATTCATGGCACTCCTGTTTCACCACTCTGAACAAACAGGCAGGTGGCTCACAGAGGCTGAAGTCATGTTCCATGTGGGAGTGGTGCACAGGGAGTAACTGAAATCAGTTCAATATAGAATTTCCAGGAAGAGGAAATCTGCACAGTGAGGTGGCAATTGCCTTCCACACAAACCATGCTGGCGTGCTTTATACTAGGGATGTGAAGTTTTAACTGGGTACGGCTCACCCTTAATGAATGAGGATTACCAGTGAAGGTTGACTAGTGGGGCTAGAGCACCTACCACAAGCAGGGAACTGTTCCAGCCCCACGGGTGCAGGGCACTACAGGGCGGGGCTGCTTTGGCCAGACTGGAGCAGCCCCTGCCCTGTGGTGCGGGGGGGGGGGGGGGGGGGGGGGGGGCGTGAAGGTGTCATTCCAGCCCAGCTGGAGGGGTGTGTGTGTGTGTGCGCGCGCGCGCGAGGGGGGGCCCCCATGCACCCACACCCTTTAAAATCAGTTAAACAAGCCATTTAAATGGGATTTTACATCTCTATACATCTCTAAGTAAGGGTGCTCTGTGAGTCGTCAAGTCTGCCCCACCTATCCTCCATCAGATAAGCTCAGAAGCTGACTCACAGCTCCAGTCAGTCACACAATGTATCAGAAAGAGACAGTACAAGAAACCTAGCTCAATTCAGCATGACCTCATCTGATGCCCCTTGTTCCAACTGTGTGTGTGTGTGTGTGTGTGTGTGTGCGCGCGCGCACACAGACAGATTTAGAAACCCTGATGAAAAATGTGTGGGTAAGGAAAGCAGAGAAGCAGGATACGAGAGCCAGAGACTGACTCACCGCTAAGGGGAAAGATTCACTTCACCGTTTAAAGCAGTAACCACCTTTCCCAGAGGGAGTAGAGCTGTAGGGGGTGCACACAGCTCCTTACCCAGTGGATGTACTACTAGATAGCAGGACCCCAAGGTGGTGTTCTGAGATACACAACCCTTTCTACGCACTCCATCATCATCCATATAGAAGACCAAAAATAAATAAATAAATATAGGACTGTCTGTGAATACATCAGCCAGCACAATATTTGAGACCAGAGCTCACAAGTCTATGTAACTGACTGAGAGCAAGGAGGTGGACTTGAATAATGGGATGCCACATTTCTGCTTTGAAGTGAATCATAAAACAGGGGAGGGCAGAGGGAAGGAGACCTATATGGCACCTGTCCATCCTATTCAGATAAGGACAGAATGGCATCATTATGGATGCTAGAGAACAAGAAGTACCTTGCCAATGGGGTACAGAGAGCTTCCTGTCCCTCCAACAGCATTGCCCTACTTCTACCTGCCGCAGGGCACAGAGCAAAGCTAGAGGACTATCGTCCAGGGGCTGTTGCTCTAGCGTCACAGCTGTATATCCCCTCTGCTGCCCCCAATCTATTCCCCACCCCCACAGCTTTCCCTGCCCTCTGTGGCAGCAGGAGGGAAGGAAACCAGTATTTCCTGGTCAGACGGGAAGGGACATTGTACTTTGCCTTTCCCGCAAGGTTCTAAACAAACGCCCTGCCAAGTGCTGCTCCCTGCCTCCCCAGAAGTGCAGAGGCGACTCGCTAGAACCAATGGGAGAAGGAATGAGGGTCAATTCACTCACTACATCACATGCCAATAAAAAAGCTTTAGTGAACAGATGAACTTACCCAACTCTGTCCCCTCAGAACAAGGCAGCCAGCCCAGGCCCTCTCCCCCGTGGAGAATGTCCCCTCTCCAAAGAGGATGCTAAACACCCATCTTGCCCTGCCAGAGCAGTGCATTCTCTCCAGCACCATGCCCACATGTGGTTTTAGTTAGGAATGTAACACTATAGTCGATTAACCAATAAGCAAAAGCTTATAGGTTAATGCTATAACGTACAGACAACATGCATCCCTCCACCCTTGCCAGTACTTTTATTAGCAGGCTGGCCAGCAACCTGGCTCAGTCCCAGCTTGCACAGGGTGCGGGACCTACCCCCACTGAGGCTCTGCATTTAAAGTGTATTAGGAGCCAGGAGAGCAGGCAGCCTGGCTCAGTTCCGGCGCAAGCCGTGTCTGGGCGCTCAGACCCCTCCCCCACCAGACAGGGGCTGGGTGGGAACTATAGAACAGTCGACTAACCAACAAGAATTCATGAGGTTAATCAACTATTCAATTAACCAATATTTAACATCCCTAGTTTTAGGGCCAGATGTGTGTCACTGGAGTTACCTTAAGTGGTGAACATGTCCCCTACTTCCACCCACTACTGGTCTCCTTAAGCCTCTTGCTTTATTGAAGACCGAAGAAGCTTTCAGGTGTGCAGCCCCTCATCTCAATCCATCACAGGTAACAGACCCCAATTTTAGGGACACCTCCTCAATCTCACAAGCGCCCCTTGGAGGAGGGGAAGGAGAATTTGCTCACCAGGGATTGTAGGAAATAATGCTGAAGCACTCATAAGTTGTAACCTGGGATGGTACTAAAAGTGAACGCCTCATGCTCCTTCCCAACAGAGTCAATCTGCAGAGCAAGAGCACAATGGTCTCCCTCCTCTCCCAACCTGGCCTGTAGATACATCAGTTTTACACAGAAGTGAGTCCTTCTCAGACTGGCCACTGAGCAGGTATTTGTGGACTAGCGGAGTGGCCTTCCAGTCAAGGCAGCTGCTGGAGAATGGAATAGGGTGCGGCTTCAGGGGAGGGAAGAGAAGGTTTCCTGTTTGTCACGCTCTGATGTAATCTCCCAAAGACCACATCTAGTAAGGACGCTGGTAATCGAAAGGGACAAGAGGGAGCATTCAAAGGAGGTGGGGCTTTGGGTCCAAGAACATTTCCATATCAGAGAGGATTCCTCCAGGGTGTGGCCCCCCCTCTTCCCCCGACTGGGGATTTGAATTCATAAAAGGAAAATGTCACTTGCTTCTCCCTCCTCTCAACCTAGACCAAAAAAAAACCACCCAAAACCCAACCTACCCACTCCACCTGATATCACACAACTAGGTAGCAGCAGCAGCTCTGCATGCAGCAACATGCTCTGAGGAATGCACTCCTCCTACAGGGCAGGGGCATGCCAGAAACATGCAAACGAAATCAGTGAAAGACTGCCCTAGTGAAGGAAAGAGGCCTTTGTGGTTATGTATTTTCTCAGGCTGATGTGATTCACCCACCTGCAGAAGTTATTCACTCACCATCATTCTGGCTGAGAACCCATTTTTCCTTTAGACAGGGAGCCCTCGGCTAAGAGAAAGGGATTAGGGGTGGAAGAGAGGACAGGATTCAGAGGTTCCCCAATTAAGGGTTCCAATATGAGAATAATCTCCCCAAGGAGCACCGAGATTTGTTTTGCCATATGAATCTTTGAATATCTCTAATCTATGCAAGGGAAGACTGTGAGAGATGGAAATAGGTGGTGAATCCCCTTCCCCCAAACTTCTGGGGTTAGAAGTGCTTTATTGCTTCTGTTCAGGATAGGAATTCAGCCTCCATGTTGTTCATGTATTCCAGGGCCATTCACAGCTCCTTTACTTGGGGGATAGGCAGGAACACAAACCAGCTCCTGAAGCATGCAGTATCTCTTCACATAAACCCTTCTGCAGTTTTAACAACCATGAGAAGCAGAAGAGACATCTAAAAGGGAAGGAAATGGGCAGAGAAGTGGTATACAGGCCACTTCTCCCAAACCCCCACCTTTATGAAATAGCTGCCTACTCAAAGAGTATGATGTTAGGGAAAGATGTAGGCCAGCAAACTTCTATCAGCATCTCATTCAGCTTCTAGATTCCTATAGACAGGACTTGCTGGTGGGAGGAGGCCAGTGAACTTTGAGCACAATTTGCCAGGATGGGTGTTGCTTCTATTAGGGATAGAAAAGCCAGGGCTGGGAAAGAAGAGATGGAGATAACATGTCTTGTCCAAACATGTTTAGCCAATGGACTGACACTCCAGCATTCCCCATCTCACATGCAGACTTCCAAATTAAGTCTTCTGAATACAGTTAAGCATGAAGCCAGAAACTGTTTTTCACCTATCCTGAAACATTAACATTGCCCCTCTTTTAAAATGGCTAAGATTGTGTCACCGAAGCTCTGACAAAAGCTGTTGGGTTTGCTAGTGTGCTACCTTCTCAGAGAAACCCCAGATACCGTTCCAGCTCCCAAGCCTTGCCAGATTGCGATAAGCTGCTGGAGGAGAGGCTATTCTCTCCCTCCACAGATACGTCCACCTCACCATCTTCAAGGTGGTGCTACATCACCACTCCAGTCTTTGCTACACAAGCAGCAATAGTTTCTTCACCACCTAACGTCACCAATACAGGACCTATCTACACCAGCTAGCATGGTGAAGGATAAGGTTAATAGTGGGGTTTTTTTAAACAGTGGCCACTATTGGAGCCAGATCTGTCTGCACTACTGAGACAACATGAAGAACTGGGAAAACCCCAGCATTTTTGCTCAGACAAACATACCTTTAATTTGTATGTCTACCTAGAAGTGCTTACAACAGCGTCACTGTAGCACAGCCACTTGCTACAGCAACAGGAGGGCCTCTTCCATCACCTCAGTAAATCCAACATCTCAAGAGGCTGATCTTCTGACAATGTGTCTAACTTGGGGCTCAGGTCAGCTTAGCTACTGTTGGTCAGGAGGAGTGAATTTTTCACGTGCACCCTAAGTTACATAGCTAGGTCAGCCTAAGTTTTAGTTTGGGACCAGGCCAAAGAGGTCCATGATGAAGGTCAAATTCTGCTTCCAGGGTTCACAACTGAAACTTCTATTGTAAGCATCAGGGTACAAACACGCCCTTGCTGGTGAGCAAGGAATGTGGACATGGGCACAGATGGCACCCCACTGAGATCCTAAGTGTCTCTCCCACTGTCCTGGCACAATGCCCAGTAATTAAGCAGCTCAAGCTACTGTTCTCCTCCTCTACAACCATCCCTTCAATTCCCTCCCTCTTCAGTGTGTGGTTTGACACAGACCACAAAATAGGAAGTGATATCACCAATGCGGAAATTCATCTGTGTTTCCACTTCCGTAAAAGGAACAGAATGCTGTTGCCCCAGATTTCATGACTATGTGGTGTCAATAACCACATCTAACCTCAGGCCTTGTCCCTACCCAAGGCACAAAAACACTTATTGCTTTGATTAACAAGATCAGCTATTCTATTCAGGACAAGTCTCCTTAGCAAAATTTAAAACATGTCAGCCTTCTTAACTAAACCACTATTTGCATTACAAATAGGGGGAGGGGAGAGGCCAAAAAAAAAAAAAAAAAAATCAGTTAGGAACCAGGGCTCTCCCTGGCTAGAGGTTGGTAGTGGCTGAAAGTAGATGCCGCTGGTGGCCTATGTGAAAACAGGTGGGAGTTAGCCCATTTCTTAGTGAGAGATGTCCATACAAACTAATCATCACCAAGGACTAGCTAGACCAAGAAAGTCCCCCTTCACCCTCTAGGGGGATTATCCCTCTAGTCCCAGGAAGAAAGCACAAAGGGCAGAAGGCTTTCACTGCTGTCAGGCCTATGCCTGCCATATGGATCCAGGATACTTTGGTTATATGGAGTTATAGATCCAGACTTTTTCAACAGCATTATGCTTAGACAAGACATTCTTGCCCTCCAAGCCATAGCTGAGGACAGCCAAGCCCTTTTAAAGGCAAATAGTGATTTCACTGGACAATCAATGGATGCAATGTTTTAGCCAACGGGTTTGAGCTTTAACATCCAATTAGCTAACACACCTGTGCATATATAAACCCACACTAGTGGCTGATTCTGCCTATCACTGTTAGCAATAGAGGGTGTTAAAGAAATTATAAGGGCAAGGATTTCATTTTCTTCTAGGATAAAAGCTCACTGAAGCCAGCAAGCACCACATGTTGTCCAAGGATCTTGTGCTAGGCTCACAATTCCCTCAAAATAGGGAGCTACCTTAGTACATGTAATGCCTGAATTTCCCTGTACAGACCCAGAAATAAAACTGAACTCCTGAGAGCACCCTGGCCTCTAATCCTATCCACCTGAGCTCCACAACTACTTTACCAAGAGCATCCAAGACTAGCATCACAGCCAGAAGGGAGGCTTCTAGACATACAGCAAACCCACATGAATCCAGCAAAGCTGTCCAGCACACACCAAGCCAGCTGTTTTCATTTTCCTACCCTTCCAGAAAGGCTCCTTGGAACATTATAGCAAGAATGCATTATACAAGGAAAGAACAGTCAGAGATCGAGAGGATAAGCTTCAAAACAGTTTTTAAGCATGTGAGCAAACAGTATGTGTGGTAGTAAACAGAAGGCGAGACGATCTCCTTAGAATCAGCTCTGAATGCAGGGCATGCAGGCTTCTCCACTGTTCTTCCAATTCAGCTCCTATCTCCCCCACCAGAGCACTTTCAATGCACCTCAGACCTGCCTTTCATCACCTTTTGCTCTGTTCCAGTCTTGCACCTCTGAGTTTGTGTGATTTGGCTATGTACAGAACAGTGTGCCTTGGGAAACCGGTGTGTGCGTGTGCGTGTGAAATGAACACAGAATGAACCACACATTCATCTTTGTGCCCAATCTGAACTGGAAAGAGAACATGAAAAAAACAACTCTGCATCAGTTCTAATCCCGTGCTTCCCTATAAATAGTCAAGTCACAACATACAGCTTCTTTGGGGTGCTGAAGGATGCTACAATACCACAGGAACATCAATGTTCCATTAGCAGGGATTGGAATTCAGGGCCCTGGGACCTGTTCCCAGTTCTGCCACCATCTCACCACGGGATCTTGGCGACATCACTGTGCTTCAAGTTTCTCCATCAATAAATTTAAGACAGTGTTTCCTTGCCACTGAGGGGGGCACAGAGAAAGTTTAGTGTCTCAGATGCTTCAAGTGCCTCAAGCAGAACACACCAGAGAGGGCTAAGTATTATTGCAGCCACATGCTGTCCTGCTCCAACTGATGAATGAGAAGCACAGAAAGGATCTGAGAGCCTCCCTGCCAACTGGACTCACTAAGGTGCTCAGTGACACTTCATCCTATCAACAGGAAAAACTACAAGCAAACCAAGAGACAAAGGGACTAAACAAGCATGAAAAGCTTCTGTCCTGCTATTAAGGCACCCATGGAATTTGAGATATTCAGACATGATCAAACATGAGTACTAAATCTTTGGGAAACCCAAAGACTCCTTCCTGGTGCAGAAAGATGGTCCTGTGGGTAGGACACAAGCCTGGGATTCTGAAGACCAGAGTTCAAGTCCCTGTTCTCTCTCTCTGTGTGTGTGTAAAATAGGGATAACAGCACTGCCTTACCACACTGAGGGATTGGAAGGGAAAGACACATTTAAGATTATGAAGTGTCTGGATACTATGATTGATGAGGGCCATATAAGCACTTGAGATAGAATGCCTTGAGACCCACCCCACCCCAAAAAACCCCACTTATGGCATTAGCCCCAATTCTGTAAGGGAGGGCTTTGTAAGATAAATAATATGGGGGCAGAGAGGGGAGTGAATAGATGCATTGCTAACTGACAGAGTGCTGCCAATGAACACAGGAAAAAAAAATATCCTGCTGCACCCAGCACCCCTGAGAGCAGACTGCTGGGGGATTTTCCTTAACTGGAGACATTTCAATGTCACTTACTGAGCCAGAGAGAAAAGGGGATTCGTTTCTTAAAGAAAAGGCTGCTACATTACCAGGACTCTTTGGGGGAGGGGGAGGGGGGCCTGGGCTGGGGGCAGGGGTATTGATGGACTCCACCCAGCAGTTTTGACCCTCCCTAGAGTCACAATTCCTTCCCTGCAAGAACAAAGGAGGAGGAAAATTAGATAACAGTTTTAAGATTTCATCTGCCCAAGGTAGATCTAGTCTGTGCGCGCGCACACGCACACTCCACAGGAGAAAATCTTAGAAAAGCATCACTGAAAAGATTTACAGCACATAACCCTGGGGCCAGAATTATCCCTCCTCCCAAGGAAAGGCCTGCACGCCCAAAATACTCTCTGCTTCCAAAACATATATAAGCAACTTCCCTTACTCTAAACACAAATGAAATTATGATGCAGGAAAAGAGAGCAGGATACTAGTTGCAACACCGGCCACCCCTTACTCCAATATTAAATACCTGTCTAAAGAGAGAGACATTCTCTATCCTGCTCCATGTGCCAACTAGAAGATTGGCACAGAAAGGTCACTTGTTTTGTTGGGGTGTGGAAAGAGGCTGAGGGGTCAAGGTTACACGGTTCACTCAAAGCCCAGATACTTCAAAGGTATACTTCAGGACTTAGACTTCAGGACTTAGACCTCAGTACGTGTATCAGCAGCACAAGACTGATCATAGGAAAAGGGTTTTGCAATTAGCTTTGGGTGTGGGAAGTACTTCTTTCACAGTAATAGCACCACTCAAGGCCACCCAGAGACAAGTCATTCCTAATCTACTTGTAGAAGTGTTTTTGTGTTCTTTCCCCAGCTGTCAGAGCACTTCCTCTGGGCTCCCTGGCTGTGAAAGGCTACTAAAGCCAATCATACAAATGGTTCAAACCAGCTACCCTCTTTCACAAACCCTTTATATCCAGATATGGAAGGAGTGGGGGGAAGAATAATATGTGGGGTACTAAATAGAACACCAGCCATCACTGAAACCCACAGACCCTTTCCAAACCATCCTCTAACCATTCAAAATAGAACACCCTCTTTTCTTTCTCTACTGCATCCAAGACCAAACCTCAGGTGGAGGCTGGGGGGGGAGGGAACACCATAC